>NW_012137192.1:2862852-2863206 GCF_000956105.1 Propithecus coquereli
TCCTATGTCTCTGCATCCACACTAACATTTATTGTTTGGGGACTTTTCGATAAAGGCTTTTCTCACTGCAGTTAAGTGACACCTCATTGTGGTTTTGATTTACATTTCCCTGATGATTAGAGATGTTGAGCATTTTTCATATGTTTTTGGCCATTAATCTGTCTTCTTGTGAAAAGTTTCTGTTCATATCCTTTGCCCACTTTTTGATGGGGTTGTTCGATTAATTTTTTGCATATTTTCCTAAGTTCTATATAGATTTTAGCTATTAGCCCTTTACTGGATGTGTAGCATGTGAATATTTTCTCCCATTCTGTAGGTTGTCTGTTTGCTCTCATGATAGTTTCCTTGGCTGTG
>NW_012137192.1:2866086-2948464 GCF_000956105.1 Propithecus coquereli
TTCTTTTGATATTTCCTCTGATTTTGTGTTTTCTGGAAAAATTGGTGTCTAATATTAATCTTGTATTTTTCTGTCCCAGACAAAGAATTAGCCATTTCTGCAAGAAGCTGTTATTCCTTTAGGGGGGGCTGGCATTTAGATGCCAAGATATATTGTTGGGAATGCTTATTGACAGTGACTTATTCTTTCTATCCTCTTTTAATGGAAAGAGATAGGATATATGAGGGGTCTTCAGAAAGTTCATGGAAGATGTGTATTGTGAAAGAACTATGCATGGATTTCAAAATATTTTTAACCAAAATAAAATTGTTATAACATGTTTGAATAGAATCTAGTCTGAGGCACTAGGAAAGATAAGACATCATTTTGAAAAGAGGTCCTCAAACATTAAATTTACAATGAAGCTTGGGTGGAAGAATGGTGAAATCATTCATGCTGTACAAAAAAGTTTATGGGAGCAATGCCTCAAAGAAATCAATAGTTTATAAATGGATAACTCATTTCAAGAAGAAAGGAGAAAATATTGAAACTGAAACCCCCGGCGGCGGCCCTTCCCGTTCATTTTGCAGGGAAAAAATTCATCTTGTTTTTGCCCTAATTGGAGCAGGCCAATGATTAACAGCACCAAAAATAGCCAACACCATAGGGACATCAATTGGTTCAGCTTATAAAATTCTGACTGAAAAATTATTGTTGAGCAAAACTTCCATTTGATGGGTGCTAAAACTTTTGCACATAGATTTACTACAAAAAACAGCAGAGTTTTCTATGAAAATTTTAAAGAAGTGGTATCAAGATGCTGAGGCATTTCTTCAAAGAATTGTAATGGGAGATGAAACATGGCTTTACCAGTATGATTCTGAAGACAAATCACAAACAAAGCAATGGTTACTAAGAGGTGTAATTGGTCCAGTCAAAGCAAAAATGAACCAGTCAAGAGCAGAGATCATGGCAACAGTTTTTTGGGATGCTCAAGGCATTTTGCAGTTGACATTTTGGAGGGCCAAAGAACAACAACATCTGCTTATCATGAGAGTGTTTTGAGAAAGTTAGCCAAAGCTTTAGCAGAAAAAGTCCCGGGAAGGCTTCACCAGAGAGTCCTTCTCCACTATAACAATGCTCCTGCTCATTCCTCTCATCAAACAAGGGCAATTTTGTGAGAGTTTTAATGGGAAATCATTAGGCATCTACTTTATTGTCCTGATTTGGCTTCTTCTGACTTCTTTTTGTTTCCTAATCTTGAAAAAATTTTAAAGGCCACTCATTTTTCTTTAGTTAATAATGTAAAAAAGATGGCATTGACAATGGTTAAATTCCCAGGACCCTCAGTTCTTTAGAGATGGACTAAATGGCTGGTATCTTGCTAGCAAAAGTGTCTTGAACTTGATGAAGCATATGTTGAGAAATACAGTTTATATTTTTTATTTTTATCTTTTAATTCCAATTTTTCATTAATATTTTGAAGTCTCACTATGTGTATATGTATACACATAAACATGCATATACACATACACACTTATATAATCATAAGTTCATATTGATATTTACAACATTACAATGTCCTATTTACTTTTTGTTTGCATTTTTTAAAGTATAGAAAACATAAATTAAAAATATGCAACAAATTATAATACATATGAAATAACTAAAAAATTATAATATCAACATTGCTATAAAAACCCCTACAGAGTAAATTTTAATGTTTTTGTAGTCATTTTTCTTTTTAGAATATATATCACTCAAGATACAGAGAAGTATAGCATATTAAAAAGTTACAGGACATGAAGATTGTGGTTGTGTTAGCAGTTTGATATGGAGTTATGTTCAGTTATCTCACATCTTTTTTTAGGAACAAGGAAGCTCTTCCTAGAAGGTCTGGGGTAACGTCTTCCCAAGTGTCATTGTCAAGGAAATGGGATTTTCAAGATTGGCCTTTAACTAATCAGTGATTATTTCTGAGTCACATGGAGGACAGATGGAAACCAGGACAAAATGTGGGCCCCATCAGTAAGGAAGAAGGGGGAGGGCTGTTTGACTGCAACATCACTGTCCCTTACACCTATTATTCTGATAATTGTCGCACATTTCTAGGACACTTCACTAAGTATGTGTACATGTGCCTTTCTATACCTTTCACATTAATACGTGAAAAAATACAACTCTCTAATGTCGGCATGACAAGTGACTGGTGAGGAATTTTTTACATGTTGCGGATGGGTGTGGAAATGGAAACTATCATTGCAAAAATCAGTTTGACAAGACATTTATATGGTTTCATTTAAGAAATTTGACTCTTTTGAACTTGCCATGTGGAAATACCCAAATAATTCAAACAATTTAAACGTGTGTGTAGTGAAATGGTTAATGAAATCATAATGCAGTTGCTTGATGGAAATGTTGCTCCATCAAAAATGATAATTATAGAAACATGTAGTAACCATGTAGTAGGAAATGTGTTTATAAAGATGAGTAGGGGGGGAAACAGAATATAAAAGTATGCCCAAGCAATAATTATAATTTAAAAATATCAGTACCTAGGCAAAGGCTGAAACAGAATGTGGAAAAATGCAGTCAGGTTGATGAGGATGAGTGGATGGTGGACCATAGGTAAATTTCTAATTTTATTCAGAATTTTGTTAATATTTGTCAAGTCAAAAACAAAAAACAAACAAACAAACAAACAAAAAAACAAAGGCAACCGAGGGGAAAATCTCTCCCATGTTCTGATGTCAACCAGATTTATCTGAGCTCTTAAGCAGATCTAAATCTTCTTTTTGAGAAAATTTTGGCTGTATCTGCAAGCACTTTCATAACCTACCTCGCCCTGTCATCTGGGAAAGTGTAAGTCAGATTCCACAATTACCCTAACAGAATGTCAATTGTGCCACTGGAATGTCTCATATCAAAAGCCGATGGAATTTGCTTCGTTCAACCACACAGAATAACTGCACCCTTGGTGCTGCCAGAAAGCTCGGTCTGGAATTGATTGTTGTAGTTTTCTCCCAGAGCATAGTTGAGTTGATTGCTTTTTGAGAAAGCCTCTAAGAGATTTTCTGTCTGTATGCCTAGTGGGCTGTCTGTGTCCCTGGCTGGAGCAGAACCTGGAGAAGGAAGATCCTAGAGTTCATCAAGCAGAAGGGTCTTTTGGGGGCAGATGCATTCTTAGAAGTATAGTGCCAAGAGTGGAAATTGAGAATTTGAAGAATGTGATAAAAAGAAAGAGCTAGAAGTAGCCATTTGGACATCCCAAACTAAAAGGCCAGGTCATGGAAACATAGAACTCAGCAGAACATGAGATTATCAAAGCATGTACGCGAGGACATTTCTTTATTGCAGGCCCTGGCCAGAGCGGGCCTAGCGTCTCAAAGGTTCTAACCTAGTCTAAATAACTAACAGGAGACCATTCCTCATTTCATTCTGCTCAAGAAAAAGTATATGTAATACTTGTGGATTATATTGGCTTTGCTCATTTTAGAATTGCCTTCACTGAATAGCAATTTAGTATTTTTTCCTTTGCTTCAATAAAGAATCATGACAAGAAATAGCTATGTGAAGACTGTTGCTTTAGATTCTGTAAGGCAACATTGAAGACATCACCTGTTGTTTTACTCAACATCTAGGTGATGAATTCTTCTTAAAGCTAGGCAATAAACGTTTTTTAGAATTCTTTTTAGAATGCAGTGCTAGGAAGACATTTCTCTATTCTCACGAACTGGTTAGCTTCCTTTTATCCTATGGTGGGAACCATGAAACTGTAGTTTTAATTTTATTTTTGCCTTGCGTGCTAGGAAGCTCAGAGCTAAATGAAATGCTTAAATACTCAATTCTTACAGTTGGTGTCAGGTATAATGATCTCCTATGCAGGTTTTTTTTTACGTCATCTGGTTGTATATATTTTGGCTGTTCAATTTACATATGTGTTCTTCTTTGAGTCAGTTAAAATTTAAAAGACTGTATATAAATATCTGACGGGAAGGTAGAAGATGGCAATTTATAATAGAAAAAATAGGGGTTGAGGATCACACAGGCCTGAGTTTAAATTCTTGCTCCTTTGTTTGTGAGCCTTGTGAGTTTGGGCATATTGCTGATATTAATACTTAATATCCTCATTCACGAAGTAGAGATAATTGGTCAGATAAAAAATACAGTAAATTTACTGGGTGGATTAAGGATTGTTTTCTCTCCCTTTGCACAAACCCCATCATTTTAGCCTGGAAAAGAAAAGACTGAAGGGAGATGCAAAGACTGTCATGAAATTCAGCAAGGCCTATCATGTTTCCAGGGACTAGCAGGATAGGACTATTTGATCAAGGTGGAATTTGATTTGAAAAGAAGAAGCAATTTTCTCCCTATTAGGTCATTCTAACAATGAAATGGGGTTCTTCTCACTGCAAGTGGTGAGCATTGTCTAGATAAGCAGTCTTGAGGTATCTGACACAGAATTTAAACACTGGATGGAAACTGTCCCAAGAGTGACATGAAGCTCTCCCCAGCTCTAGGTGTTATTATATCACTCACCTTTAACCTCCTCAAACCTGTTCTTACTAACCGAATTGATCACATCAGGCCATGGTCTAACCAGGCATACCAAAAAATCTTAGAAATTAAGTTCATGGTTCTGAGGGTCATTTTTTAGTTTTTTAGTGTTGCCTTTATCTGACATCCTGCAGGTGCTTTAGAACCCATGAAGCCCTTACCCAAATAGAAAGCACCTAGAGTTAGAGGCACAAATTTCTGATCAAACTAACTTAGTGTGTCTACAAATAAACTGATTAGTAACCCACCTTTCGCACTTTTTAAAAAATTCTGCCACTTTACTAAATTTATTAGTTCTGATAGTTTTTTGGTGGAATCCTTATGGCTTTCTCTATATAAGATTATATCATTAACAAACAGAGACAATTCTATTTTTTTCTTTCCTATTTGGATGTTTTATTTCTTTATCTTGCCTAATTGCTCTGGCTAGGACATCTAGTACTGTGTTGAATAGAAGTGGTGAGAGTGGGCATTCTTGTCTTCCTCCAGATCTTAGAGGAAAAGCCTTAAACTTTTCACTATTGAGTATGATATTAGCCGTGGGCTTGTCATATATGGCTTTTATTGTGTTGAAGAACATTCCTTCTGTACCTTATTTATTAAGAGTTTTTGTCATGATGTTGAACTTTGTCAAATGCTTTATCTGTTGAGATGATCATATTGTTTTTGTTCTTCATTCTGTTAATATGGTGAATCACATTTATTGATTTGCATGTGTTGAACCATTCTTGTATCCCAGGGATAAATCCCACTTGATCGTGCTGGGTGATCCTTTTAATGTACTGTTGAATGTGATTTGCTAATATTTTGTCAAGGATTTTTGTATCTACTTTCATTAGGAATATTGGCTTGTAGTTTTCTTTTCTGGTAGTATATTTGCCTCGCTTTTGTGTCAGGCTGCTAGCTTTGTAAAATTAATTGGAAGTATTCTCTTCTCTTTAATTTTCTGGAAGAGTTTGGAAGGAGTAGTATTAGTTCTTCTTTAAATGTTTGGCAGAATTCACATGACGCCATCAGGTCCTGGGCTTTTCCTTGATGGGATAGTTTTAATGACTGATTCAATCTCCTTGCTCATCATTGGTCTGTTCAGATTTCTGATTTCTTCATGATTCAGTCCTGGTAAGTTATGTTTCAATAACTTATCCACTTCTTCCAGGTTGTCCAGTTTGTTTACATGTCTTTGTTCACAGCAGTCTCTGATGATCCTTTGCATTTCTGTGCTATAAGTTGTAATATCTCCTCTTAAATTTCTGATTTTGCTTACTTGAGTCTTTTCCCTCTTTTTCGTAGTTAGTCTAGATAAGGGTTCACCAATTTTGTTTATATTTTCAAAAAAACAATTCTTAGTTTCATGGATCTTTTTGTCATTTGTCTAGTCTCCATTTCATTTATTTCTGCTTTGATCTTTGGTATAAAATTTTATTTTTTAAATTATAAATTGAAAAATTATAGTTGTATATTCTTGTGTGGTACAAAGTGATGTTATGATCACACTTCTTATATTGCTCCTGGACATTCTAATTCACAATTTGAGAGTAAATTTTATCCCTCCTTTACTGAGATATACCATGTCAAACCGATAACTGAGGCTTATCTAGTCTTCCTTTGAGATGTTTTCATACCTACCTTTTCTTTTCCAGCTTGGCCCAGTGGAAGGATGTAGGTATTGAGACCACACATTCCATGTTCAAACCTTAGCTCTAACCCTTTCCATCTGGATGACCTTGGGCAGTTATTTAACCTCCATGAGCCCTCTGTTGATATATCTATAAAATGGGCTTATACATGAAGTTGCTGTAAGAATTAAACAAAATAATGTATGTAATTCACCTAGCATAGAGCTGAACATGTAACATTTGCTCAATAAATGTTAGTTTTCTTTCTTCCCCCTTACCTTCTTGGAGAGTTTCTCTGATTACATTTGTCCAGAATGCTAATATCTTTCATCTGGCAATCAATTACTGATTGTTGTAAAGTATTTCATAGAAGCATTTTATTATTATTTAGCTTCTGATGATTTTATCCCTTTTCTCCCCAACTAAACCGCAAGCCTTGTTCATTCATTTGTTAATTCAGTCATTTACTTAATATCCATTTATTTAAAAGATATTAAGTTTAAATCACTAATTGACACTTTAAGTGGGTATGGGAATTCTATTCTTAAATGGTGTGCTTCCCGATACCAGGCACATATTATGCTCATAAATATCAAAGGAAAGACTGACTGAATGAATGAATCCTTCAAGCATCACAAATTAATGCTATGGTTCAAGGTACAATGGATAAAAAAAGAGAAATTTTGGAAAGAAAGGAGATCAATGAGGTGATTGTCATAATAGACCATGTGAGATAAAACAAATTTGTTAAGTAGAGAAGTGACAAAAGAGAGGGAAAACCTAGAAGGTAATTTAGGTAGGGTTTATAGATTTTGGACAGGAGAGTGATTCTGGAGTTTGACTCATCAGAAATTATCCACTAGCTGGCTATCTGGAAGTTAGAAGAGAAGGAATAGTCAAATATTAAATCAATATTTTCACTGTTAGTGGGCTTATTTTATGGTCTGCAGGTGCCATTAAGAGTCATTGGAAATTATAAACTAGAGGATTTTTAAAAAAGAACGATGAGTTAAATTCTAAATGTTTTTGGTTTGAAGTGTTGGTGGAACATTCGAGAGCCATAGTAGTGAAAAATTGAGACAAGATCCCAGAAGAGAGGTAAACGATGTAGCGACAATTTATCCTAGAAAGATAGTGTAGAAAAAGAAATTTCAGATAGAGAGAACAAATATGCAAAATCCTAAAGTTTATGATAAGAGGAGTGTGAGGTGTGCAGGGGAAAGGGCAGGAAGTGAGATCAGAACTGTAAGGCAGGGCCAGGTCACAAAGGACCATGTCTGCAAGGGGGAGGATTCTAGAATATGTCTTGTAGGTGATGGAAAGCCATTCAACATGCACATGCTCTGATCATCAGATCAGGGAGTATAGGATGGAAGAAACCTACAAATTGAATTTGGAAAAGTTTCCATAAGCCCCAAGATTTAACTTGAAATTCTCATTTTCAAATGAGCACTTCTGTATTCTGATACTTGACATTCCACATCAAGACAATTCTTCCCCAGTATTAAGCTCAATTCAACTTTCTTCTCTGGATAAAAAGCCCCTTTTATTTTTCTTCCTCTTCTACTTCTCTTCCACCTCCTCCTTCTAGGGGAGAAAGAGAAAAAAAGAGGATGCTACTCACTCTCAACACCTCGGCAAACTCTAACTCTGGATTCTGAAGCAAGGGAATCATTTTTCAAAGTCATCCAGGGGAGATTCTACAAGAGGTGTTGCCAGCAGAGTAAAGCCACCCCCTTATCATTGTTGAGTATCAGTGGGGGAGGTAGTGGAGGATTTCTGCAGGAAGAGACAGTTATAGAATTCTCTTCAGACAAGAATTCTCTGGCACAAATTCTGCAGTTCCCGTTTCCTAGGGATACCTCCTCCTTGGTTGTGGTCACACCTGAACTAATGATTCTATAATGAGCAGCAGCATGACATCACCATCTTATAGCTCTGACCCAAATGTGAATGTGTTACCAACAGAAAGGAAACTCCGGAAATGGAAACAGGAAGGATTCTATTATCAGGCCAACATGCCCACTATTGCAGTGCTACAAATGCCTTATTGACATTCCTATTCACGTCCAACCCCAGCGTAATTAATCACTGGTGCATTTGCTATCCCAGGCTACAAAGATATGTCTTGAAGCCTTTTCAAGTTTCTTCCAAGCTTCTTGCCTTGGCATTTTCCCAAGCTGCTTCTTGAAGAACAGCAAGCTGGTATTTGGAGCATATGGCGATGGTCTGTTTGTGTGTTCATTAAATCAAGATACCAATGAAAAGAAAGCGGAAAGCTTTCTGTCCTTTAAATGAAATTGTCAACCCAGATATCTGCTGCCTTTCCCAAGTCCTGGCCTGAAATGTCTGGCAAGTGGGGCTGTGTTATAATGACAAATTAATTCATATCAGACTTTGATCACGATCTGAAAAGTTTTCTGACATCAATGTTCAGTAGTTGCACTTAGAAAATCAGAATATATTTTGGTGCCTCCAATTTTTAACAACAAAAACAAAGACCTCTTGCCCTATTTGGAGTGTCAACCTCTAACATGAAGTTTGTCCTAAATTGTAGGATTGTAGCTATGTGTAAAAGAAAGGCAATGCTGATGCATGGTCAAAACCCAACAGAAGGGGGCTCTCTTGCTGACGTGAGGCCTGTGCACAAACAGTGCCGTGGCTGCCTCTCTCTCCCTCATTTTCCCTTGCTCTTTCCTCCTGCCATGTAACGTGTCAAAAGCAAATGAAAATTGAGAGGATTCAGCTGAAAATAGAATTGAATTCTATTAGTCAGCCTAATAGTGAAGGTGCATTTGGAAATACAGTGCAGTATAGCTAATGTTTACCACTTGACTACTCATGCCCCAGGCTCAAAATGCATAATGATGCAAATTAAAACCTAGCAAATGGAGGAGCTGGAATCTCAAAGATAACCATACCTAACGCAGGGTATGACAGAACATCTGCTCTTTAATTAATCTTACGTAAAGACTGAAGCACTGCATTAAGATGCACAGTGTTTATGACAACTGTTTTTTTGTGGTTAACATGCTCCTGGAATCCCTCATGTAATTGTTGCTGCTTTGTAACTCACACAAAGCCCAGCTGAACAACCCCCGTCAGCCAGAAAGGAAAACATGGGTGGGAAGGGTACTCAGATAAGAATAAGATGATTTCAGAATATAAATCAGCCAGTCCCCAGTTGCAACGTTCATTCCTTACATGGGTTGGACTGGGTGGTAGAAACTTAATCAGAATATTTTATTTTTTAATATGAGAAATCAATTGTGTGTGTTTGCATATATATACACATACATATATATGCAATATATTAATACTTATCATGTTTTACACTTTGTAAAGAGCTTAAAGAGCATGTACTTATAGTATAATGGTTAAAATTATAGGCTTTGGGGCCAGACTTTTTGAATCTCAGCTTTTCTATTTCCTATAATATTGGGTATATTACTTAACATCTCTGTGCCTCAGTTTCCTCATCTGTGCAAAAGGCACAAAAAGTCCATTTTTAGAAGGTTGTTATGAAGATTACATTATTATCATTATAATATCCATGTATAGTGAGTGCACTTACCACATGCTAGACATAATGTCATTACTTCATTTACACAAATTAACTTATTTAACCTTCCCAATACCCTTTCTCATAGTTGATAAGCTAATACATGCAAAACTCTTATAACTGTGACTGATACATTTTTAAGTATGCAATAAATATTAACCATAATAATTTTTATTACTTTATAAGTGATCTAAAATACATACATATTATTATTTAGCCCTTACTACTACTCTATATGGATGGGTCTGTTGGTTTCTCCACTGTATAGCTGCCAATGGAAGCTCAGAAGGCTTAATTTGGGTTCCTAAATCTAAACATTTGGAGAATGAAAAAAACAAGGATTCTAGCCCCAAATCATCTGCCTTCAAATTTTGTGCTTTAAGCCCTTCTTATTCTGAAATTGGAATGATGAGTAATTGTAAAAATTGAAGGGGTAAAAAAGAGGAAAGCGGTTTGAAATCCGTTGTAATAATGTGTGTGTTCAAATCAGTCCTACCAAATCAAGCATGCTCAGCGCTGAAGAAAATGGAGGTTATCTCAGATGTCAAAACACTTCCCTGTGAATATTACTATTTTGGACACTGGCCATTTTATAAATTTCAATATTCATCTTTTTTCCCAACCACTGCTTGGTATTCCCGTGGCATTTATTCACCAAACGGGAAGGTAAGATTATGGAAACGATGAGGCGTCAAAGTCTTAATTTTGCTGTGACATGGAATCCATTCCTATTGCACGTACAGGTTGGCTGTTATTTTCTAGCAGATGCTTTCAGGTTGATGCATATAAAATTCACACACTGTTTAGAATTAAATAGAGGGGGGAAAGGGGAACAGAAAAAAAGGGTAAGAGAGAAGTGAGATGCTTTTTCTTTTTTTTGACACGGAAATTGAATCCTTCAGTGTGAGGATTTCAAAGCACTGACAACCATCCTCCTGTTTGCTGGGGGAGCTTCCTTTCATGGTATTATTTCCCCATGGGTGTTAAGAGTCTTCCCGAAATGGGCACAGGAAGCTCATCGCAAACAAACAAAGAGAAGACTGGCCATGCTGATTCCAACCACCTTGTTCCTTCCACTGGAGGGGGCTCTCTCAACCCCTTCTCTGAGGATGTGAAAACAAACCAGATGGGTGTGCTATCTCCATCTTTTGGCCTTTAGCAGAATCTCTGGAACAAAGCAGGGAAGCAGGGCTTCTTGAAGACTTGCTTGGAGAGAGAGAGAGAGACAGGCTGGATGGAATCTTGAATAAAAATGATAGGTTATGCTTTAAGCTGAATAAAAATAAGCCATCTGAAGAATATAGAGAAGGGGCATGCATGCTGCCTCTGGAAAGATTCATTTTTATTTGTCTATCTATGTATAAAGGAGGAAGATAGATAAATGGGAAGGAAAGTGCCATTTCTGTAATGTTCACTGTGGCGAAGGGTTTGCAAACAATATAAAAATAGTGGCTCTTCCAAAACGACGGCTTCACTTGAAGTTTATCCACCTCTCTCCCCCTTGCTTTTTGCAGCCCCCCACCAAAAAAAAAAAAAAAAACCCCCAAAAAACCCAAAAAAAAAAAAAAAAACACAAACAAATTCAAAGCTAGCATAGTCACTGCGAGGAAAAGACAGCGATCTTTTGTATGTTGTTATAATTAACCAGGCCCGTTTCATCATCAGATTATAGAATGGGATGCAGTGTTAAAAAAAGAACTAAAGGAAGAAACCAGGAGAAATGGCCATTTTAATTGCATGTTTATTCTCTCTTCGCTTTCCCAAATTGGTTTCGTTTCCTCTGAGTGGGGTTAGTGCCAGGGTATTCACATGAGCAGGGGCCAGCGTGGATTCCAACATTTACCAGCATTTGAATTACCTCCGGACGGTTTGGCGGCCTCTAAATTTATACCCTTGAAGGCACAGCAACAAGCCTTCATCTCCTATGGAAGAGACTTGAAAGCGTGCCAGAACAGGACCTCGTCCTCTCTTCTTAGAGTCCTGGCACGTAGAATCACACAAGAAAACAAAAGGCATTTGTGAGGAGCCGTCCAGGAAGAAAGATTAACAATATAAACCGAGGGGGGAAAGAGAAAGAAAGAAAAAAAGCCCTTTAAAATGGTTTTGTGCTTATTTTAATAGAACTCGCACAGTTCCTGAATATCCTCTAATCAAAACCAAATGCTTGTTGCTGTACAGCGCTCTTTCTTTGTTCACCGGCAATGCCCACTCCGCGGCGGCGGGGGCGGGGCCGGGGCGGGCTGGCTTATCTTCCCACCAGGAATAAACAGTGTCGTCAAGGTTAGGGCATGCGGGTGACTCGAAAGCCCTAGGAAAAGCACCCATTGGGAGGTGCACCTTGTTCTTCAGCCACCCCAGACGCCTGATGAAAAGCCTGAAGGTTTTTTATTCCATTTGATCCAGAAATTTGTCAAGGAACAGGAATAGAAAAAGGAGCTACTTCTTCACTCCCTCCCCCATCTCTGTCTCTCCTTCGCGCTGTCGGTCCATCTGTGCATCTCGATCTGGGTGCTTCCTCCCCTTCCCCTCGCATCCTTTCTCCGTCTACCTCTGTCTCTCTGTCTATCTCCGATTCTCTTCAGAAAATCAGTCAGCTTCCCACTTGATCGCCTAATGTCGTCTGACCTTGACTTGATGTGGGCTGGAAAGGTTTCAGCCTTGGTTTTTATCAGGATTAGCTTTTTATCTGCACGGAAGGACCCAAGCAAGTAACTCATCTCGTCTTTCACCTTAGACTTGCTGTTTTCTCCTCTAATTTCTCAAACAACGTGGAGGAAATAAACAGAACGATTGTGATGGTTATGGCGATGGGACTTTTACTACAGGGCAGGAGAGATGAAGCCACAATCTAGTCCTGGGCTCAGGAGCCATGTCTTTGGTTACACTGGGGGACGTTATTAAGGGAATTGGCAGTGTGTTTTGTTTTCCATGCCAGAGAATTCTTTTCAAATGCTTCTGGGGTGTCCAAGGCATCCTGCATGGGGGGAATGGGAAGGAAGAAACCCACATGCATAGGATCTGCACCTTTTCATGTCGCCCCAGCTCCTTGCAGCACAAATTGACTTTGTAAGATTGGCTCTGAAAATGAATACCCAGGACATCACTCTGTGTTACTTTCCTGTGAAATTACTTTTCTGAATGAAAATATTGAATTCCTTTGAAAGCAAGTAGTATAATATCTCTGGAAATGAAAATCCTGTGGAAATCACAAAGGAAAGAAGACTGAAGGATATGAAAGCTTTATATCTCTAAATGTTAGTCAGGCCCTGGACTTTTTTTTTTTTCCCTCCTCAGCAACAATCATAACTGCTCTTTCTGATGTTGATATACTGGGTGCTGGAATCTCCTAGATGCTTCTATCACAGATTTATGTTTTATCTACAATAAACAGCCAATATCATTATCTTAATTTACTACAGCATTTGTATGCATTCGGCACTTTTTGTAGTCTACTCGCTTAGCAAGTCTGACCTGCGGAATTTTCCTTGTCTCAAGGGGAGCATATTGACTCACCGCCAGGTGTCTGGCCGTCACAGACAGAGCCTCTGCCGAACTGACAGATGAACAGGCAGACCCGTCCGAGAAGGCAGCAGCGTGGAAGACAGTCTTCTCACACCACATCAGCTACCTGGTCGCTCACCATTATCCCTCAGATCATCTTGAGAGGGACAACCTCCACCCTTCTTGTTACATTGACAGGCTCACCAACTGCAGAGGGAATTTTCTGCAAACAAAAGTACTCTCTAGAAAGATATGTTCCCTTTTCTATCTCCTCACTCGTATACATTCTTCCAGGCTCAATTAGTGGACGCACCTTACATGACATTTGGTGTCATTTATTCTTTTTGTTTTTTTTTTTAAAGAGCATGGTGTCCATTGTCAACTGAATAAATTACAAAATTCCTCTCTCCCCAGATCAGCATAAAAACAGGGAGGAAAGAGGGGAGCGAACGTGAAGGGGAGGATAGGGAACCCCAATCAAGGTAAACTGATTCATAAGGAATTATTACCTTTCTGTAAAGGAGATAGAGCCCTCTGCCCAGAGGGAATGTCAGACCTGCCCCATGGCTGCAAGAGGCTGCTGATGAGATGCCGAGATGCAGTCAGCCACATTTGAAGAACATGGAGAGCAGAGAGCTACTAGGTGACTGAGCCAACAGCTCGATTTTCAAAAGCTTTAGAAAACTCAAAGAAGCTTCTGATTCTTAAATAGATAAATATGAGAAGAAAAATTTTGAGCAACTAAAAAGGTATGGTGATGCCTGGGAGTTAGAAAATCGTTCCTAAGAAAAAATTAGGCCATAATCACCTTAATTTCATTTTGTAGCTAAAATCTTCACCATTTATATTAATAAAATCCTGTAGTCACAATAGTAGCATATTTGAGCTAGCTAAACTCTAAAAACTCCAGCAGTGTATTTGTAAAATCTTGAAGTAAAGATGAAAACAGGGTTTGATGGTTTTTAGTTTGGTGGATGGGTAACAATTTGTGTCCCAAGAGTGCTGAGACGCAGTAAGCCTTTAGGGCCTTGGTTCTGTCCCAGTCAACACTTTTATCAAGACTTAGGTGAAGACTTGTTGTTAAAGGTGCAGATGGCATGAAGCTGGAAGAAATAATAAAGAGTATATTTTATATCACAATTAGGTATTGACTTTTAGGGCAGTGAAAACACTCTGTATGGTACTATAATGGTGGAAACGTGTCATTATACATTTGTCCAAACCCACAGAATGCACAACACTGAGAGTGAACCCAAATGCAAACTACAGACTTTGGTTTGATAATGATGTGTCACTGTAGGTTCATCGATTGTAAAAAATGTGCCACTCTGGAGGGGATGTTGATGATGGGGGAGGCCATGCCCGTGTCGGGGTAGAGATTATATGGGAAATCGCTGTACTTTCTGCCCAATTATTTACTGCTCTAAAAAAAAATAAAGTCTTTTAAAACAGGAGAGTGAGAGAGAAAAAAGCTGATTGTCAGGGGCTGGAGACAGGAGGGAATCAGGAGTTAGTGTTTAGTGGGTACAGAGTTTCAGTTTGGGAAGATGCAAAAGTTCCGGAGATGGATGCTGGTGATGGTTGCACAGCAATGTTAATATGCTTAATGCCACTGAATTGTACCCTGAAAAGTGGTTAAAATGATAAATTTTATGCTACGTATAACTTACCACAATAAAAAAAAAAAAAAAAAAAAAAAAGGAACCAGGGTTCTTCGGTTGCCTAATGAACAACAACATCAAAAATGTTGGTATGAAAATAACTCAATTAGAAGGGTGAAATTTCACATGGATAATGGCCAGTCCGATGCTTGAATATAAGTATTCAAGTGGCTTGATATGAAACTTAACATTTTGTATGTGGAAAAAACAGATGATATGGATAAATGCAGTCAATGTGAAAGTTCCTGATTATTCTGGTCCCACCCAGAAGTTTCCTGGAAGATGTTGTTCAGCCCATGTCAATCTCTTCAAAGATGCGGTTAGCCATTCTTTGGACCTCCCACACCTTCTTTTGAATTACTCTAAAAGAACTCATAATTATACCCTAAATTTATATATATATAATATATATATAATTTTATACTAATTATACTAATAATTTTATATAATTTTTATACCATATAATTTTATATACCCATGTGTTCCAGCAGATAATTAGTGCTCAAAAAATATTTATAGATTGAGTTCGCCAAATCATTTAGGTTCTGCTGCTCCCTTGAGTAGCGCATGCTGCCTTAATCAAAGGGGGTATATGTGGTGGCATTTCTGCCCTGGGACATGCCTTCCTTGTATCCCCATTCACAGAAACCTTTCAGCATCCTAATAAAATACTAATGAGAATTAATAGCCTAAGTCAAACTTCCAGTATTCATTTTTTATAATAAGTATCCTTAAAGCCATTTTGCCAAGATGAGGCTTGTCACCAATTAATGTTCCTCTCATGCATGTATATATTTATACAGATAGAATTCCAATTCCCTGTGTGTTGGACATCAAAAACTGAAGTCATTCCTTGACATGGTCAGGGGCTGAATTCTGTAAGAAGGATGCCAGACAAAAATAAACATGTCCTAAGCAATTTCTCAATAAAGTAATGGCATGGGAGGGAGTTAGGGTATTTCAGCCACTTTAGGGGGCTATCACTGTCTCTATTTAATCTATAGTTACATAAAGCTAGACTCATTTAATAAGTGTATAGAGTGAGAAGTAGAGTGAACAGAGAAAGAGTTGGAGATGATAAATGAGCTTCCCTGATGCTGCCACAGGGTTGATGGCTATGGGTCATATCTGATCTTAGGATTTTCTTTTTGTGCTTAAATAAATTAAAAATAGTTAACAGTGAAGTGTGTACCACCATTGTTCTGTGCAACCGTGGAAGCACAAGCAGTTACTATAAAGAAAGGAAACTTCAGTGCAGACAGACACAGAGCACAAATGCATTGCATTTGGCAGGCAATAGAGAAACTATAGGGGTGAAGGATAGATACCAGACATTGCCATTTACTGACAACTAGGACCTCCAGGCACTGTGGTGCCCACCTACCATGGTATTTGCCCCACATTACATTATATTACTGCATTATTTCACTTAAAGTTCGAAATAAAATTTTGTGCTATTTCAACTATGTGAAACACAATGTACATAAACCAAGAAGAGCCTGTAGAAGCTATTATAAAAATAGTCATACATCCATGGAATGTTTATTTTCATTTGTCCAGGCTTTAGGTGTAATGTGTGCTATATAGAAAATGGGCATTTTGGATTTTCAGTCTCAACTTAGAGCATTCTGTTCTGGTATTCTTATAAACCAGCAGTGGACATGGAATCCTAGTATAGACACCCAAGCTATTTTTTGTCAAATTACTCTTAAACAATTAGTAGCAAAGAAATTGTTTACTAGACCACGTATCTTGAGTTAGTTTGGAAAACATGTATATCAAATATTACCTTCTTTCCTCTTTTTCTCCATCCCTCTTTCCTTCCTTCCTTCCTTCTGTGATGGGTGCTGAGAACCTTGTAAAAAAAAAAAAAAGAGACACCTAAACAGTTATCAGAACATAGTGTGGTCAGTGCTATCTTAAAGGTATGCATGGAATTTCAAGGGGGCACTGGCTTAGGGATGGGTACATGTAGTCACAGAGGATTTTTTGAAAGAGGTAATGACTAGGTTGAGTCTTAAAGCTAGTTTGTTATTTTCAGAATTTGAATGAAATTTCAAAGCTATAGAAGGATTTTTCTAAATTTTCTATACTTTTTGTAAAGTATAGAGGCAAAGAGCTAAAACTTACTTTCCTGGCAAAGTTGGATCATCCCCTCTTGCTCTCTGTCAACTTTGCTTTTTATCAGATATAAATTTGAATAACCCAAAAGTGAGTCGAGCTGGTTGTTAAGCTCAATTACTGAAAAAAATAAAAGCCGTGATCTTCTCATATAGGCTATTGAGCAAACAAATAAAGGGGAAAAAAGTTTCTAATGGTGTGGTGGGGGTGAATGTCTCTTGGTGGAGGGAACTACATGTTTCTTTTTATTCTGCAGAGAAGCAGGTGGGTGGAGAGCCACCTGATTTCAGGTATTTGGGAGACCTTGCCTGTAGCCACGTAGCTAAGTCTCATTCACAGCATGAGAAGAATTCTGTGGAGGTGGATTCCGTTTCAGATGGGGGAGGAATATCAACTGAATCATTAATATTATCTGTATATTACAATAAAGATAGGCACTAATTGTGGGTCACCCCCACTTTACTTTGGTAGAGTATTGGAAAGACGTGGTTGAAGTGGGCAGGAGGATCAGTAGAAATAGAATGGCACACCAGTCTGACTCACCAAGTAATTAATAGCATGACCTTTCATTGCCTATTAAACACCTAGGACTCACTTTTCTCATCAATGCAGTGTTGTGGGGCGGGGAGACAGGTTTGTAATAGATTAACTCTAAGAGCCTATCTAATTTTAAATTTTTAATTGAATAGCCAAAAGACAATTCAATTTAGTTCCTGTATACCTACTGCATACTTTTCTTTTACAAAATCTTTCATGTATATGGATATAAACATACATACTCAGAAATGATGTAGAAGGCATATTAGACCCTACAGCTAATAAAGGTTCACTAATTCTCAGTCTTGCATCCATGGACCTCAAACATCTAATTTCAATCTCCTTGTCTAAACCTATCTTCAATTACTTGCCTTCAAGCATTTCCCAACTCAGTCAATTCTCACAATTCCCTGAAAATGTCAAGCATATTGTTACTCCTGTCTCTTAACTTGGAAAGTTCTATAGCTCAGAGATCCCTGTATTCAAATTCAGCCCACTTTTCAAGGTCCATTGTAAAGGAATTCATGGGCCATATCTGATTGCCTCCTCCTGAAAGCTGACGGGGGTCTCAGCTTCCCAGAAATCTACTCTTCTCTTATAATACTGGCCCACTTTCCACCTTCTGTTAGATTTGTCTAAATATCTGTTTCCTTATTGAAGAAAGATCTTATTAATGCCTCGTGTTTCCAGAGCTTATCAGTTCATGCTAGTGGAATAGAGTCAGGGAAAAACTTATATTTTGTAATGGATACTCATTCACAGTGAAAGTCTAAGTCTAAAGTACTAGGATCTATATGATTTCCATCACTCTCTGCTCCAACCACACTGACCTCTTTCTGCTCCTCGAACTGTTCTAAGCCTCTCCCTGACTTGGGATACTTATTTGGGTCGTTTCCTCACCTAGAATGCTCTTTCCCAGACAACAGCTTGGTCCATTCTCTCACTTCTATTAGATCTTTGCTCAGGAGGCCTTTCCTGAGGTCTTCCCTGTTGAAAAATGACAATTTTGCAGAACTCCCTCTCTTGCTTTCCTCTGTAGTACTCGTGACCACCTGACACACTGTATAATTATTTGTCTGCTAACCATTTGTTTCCCTCAGCAGAATGAAAGCCGCAGGAGGGCAGGATCTTTGCTCACTGCTTTGTCCTCAGTGCCTGAAAGTATGCCTGGTGCATAGTAAGCTTTCCACGTCTTCTGTCAGTATCTGCTGGTTCTCAACAGTGTGTCTGCGGCTTGCCTCGGTTCATGCCAGCTTGAAATCAATGTTACTGTCTAGCTTCTGGGCCCTGACCCCTACCTGTAGAAAGCACAGCCTCTCTTCTATATTGTAGACCTCTGGTTAAGAACCTCTGATCTAGCAGTAGTAGAAAGTCTGCACTAAAGTGGGCTCCATAGAATTAATGATACATAGTAAAAGAAAAGAGATGGATAAATAACTGAAGAAAAAATAAACATATGTGTTTTTATTTTTTTAAAGAGGATCTCATAACCAGCAATAGATTTGAATGAAGCCCCCTGATTTGTTATTGAGAATATATTTTAGTTTAAAAGGGCTAATGGCTTGTGCTTAGCTTGGCCACATGACTCAGATAAGATTCAAGTATGCATGGGAGATTTAGTAAGTAGCTTCCATGTGCAAAGCATGTTAAGAACTTTAAAGTATTAATAGCTTTATAGATTCTATGCTTAAGAAGTTTATATTGATGATATGGTTCATATTTATCCTTTGATAATGACTTCACAATGATCCATCAAATTTTATCTTGATATCATCAAGGGATTTAATATGTATATATTAAAATTTTGTCTAGATTTCATGACAATATCTGGTCCATCTCTGTTAGAATGACCCTTATCTGCACTCGGACACCTAACGATTTGGAAGCACTCACCTCCTAGCTTCCATTCTGCCTGATTATATGTGGGTTGTTTTTTTCTGATTTGTTTGTTTGTTTTATGTTTTGGTAAAAATCTTAAATAGGCTGCACCCCTCATCAAATGGGTCATATCTAGCCCTTGGGTAGTCATATTGTAAAACACAAATGGACAAGGCTTTGAGGAGATAAGATACACAGGTGAAGGAGGAGGAAGAGGAAAACATGACTTTTAAATCTATTCATTGAACAAATATTTATTGAACATCTTCAACGTACTAGCACTTCCCTAGGCACTAAGAGTATAAAGATGATCAAAGCATGCTTACTGCCCTTTAGAGGGTCAATGTCTATGTTTTGAACCAATGTGACTGGTGCTGTTGGCAGAAAAAAAAGAAGACAGCAAAGAGAAAAGATTAGAAGTGGAGAGGTAGGCTTGTTGAATTTGAGATGAGAGAAATACATCTAAATGATCTTACTGTGCTTTTGAATGAATTGAAAAATCTATGCTCTGTGGGGAAAAGCAATGAATAATAATGGTAGACCAGCACAACACCGATATGAAGTCTGTTTTCTATTGGAAAGTATACATTTGATGCTTCAGGATGGGAGAAGTTTTTGGTTTCTTTTTTTTTTTTCTTTTAAGTTAGGACTTCTTGCCAAGTTTGTGCTTGGGAATTCTGAACTGAACTTCAAATGTTTAGGGGCTTCTGTTTTAAAACATTTGGAGTTGTGGCTTCTTGTTCAAGGAAGAAAACCCCTTTGAGTACATCAAAGAGCTGTGAAAAAAAAAAAAGATACAGTATGTTGACAATTTGTGTGAGGGCATCAAAACCAGAAAAATTGTCTCTATAGTACACACACATTTCAAAGTTATGGGGAAAGGTTTCTGGTGAGACTTCTGGTGCTGTATTAAATCCCAAATACCTGGGAAGTAATTTAACACATTCACTGTACCTAAAATATGACCTGACTCGCCCAGCAATTTCAAACCAAGGTCTAGGAGATGTTTTCTCTGGTGAGTGACCTTTAAATAAATTGTGAGGCTTCTCATTGCTGTGCCCAGGTGAGAAGACTCAGGGAATAGAAATGGGGAGAAATCTCCACTGAACATCAGAAACCATTTGACCCAGAGTCTTGATGAAAACTGCTTAAAAATTCAATTTGAATCACAGTGGCCTGGATCTTGTGAAGGGATGATGGAAGATTGTGCTGATTCAAGGCCTATTCACTCCTTAATCCTATTGAGGACCTGGTAAAAGAGGGTGAGGAGTAAAATCCACATCTTCAAGGGGCCAGTCTATGATTAAATTCCCAGCATGGGAGCATGGGAGTTGCGTCCACACAGACCCAGTGTGGAGTCCCAGCTTCCTCACTTATGAGCTGGGTAACCTCGGGCAGGTTTTCCTAACCTCTTTCAGCTTCGGTTTTCCCATTTGGAAAAGGGAAGCAACCACACCCACCTGACCAGGTTGTTGCTGGAATAAATGAAATATTGGCTATAAAATGTCTAGGAGATTATCTGATGCTTACGAAGAGCTCAGAAAAGGATTTTTGTTTCCCTTTGCCACCTTTTTTCTTCTCCTTGGGAGGATCAATTAAGCTTAGGCCTAGTTGAAGTGAAAGTGAAGATTTCAAGTTAAGAAATCAAGGAAGAAAGGTTTGTATATCTGTTCCAGCTCTGCCACCCCTCACTCTGACTTGAGATGAGTCACTTAACCTCTCTCACCTCCATTTTCTCACCAACAAATTGAGGGTGAGATTGATGTTTAGAAGTACTTGTGAATTGGAATAAAATGGTACATTGAACTCCTAGGCAGGAAGAAGTAGATTACCAGACTGATCAAGAGGGTCGGCTTTGGAGTTTGACTTTCTAAGTTCCAACATGCACTTCAAAACTTACTTGTTATATGACTTTGGCCTTGGTTACTGAGGATCATTGTATCTCAGTTTCCTCATCTTTTAAGCAGGAAGAATAATAATGGTTTATGCCTTATAGATGTGAAGAATAATGAGAGAATATGTGTAAAATACTTTGTGCCTCGGGGAGTATTGTAGAGGGGAAGGGCATGCCTCTAGCCCTCGCTTGGGTGAGGCAAAGACATAAAATGTAACCATAATGTTTGTACCCTCATAATACCCTGAAATAAAAAAAAATACTTTGTGCCTGGTACTTAATAAGTACTCATTATATATGTTTATTATCTCAGAGAACTCTGTTGGAAAGCTCACAACTTGTGAAGAGAGAATAAAGATTGAATTAGCAGAGGAGTCTTGAAGTATGATTTTGAACTATTCTGGCCTAGAGATCTTGAATAGACATTTCAGATTTCTGTTCTCTCATGGGGTATAGACTACTGGGTTGTTCAAGTATTTGGGCACCATGTTGGGAAAGGCAACGACTTATCTTGTTACTGGAATCACTCACATCTCTGAGTCTCTCTCTGTGGAGTTGACCTTCCCTGTAATAGAGGGACCTCCAATGAGCACCCCTTGGAAAAGTGTTGGGATTGTTCTAATATAGGGTAGTTTTTCTGCAGCTTAAGTGTCCTGCTCTCTATTAATCATCGAGACCTCCAAGCGCTTAAAATATACAGGATCCCAATTTGATACTGCTGTTGGTTAACCAGAATCTGAAACATTGTGATTCTAATCCTGTCATGCAAATAAACTTACACTTGATTCAAACCTGAATTAGCCTGCAGGAATTGCTAACCATATCTTCTTGCTGCAGTCCTACCAAGGGCAAAGGTGGTATCTTCAGCATTGTTACGAATAGAAGCTTAACTCATTGCACGTCTCTTGTTTGCTGATGTCTAAAAACTCCAAAGATGGGTTCCAAGGAAGGAAATGGCTTTGACAACCAGCAGTATAGCCAGAGAAAAGAGGGCATGGTCAGGGCCAGATCGAGACTTTAGAATACTTAAGTGCTAAGAAGATTACAGTGTCCCACCCCACCACCCTTATCATGTGCAATAAAAAACAAATGCTAAAAGAAATGTAGCCAAGTTCAGCAAAGTTTTTTTTTTTTTTTGATGCTTTAAAAATGTCTGAACACATACTATTTTTTGTTTGTTTGTTTGTTTGTTTTAAATCCCTGCTTTTCTGGTTCTCAGAGAACATGTTAGTCTGCCATGGATAATCTAGCCTTGGTTATGACCTCGTAATCACCATCAAGAGGGTGTGTCTGAGAAATCGGAAGTAATTGTCCCTCTGACAAAAGAATATAATTAACTAAGTGGCTGGATCATTTGTTAAATGTTTGTTTTTCCCAAAGGAAAGTCAGAGATGACATGACAGACATATAAGAGTGATGTCCTGTGAATGCAAGTCCTCAGCTCCCATGACTTCAGAACTCTGGACCTTGGAATTAACCTCTTAACTGGTTTCCTTTACTCCAATCTTACTTATTTCCAACAGATTCTCTATGTTGTTGCCAGAGTGATCTCTTTTAAAAAATGTGACCATGAGAATCTTCTGTTTATGACACTTTTTGTGAAGCTTCACTATTACCTACAGAATGAAGACAAATTCCTTTGTACCTTAAGGTTTTTACAACCCATTTTCGTCCTACCTAGTGAATGCCAACTGACCTTATGCTCTAGCTATACACAAATGCTCTTCCCAGACTCTATATTGTTTCCACTACTGTTCCTTCTACCCTAATTTCATCTGACTGACACATTCTAGTCATTTCTTAGAACACAGCCCAAACGCACTTTCCTAAACACAGCCGAAGTGAGGATTGCCTCATTCTTCAGGCAGGTTCCGTTTCTCTCTCCGTGTGCCTACACACACTTGGTTCATGTATGTGAAGGTGGCACTTCTGCTATGACCTCTCAGACACGGTGGTTTATATGTTTATATCTTCTTTGCACTTATGAACTCCTTGAGGGCAGGGCCCAGGTTTTGTTCATTTTGGAATCTTCATTGACTTGTACAGAGCACAGCACAAAGTAGATGCAAGATAATGTTTGCTGAGTAGACATGAAAACTAGTCAATAAATTGGCAATCATACAATGATACCTACCTCCATGAAGGCAGAGACCATGTAGCTGGTAATCTGGTGGTTGAATAAATGAATGAATGAATGACAGCCTCATAGAGCTATTGTGAAAACCAAAATGAAAACTATGGAGACTTTGTGAACAATGAATGGCTGAGCCCAGGTGAGCTGGGCTAGCATTACTGTGATTGCAACGAGCACAGTCTCCTGGCTCTCATAGCAGTGTGGTCACGTGCAAAGGGCCACAGGAGCCAGATTTCAGCTGCCTGACTGTCACCCCAGGTAAGGAAAAGGCAGCGTTCCATTGACTGGATGTCTAATGGGGTGAAAGTGAGCCTGCTGCTATTTCTTTCACAGCTTGTGAAGGCTGTAATGAAAAGATCTGAGAGACTTTTTCTCCCTGGTCCTGGAAGAGAGTATCATAAATGTCCAATTTACCACTGATTGCCACATTGGTTCAGGGACTCCACAGCAACAAGTCATTGAAATAGCTAACCAGAGGTGCACACATTGAGAGAGCAACTTAACCTCTTTTATCGTCCTGATTGAGTAGCAAGTTAGAAATAATAACAACGACCATTAATTGCACAACTTCTGTGTGTTGTACATAGTGCTAAAATCTCATTTGATCTCTACAAAATCCTACAAGTGGATGGATTGTCATCATTTTAGGGAATACAAGCCTCGGTCAGTTTAAGTGACTTTTCCAAGATCTCTCTGTGTATCAGTCAGTTATCATTATAGTATATTGAGGTAACAAAAACCCTAATGTCTCAGTGTCTTAGAACAATAAGGCTTTAATTCTTGGTCATATTGTATGTCTAGTACAGTGTCTGAGGTTAGCTGTGTTCTGCTCCGTGTGTCTTTTTTATTTCAGGATCCAGGCTGGAAAACAGTCCTGATTTGGAATCTGTCATTGTCATAACAGAGATAAAAGAGCAATGGCCAACCTCCCAAAGGCTCGCAAAGCTTTTCTGGGTTGTGGCACGTTACATCACTGATGTTCTATTGGCCAAAGCGAGCCATATGGGCAAGCTTGAAGTCAAGTGGGTAGGAGTGTGTACTTCTCCTATAGCGCGACACCTCAAGTCTCATATGAGTAGGAATGAATAATTGGGAAAAATTATTAGGGGCATTAATAAAATTACCTGGTAATTGGCAGAGCTGGGATTAAAACTGAATTTCCTCCTAACCCAAATTCCATGTTTTATCCACCGTACCAAGTGGTCTGCTATGGGAAGCTCACTGGAGCTTTATTCACTTTGGTGACAGGAGACCTGAGTAAAACTCCAAGGCTTTGATTCCTGGAAGTGCAAGAGGAGGAAGAACTGAGGACCCCACCTTGTCACTTAATGGAACAGGATTGCAAGTGTGTGTCAGTAAAGTCTTGCTCTGTAGTCTGTCAGTGTAATTGGCATGAAAAACCTGCTCTCTTTCTGCAGCCCTTATTGCTCCAGTAAATCTCCCACTGTACCTCCCATTACCCCTCACTTAAAGCACCGATTATTCCTTTATTAGAGCTTAGCCACAAGTAGGCCATGAATTTTTATGGCTTTCCCAGATCTCATAAGGCAATGGGAAGCATTCATTTAAACAGAGTCACTAAACTATACCACAAGTTTATGGCCTGATGTAGCATTTCGCTTGTTTAAAAGAAGCCTCACTCACTCACCCCTTTTTTGAACATTTAGTTTCCTCTTTGAAAGAAAGGAAATTTCAAGTTCCCACTTTTAACCTCCCTAATGGTTGCCCTGTGGAATGTGGCAAGGTCACATAATCTGAACGTTCCACATTAGGAAATCACTTCTACCTAGAAAAAAAAAAAAACTTGCAGTCTCCTACAGGTCTGTTGGAATGTTTATTCTGTTTAATTTATGTGCACCTTCATTCAGCAATTTATTCACCAAACATTAAATTTCATAACCACTATATGTCAGAGAACGTGCAAGGCCTGACTATGAGGCCCTCAACTGCTAGCCCTCTCACTGTGGGCTGCCCCTCTGTAAGGAGAGAAGGAAAGAAAGAAGAAATTTGGTTTGCTAGGATTTTGTGGAGAATTTTTGCATCTATATTCATAAGGGATATTGGTCTGTCATTTTCTTTTTTTGTTGTGTCCTTTCCTGGTTTGGATATCAGAGTGATGTTGGCTTCATAAAACATGTTGAGGAGGATTCCTTCCTTCTTGATGTTGTGGAATAATTTCTGAATGATAGGCACCAGTTCTTCTTCGTAGGTCTGGTAAAATTTGGGTGTGAAACCATCTGGTCCAGGACCTTTCTTTTTAGGAAGGTTTTTTATTGCTGCTTCAATTTTGGTACTTGATATTTGTCTCTTCAGGAATTCTATTTCTCTTGATTGAGCCTAGGGAGGCTGTGTGTTTCTAAGAATTTGTCAATTTCCTCCGTGTTTTCAAGTTTATGTGCATAGAAGTTTTTATAGTATTCATAGATGTATTTTGTATTTTTGTTGTATCAGTTGTAATTTCTCCTTTTTCATTCCTGAGGGAGCTTTTTAGAGTCCTTTCTTTTCTGCTTCTCATTAATCAATTTTGTTTATTTTCCAAAGAACCAACTTTTTGTTTTATTGATCTTCTATATAGGTTTTTTTATTATTGATTTCATTTAGTTCTGCTCTGATCTTTGTTACTTCTTTACTTCTGTTGGGTTTGGGGTTGGTTTGCTCATTCTTTTCCAGTTCTTTGAGATGATTCCTTAGACTGTTGATTTGTGAACTTTCTGTCTTTTGGATGTAGGCATTTATGGATATAAATTTTCCTCTCAGGACTGCTTTAGCTGTGTCCCACAGATTTTGATAAGTTGTATCTCTTTTATCATTTAGTTCAAAGAATCTTTTGAATTCCATCTTAATTTCCTCCTTAACACAGTAATAATTCAGCAGAAGGTTGTTTAGATCCATGACTTTTTGTAGAGATGAGAGCTTCTGCTGGAGTTGATTTCTAATTTTATTCTGCTATGGTCTGTGAAGATGCATGGTATAATTTCTATTTTTTTTAAATTTTTTGAGACATGACTTGTGGCCTAGGGTATGTTCAATTTTAGAGAATGTCCCATGAGCTGATGAGAAAAACATATTCAATGTTTTGTGGGTAGACTGTTCTGTAAATGTCAGTCAGGCCCATTTTTTTCTAGAGTCCTGTTTAAGTCTATTGTGTTTTTGTTTATTTTCAAAAAAATAATCCACCATGGCCAAGTGGGCTTCATCACAGAGATGTGGGAATGGTTCAACATACACAAATCTATAAATGTAATTAACCACATAAATAGAAGTAAAAACAAAGACCATATGGTCCTCTCAATAGATGCATAAAAAGCATTTGACAAAATTCAGCACCATTTTATGATAAAAATGCTTAACAAAATAGGCATAGATGGGACTTACCTAAAAATGATTAAAGCCATATATGACAAGCCCACAGCCAACATCATACTGAATGGGGAAAAATTGAAAGCATTTCTGCTTAGAACTGAAATCAGACAAGGTTGCCCTCTCTCACTACTTCTATTCAACATTGTTCTGGAAGTCCTAGCCAGAGCAATCAGACAAGAGAAGGAAATCAAGGGCATCAAAATGGGGGCAGAAGAGGTCAAATCATTGCTCTTTGCTGACAATATGACCTTATATCTAGAAAACCCCAAAGATTCTGCCATGAGACTACTGGAATGGATAAACAAATTCAGCAAAGTCTAAGGTTACAAAATCAATGTACAGAAATCAGTAGCATTCCTATACGCCAATAACAGTCAAACTGAGAACCAAATCAAAGACTCAATACCCTTCACAATAGCAACAAAGAAAATAAAATACTGAGGAATTATTTAACTAAGGAGGTGAAAGACCTCCACAGGGAGAACTACGAAACACTGAGGAATGAAATAGCGGAGAATCTAAACAGGTGGAAAATTGTACCATGCTCATGGGTGGGCAGAATCAACATTGTTATACTGTCTATACTGCCCAAAGTGATCTATAGATTCAATGCAATCCCTATTAAAATACCAACATCATTTTTCTCAGATCTAGAAAAAAGAATTCTACGCTTCGTGTGGAACCAGAGAAGATCCTGTACAGCAAAAGCAATCTTAAGCAAAAGGAACAAATTGGTAGGCATCAATTTAGCAGACTTCAAGCTATACTACAAGGCTATAGTAACTAAAACAGCATGGTACTGGCACAAGAACAGAGTCATAGACCAATGGAACAGAATTGAGAATCCAGACATAAAACTATCCTCATACAGCCATCTAAACTTTGGCAAAGCAGACAAAAATATACACTGGGGAAAAGAATCCTTATTTAATAAATTGTGCTGGGAAAATTGGATAGCCACATGTAGAAGATTGAAACAGGATCTGCACCTCTCACAAAAATCAACTCATGGTGGATAACAGACTTAAACCTAAGGCATGAAACTATAAGAGTTCTAGGAGAAAATGTTGGAAAAATTCTTATAGACATTGGCCTAAGCAAATAATTTATGAAGAAGACCCCAAAGGCAATCACAGCAACAACAAAAATCAATAAATGGGACCTGATCAAATTGGAAAGCTTCTGCGCAGCCAAGGAAACTATCATGAGAGCAAACAGACAATCTACAGAGTGGGAGAAAATATTCTCATGCTACACATCTGATAAAGGGCTGATAACTAGAATCTATGTAGAACTCAGGAAAATCAGCAAGAAAAAAATCAAACAACCCCATTAAAAAGTGGGCAAAGGACATGAACAGAAACTTTTCATAAGAAGACAGACTAATGGCCAACAAACATATAAAAAGATGCTCAACATCTCTAATCATCCAAGAAGTTCAAATCAAAACCACAGTGAGATATCACTTAACTGTAGTGAGAATGGCTTTCATCAAAAAGTCCCAAAACAATAAATGTTGATGTGGATGTGGAGAGATAAGAACACTCAGATACTACTGGTGAGATTGTGAACTAGTGCAACCTCTGTGGAAAGTAATATAGAGATATCTCAAAGAGCTACAAGTAGAACTACCATTTGATCCAGCTATCCCATTACTGGGCATTTACCCAAAAGAAAAAAAGACATTCTATAAAAAAGGTATCTGTACTCGAATGTTTATAGCGGCACAATTCATAATAGCAAAGATGTGGAAACAACCCAAGTGCCCATCAATACATGAGTATATTAGTAAAATGTGGTGCATATATACGATGGAATTCTACTCAGCCACAAAAAATAATGGTGATCTAGCACCCCTTGTATCATCCTGGTTAGAGCTGGAGCCCATTTTACTAAGTGAAGGATCACAAGAATGGAAAAACAGGCACCACGTTTGCTCACCATCAAATTGGTATTAACTAATCAAGACTTATTTGCACATATAGTAGTAACATTGATCAGGTGTCAGACAGGTGGAAGGGGGGCAGAGGGGATGGGTATACTTACACCTAATGGGTGCGGTGTGCACCCTCTGGGGCATGGACATGCTTGAAGCTCTGATTCGAGTGGGGCAAAGGCAATATATGTAACCTAAACATTTGTAGCCCTGTAATATGCTGAAAAAAAAATCAAAAAAATAAAAAATAAATAAAATTTTAAGGTGATAACAGGCCACATCTAAAAGTTCAGGACTTACCCAAGATGTGGTTCAGTTCCGTAAACTTAAAAAGAAAAAAAAATAGAGAGAAGAAATTGCTGTTTCCTGAGTAACATCAAAGCAATTTCATGTCCATTGTGTTATTTGACTATGTTTATATCTTTCACCATGGTGTAGAGTCATTTCACTTGTACGTGCCATAGCTAAAATGTTCTTAAGTTTTATCTGCAGCCTCAATAATACTATTGAGCAGAATTGGGTATATGGATCTAGACACAGAGCTTGGTTAATGAGGAAAGACACACAGCCTCAAAGCAGTTCAGTTTCTGAAAATAACCAATGTATTTGCCATTAACAAACTTCTAAGAACATCCTGACATAAAATAACTACTCTTAGCTTCTGTATAATAAGATTCTTTCCCCTGGGTGTTTACCTGATAAACTAAAGACATACATATCCATATGGATTTTCACAGGTACTTTTTTATTTTTTATTTTATTTTTATTTCAACAGATTTAGGGGTGCAAGTGACTTTTGGTTTCATGGATGAATTGTATAGTAGTGAATTCTTGGCGTTTAGTGTACACATCATCTGAATGGTATATATTGTGCCCAATGGGTAGTTTTTCATCCCTCACTCCCCCACCCTCCCACCTTCTGATCTCCAATGTACATTATACCACTGTGTCTCCATAGCTTAGCTCCCACTTATAAGTGAGAACATGCAGTATTTGATTTTCCTCTCCTGAGTCACTTCACTTAGGATATTGGCCTCTAGTTCCAACCAAGTTGCTGCAAAAGACATAATTTCATTCTTTTTTATATTCAATGTGTCTCAAACCAAATTCACTATTTCCCACATCCACATATGCTTAAACTTGCTCATCTTCTTCTCTGTCTCTTGGTCAACGTGTGAGTCGTTTGCCCATTCACAGCGTTTGTTACCTGGCAGACATTCTTGACTCTTTGTTCTCCTTTACCTGCCCCATCCAATCAGTCACTAAGTCCTGCCCTTTTTGGCTCTTAGCATCTTTCAAATAAGCAGTGTCTGCTCCATCCTCACTGCCTCAGCCTCCCTTACAGGAATCCCTACTATACCCCCTCTACCTGTGTCTCCAGTCCTACCCTGCACCAGCCCACCTCAATCAGTCTTTCCAGAGTGACCTTTCTGCATCGAAATCTGATTTCTCTCCCCTTTATAAAGGCCTTCATCAATGTGTTCGGCAGAAAGGCCTTGCTTTTCATCACAGAATAACAAAAATCCTTTATTAGCAGATTGTTCATGCTAATAATGTTTCATTTTCATCCCCCATTTCTATAATTATGCCTCCTACCCTCAACACGCAATCTATGAACCAATCATGTCCATTCATTGACCTGCCTATTTCCTGAAATCATCTTTTCTTTGTATTCCCATATATACTATATTATCTCCCTTTGTCCTCCTAGAAAATTTCTGCCCAGTCCTAAAAACTCAATCCAAATCCACATTCCTGAGGAATGTGCCTTGGTATCTCTCCAGGCAGGACTAAGCCCTTCTACCTTGGGCTTCCACAGGGACTTGAACTTCACTAAATTTCCTGAGTTTTCATTTTCTCTACTAGACTGCCAGTTCAGGAGCACAGCACCCTGTCATATAATACACACCTTGTGTTTAGTGTTTACTTAGACCTTTTGTGTCTTTTGTCTCATTGATCCTCCAGTGCTGCCAGACAGGTCACATTATCCCATTTTACAGACAATGAACAGGTCTACCTAATGTTTTAGTATTGTGCAGTTAGTAAGTGGAAGCCCAGAGGTCCATACCAGGTGTCTCCACTGCCACATGCTGTTTGCTAATACACTTCTTTACTGTTTGCAACAGCAGCAGCCTCTGCCATGAAGACAGGAGGGGCTTAGCACAGGGCATCTGGTTGGAAGGGCAATCTAGCAGACTTGCCTTCAAGCTGAATTTTCAAGGCAAGAACAGAGGTTGTGCTTAGATTGTGTTATACATCATTAAAAATCGTAACGTATTCTGAAGCTATTTTTACTCATATCATAAAATTGAGAAAATCTGAGCTGTCTATATCAAAAAACACGTTATCATCATTACAGTCATTTTTTTTTTTTGGAAGTGAGTTTTAGGGACTGTATGGAGATCGTAGAGAGGGGCTTTTGCCTCCCTTTGGTGGGGATTGCTGTCAGCCTTAGTGCATTGTTAGGCATAAATTAGAAGCTTAGCCTAAACCTCATAAATTTAGCCTCAGCAGAAATACTTTTACCACGCAAATGCTTAGGGTTCTGGTTTCAGGTTGATTGCAGATGGATATAAGATGTGTCCACATAAACATTTCCGCACCTAAGAAATGGAGTCACTTCTAGTTTTGTCTGCTCTGCTCTTCATTGACCTCTGAATAAAGGCACACATATGACAAATTCCTTCTGGAGTTTAGAACTAAGGAATTGGTTCCCCTAAAGATGTGCTAACCTTCCTTCTATCACAGTAAGAATTATGGAATCCAGTTCCCAAGCATAGGCTATGAATCAGAATTACCTGGGGAACATAATAAGGATACTGATTCCTGGATCCCGTCCCTAGAAATTCTGATTGAGAGACCTGGAGAGGGGATGAGAGATCTGTTCACGGCGGACCAACTCGATACCTGGGCTCTCTGTGGTGCACTGATTAAGCCACCATTCTGACCATCAGCCTCTAACAATTTTAACCCGAGGTATAACTGCTCCCACAGCTCTCAGTGCTGGGCTGAGGTGGCTCCCTGATGATCTCCGGCTTGGTGTAGAAGACAATATATGCCTCCTCTAAACCTCGGCATCTTTTTCCCTCTGTCCTGAGAATGCCCTGACCTGGAGACAGGTGAGCCCTGGGGCTGAGGGAGCTCAGCACCCCCACCCCCAGCCCTGTGCTCTCAGTGTACATGGTTGGCACTGTTTGCATCTGTGTCTGCAGACCTGAAAATGGGGACCCCAGATCCACAGGGAAGATATCAGCTCATGCATTTATGGGTCAGCAGAGTGCCGATTGGGAAACTGAAATTCTAGGAAGTGGACTTGCACAAGGTCACTGAAAGTTAATGGCAGAGCCTGAATGAGTCCAGGGCACTTGACTCTTAGACCAGCACTCACTCCACTACTGCCCACAGCTTCAGTGAGGACTGGGAAGGCTGTCCCTGTCCCAGCTCCTGTAGGAAGGGACACAAAACATGGGATTAGAGCGACGGCTGCATATTAAAAATCAGCCTTTTGTTTGACTTTGAACAGATCCACTGCTCATGCTTCCATTATTAGGACAGAAACTTCCCAGGAGAGGGACAGGAGGAAAATGAGAAGGATTCAAGGAAGCTCTATATTGGGAACAATTTTTATTTTTTAAATTTCAGTTTAATACGAACCTACTTATATCCTCTGCATCCTTAGTGAATATCAAACACAACCGATTTATGCCACTTTCTCTAGCTGGTGTTCTAATGGGTCCACAAGAGGAAAATAAAATATTTAATAAAATAAAATGTGACAAATGAACTCTTGCAGTGAAATCAGCCAGATTAGTCAGGGTTGCAGATGCAGCAGAAGGAGGAAGGAGGTTCTGAGAGCTGGAAAGAGGCCGAGGTGAACATTGTGATGGGTTTTGAGATTTTAAAAAAAATTTTAAATTGGAGGGACTCAACCATATTATACATAATCTGATGTCTACATGTATACATTTCATCTTCACTCGAGATTCTTTTGTCGCTTCTCATTTGCTGCAGTGGGAGCAGGGTTCCCTATTATGTAAATAAGGGAATGAGACAGATGGTGCCACAAAGCAATGAATTCATTTGGGGGGAGGGCTTTAATTATGGATGGGTGGGCCCGGCTGTGTTTTGGGTTCAGCAAACGTCCCAAACGTTATGGGATTGGCAAAACCCCAGATGCAGTTTTCCAGGCACGTTTTAAAATCCTGTCATATTTTCAGGGGAATTGAAGTTGGGAATTGAACTTGTTCTTTATTAAATTCCTCAAGTTGCTGGCCCCGATTTTTAGCCTTTGAAACTATGGAGGAATTTGAGCAGTATTTTAAGGAGTTGGTCTATAATTTTTTTTTTTTAAGATTAAGGTAACTTATAGGTACGATTGATGTTTTGAAGAATGTTTTTCATTGATTATTAAAAAACTAGAGCTCCAGATTACTATGAGAAAAATTAAAATTATTTTTAATCCCAGAAGATGACTGCTATTAATTTGTTGGTATATTTAATTGTAGTATTTTTGGTACACTTATTTTATACAATTGAAATCATACTATACTTGCAATTTTTTATCTTGTTTGGTCATTTAATATTACATCACAATCATTTCCCTATATCACTATTCATAATATTTGTGAACATATAATAGTTTATTGAATTTATGACTTAGTTACTTGAAAAAAAAAGTTTTAAACATTTAGTGGGCATTTGTTTCACCCAGAGTAGTATAAACTAGACCTTTAGATAGTCTGAGTTTTGTTTATAACCTTGGTCAATAAAATTTTTTTGGTAGAAACAGATGAACAGAATAATCAAAAATGGCTATGGGGATTTGGGGGTGCTATTTAAGGTCAGTGTCAATGATAAATTGATTAAAGTCATGCGGCAAGTTCACAGTCAAAGACAGAAGCTCAAAGAGAGACACAAGACAGGCTGAGCCGAGGACATAGCACACGCAAAGGACTTAGAGCTATAAATATTATTACATAAAAAGCAAAATGCAAGTTAGGTGAAAACTTAAGAAAACAGAGTAGACCATCAGCATTTGTGAATTTAGTATCCATGGCTTCAACTATTCACAAGGGACCTTGCAAGGCCAGGATATGGGGTGATTTATCATTTTGCTGCAATAGCCTTTTGAATCACACGGGTTTGTAAGGCTTGCGTTTTGACTAAGCCACTCAGTCTGTGTATCTAGCCAAGCACCCAGCTTTTGTGTTTCAATCAGTTTTGTGGTTCCACACTTTTGGACAAGAACTTAGTAATTCTCAATTCTCATAATGTGATAAATTGTGTTTCTTTGTAAAAACAAAACAAAACAAAACAAAAACAACTAGCTAAGGGAAGAACATCAACTGCAAGAGCTGGTGCTGAAAGGGAATAGAAAATAAGAAGCCTAAGTGATAGTCCCTTGCCAGCAAGCTGAACCCTTGGATTCATTAAGGCGTGGAATGCCGCACTTGGCAGTACTCTGGTTCTGTGACACAAACGAGTCCACCAGACGTTCTTTATAGCATTAAGAAAAAGATATTTGTGATTCCACTTCAGGCAGCACTTTACTCTGTGCAAATACTGCTCATTAGGCAAATTATTAAAGTGCAAGTTAAATGATTCAGTTTTTCATTATCTCTTTTTCTGGGAGAAATTATATTAGAGTGATATTTGTGAATGTGCTGATTCACTAAGACCTTGGATGTGTCAAGGGTTCATCTTAACGAAATCTCTTTTCTTGAGAATTTGCAGTGAGTCAATTTCAGCTCTGACAAATTCTGAGTTCTCTGTAAATTCCAGAGAAGTGAGGTAGGATAAGAATAACCTGTTGAGGATAGAACAATGAATTTACTATGCAAAATGTGATGGGCATGGACCAATGATTCACATCTCAGCTGGGCAAAAGGAAAGTTGTCTGCATTGGAGCGTTGAATGTACCTATGACTAATGGGGTGACAAGAAGAGGATCATTTTAAGCCAACCGTGCAAATTTGCTTTGGCCTTGAATTGGAGATCCACAAAAGGGCTAGGCCTGAAAGAAATCATGCTGAAGTCAATTTTAAAAAGCAATAAAAATGGAAACTATTGCCCATAGAATAAATATACCTAGCCCTGACTGATCACAGGCAAGATTGTGGAGGAGACAAAGTTTTATAGCTTCTGAAGTCTCCCCACTGAGATGAGTCCTATAGACCAAGATTGAAATCCAGCTCTGTTCATTCCAAATTATTCTATCTTGTTCACTTCACATCCCTGAGCCTCATTGTCTCATCTGCAAATTAGAGGCAGTCCAATTGACCTTGTAAGATACGGAATAAGCTAATGTTTCACACTTTCTATCCACATACCCCCAATATCAGAGGAGAAGGTGCCTTTTCCTCTGGAAGGACCAGAGAGCTACCTACAAAGTGGTCTGAAGCTGGCACTCACTTCTGTTGTTTTCTAAGAAGCCTAATGTGCTCACAAGTCCATGCACTGTCTGGCCCCAGCAATCTCTCCAGCCTGGCCCACCACCTCCTTCCTTACCCTGTGAGCTTCAGCCTCGCTGGCCTTCTTCCTAATCCCTGCCCACCTCAAGGCCTCAGCCCATGCTGCTGCATCCTGCATCTCTGCCAACCACCACCACCTTCAAGCCTACTCAGCTCCTTTTCATCCTTCTGATCTCAGCTCATGCTTCGCTGGCCCTTGTGCTAGAGTTAGGCTCTTTAAGAACGGCATCGTTTTCCTTCAAAAGCACTTAACCCAGCTTTTGCCAGTAACTCATCAGCCTCCCTCATTAGGTGCTAAATTTCCTGAGTTCAGGGATCATCTTGATTTCTGCCCATCATTGGAACACCAACACTTTGCACAATGCTCAGTAAATATCTGTTGAATAAATAAGTGAAGCTGGAAAAGTCATGCTAATTTTTTATTCTCTTCCATAATATACCTTTTAAACTAGTTGTTTGAAATAAAACACACTGTCCAAAATAATCATTGATGAGTCAAGTGGTCCCTCCAGGAAGTTGTGTCATGCTCTGTCTTCCCAGATACTGATTCACTGCTGCAGGCACTAGAGGATATGTCCTTCCTCCAGTTTGAGAACAGGAAAAAGACACTGAAACATTGACAGCTAAAGTTATCATTATTATTCTTTTGCTTTCTTCTTCCCCAGGATCAGGTGGTTACTAGCAACTACATGCAAGAGTTATATAAGAGTTATCTCCTTATTGAAGCCATTATCATCTTTAAATAACAAGCCCTCCGGAATCTTTCTTTCAGAAGGAGGCTAGGTCCTTGGAGTGAATTCACTTCAATAATAAGTACACAAGGATGGCTGCTATTGAAAGGAAGTTGCTCTTCAGGTAGAGCTGACAAACAGTCCGCTTCCTCTTAGATTTCAACTTAATAACTTATGGTTTGGATGGCATATGAGTCATTGTTGTAAAGAAACAACCTCAGTTGACTTATAACTTTTTCTCTCTATATAAAAATAAGAAAACTTAAATCCCTGGAAAATTAAACAGATAATTTTCCTAAGGTAAAGCTTCTTGTTCCATTTTGTGTCCTCCATCTGCCCTAAAAAGAAACAGGAAATGTTTTCACCATAATGGAAGGCAATCTTTGTCTCCCACCAAATTTCTTAAGATAAAGAATTCTCAAGAAAAGATGAGGGCTTGGATGGAAGGTGATCAAAATAATAGACAAATGTCCACTGACATTCTTCTACCTTTCAAATACTTTTCAAACTCATTTTATAAGACCCATTCTTTTGGGAATAAAGCTTTTCAAACCATTAAAATATGTATGTTTTGTTATAGGAGATATTGTAGTATAAGGATTGCGAGGGTGGTCTTTGATCAGCCTACCTGATCTGGTGTACTAGATGGTTTTATTTAGGCTTTTGAGATCTTCATTTTATCATCTGTAAAGTGGGAGTATAGCAGGATCCATCTTAGAGGATTGTGTAAAATGACAGATTTGGACTAAACCAATGGTGCTCTGCTTAAAGATGCTTGTTCCTTAAATAGTCTTCAAAGGTAGTAATGGAGGCAAACCTGGGATTCAAGTCCAGGTCTGACCATCCTAGGATAAATAATAATAAGAGTAGAATTTTGTGGTGAAAGAGTTAGAAATTACTCTTTGAGAAACAAAAAGTAAAAATCCTCTCTTTCCTACTTATCTAACTTTATTCAATCCTTCATATCTCAGTTCAGTCCCTTCCTACTTAAGAACTACTTTTTTTTTTTTTTTTCCCCCAAGACAGGGTCTCACTCTGTCACCCAGGCTAGAGTTAAGTGGTGTTGTCATAGCTCACTGCAGCCTTCAGCTTCTGGGCTCAAAAGATCCTCCCTCCTTGGCCTCCCAAGTAGCTGGGACTACAGGTGCACGCCACCACATCCAGTTATTTTTTTTTAGTTTTTGTAGAGACAGGGTCTCACTACATTGCCTAGGTTTATCTCAAACTCTTGGCCTCAAGCAATCCTCCCACCTGGGCCTCCTAAACTTTTGGGATTACAGGCATGAGACACCATACCTGGCCCTAAGGGCTACTTCTGATAAAGGAGGCAATAATTTTGTTTTTATATAATGCTATAGGAAATATCTATGTATTTCACATTTTTCTTCCTTATATGAATATTTTTTCCTAATTTATTAAAGGAAAATTATGTCTTTCTTAATTTTTTTAAAGTTGACTATCCATTTGACTAAATAATATGCAGTTATTACAATAATCATTATGAAGACATAGCAAAATGAAATTTATATTTTAATGATTCACTCAGAAAACATTTACTGAGATCCTATTCTATGTTAGGCCCTGTGCTAGACTCTGTGGATATGGACATGAAATGTGGCCCCTGATAGAGGCAGTTTACATAAAATAGTCAAGTAAACCAATAGTCAAGTAATATAATAAATACTATCATAGAAATGAATATAAGGGTGAGAGGACTCATGGAAAGTGTTCCTGAGGAGACTGATGGCTGAGAGCTTTTTAAGGGCAAAGGATGGTTTTCTAGGCCAGTGGGTAGAGGATGCCAGCTTGAAAGAAGGCAAGCTTGTAAGGAAGCTTGGGAGATCAACATTGTGTTTGGAATAATGTACATGATTGGGCCACAGGAGAAAGATGAGGATGGAGACATAAGCAGAAACTAAATTACAAAGGTGAGGAGTTAGGGTTTTATACTGAGGGTCATGAGGAACTATTGAAAGGTTTTAATTAAGGAAACCACATGGACTAATTTGAAATGTTGAAAGCCCCACCTAACAATAGTTTGGAGGAAGGAGAGGAGAGGAGAGATAGCGGAGTTATGGAATTCATAAGGCAATTGGTGCAATCCTGTTCAAGAAAGAGAAAAGGTCTCAGATGTCATATATTATATGTAAACTTGTGTTTTCCTCTTACATAATGGAAAGAAGTAGCCCATTTTTGATAGGCTCATTCTTTAGCTATGCTATTGCTCTTAAAACCACTCTGTAAAAGAAAGGGGAGGGACAATGACTTAAAGAGTATTTCTCAGAAATTAAGCAGTGTGCCAATCACTTTCACATACTAATAACATTGTGAGATAGACGTTCTTTCTAACCATTTCAAGATGAACAATCCCTGAGCCACACTGGTTGTGGATATATTTCCTTCTATGTGAAGTTATTTTGAAAGTGGAAACTGCATGGAGTTCAAAACTTTGGAATATCATTAGAATAGCAATAATTCTACCCAACATTATTCTTATTCTTTGACTTCATATCTAAAAATATTCATTTGTGTTATTTATCATACATACCAATTCTGCACTGTTAGGGCACATGGTAGAATTGCACTCCCTAGTTTTTTGCTTGGGCGGGGCCATATGAGTAGTTTTAGCCAATGGATTTCAGTGGAGGTGACGTATAACATTCAGAATTGGATCATTCAATTGTCAATGTGAGATACTCCAAATCTCTCTCTTTGCTCAGCCATGTTACTGTGTTAGCCTGAATCCTGAGGATGATGACGATAACTAGAGCAAATCTCCAACCTGATCCACAGTGGACATGTCTTATGAGTAATAACCCTTGGTTATTTTAATCCAGAGTTTCTCAATCTCAATCCAGCTAGTCACCTTTGGGGATAGATAATTCTTCCTTGGGGGTGGAGTAGGGTGGGATAGCTCTCTTGTGTATAAGATTTTGAGCAGTAACCCTGGCATTTATTCACTTGTTGCCAGTAGCACCTCCTTCCCCTGGTTCTGACAACCCAAACTGCCTTCAGACCTTGCCAAATGGTCCCTATGAGGAAAATTGCTCCTGGTTGAGAACAACTGTTTCGAGCCACTGAGATTTTCGTTCATTACTGCAGTGTAACCTGGCTAAGACTGGTACATACCCAATCCCTTGCTTTCATCTTTTACTCCTTCCCTTGTAAAGTTAATTCTACATATATATTTTTGATCTGTGAAACATTATGTTTTATATCCTAACACTTTTTGACCTTTTTAAAATGTATTTAAAGCTATCATTCAGTTCAAATGCTGTTACAATTTGTCCTTTCATGATCCCCACTCAACCTAGACAAAATGGTTTCTAATAATAAAAGCATCCCTTGGCAACAGTTGTCATTAAAACAAGTAGGAAATTCTTTGATTGCATCCCAGTTTAGTTTATTAACAATTCCCAGGTTGCTACCACAAACTGGTTCATTTTGGTTTAACTGAAGATATACACAAGGTAAGGAAAACACTGAGGAGGAAGGCTCTTGTTCTCAGTGAGTTTGCAAACCAGTTGGGCAGGTAGTAAGTATTCATAAGAAAATTTAAATCTTAATACACTCTGTGTATACTTTTACCATACATATGTAAAGTGTTTAAATAGTGCCTTGCATACAGTAAATACTTAATAAATATTAGCCATTATTGTTATAAACACTGTTATTTTTATACCATTTAAAAAATCAGGTTGGAATTCCTGATTTGTGTCTCTGTTTCCTGCACTACAGAGTAAACGCTTCAAAAGCAAGAACCATATCTTACTCAGGTTTGAATTCTCAATGCCTGGCACTTTAGTACAAGGAAGATATTTAAAAAATATTGAATGAATAAATATGAGTTAAAGTCAAAGTGGAAGTATACAACACATTGAACTTAAGTGAAAAATTTTTCTACTTGTAGAATCATAATTTCCATAGTGGATTATTTTGTTTGTTTCTTTTTAGGAATAAATAGTACCAGCAGTACATTATGATGTAAATAAACTGAGACTTTGGGTCTAAAGACCTGCATGGGAGTCTTAGCTCTACCATTTATAAACTGGGCAGAAAAACATAATCTTGCAGACCCTGTGTTCCTTCAAGTGATAATTATTAATAATACCTGTTCTGCATACATCGTGGAAGTATTGTAAGGATCTCCATGATGTGTATGGAGATACCTCAAAGAACTAAAAGTAGAACTACCATTTGCTCCAGCAATCCCACTCCTGGGTATTTACCCAAAAAGACATTCTATAAAAAAGACATCTGCACTAGAATGTTTATAGCAGCACAATTCACAATTGCAAAGATGTGGAAACAACCCAAGTGCCCATCAATACATGAGTGGATTAATAAAATGTGGTATATGTATACCATGGAGTACTACTCAGCCATAAAAAAGAGGTGAACTAATACCTCTTGTATTATCCTGGATAGAGCTAGAGACCATTCTTCTAAGTGAAGTATCACAAGAATGGAGAAATAAACACCACGTGTACTCACCATTAAATTGGTACTAATTCATCAACAGTAAATGTGCACATATGGGAAGTAACATTTGTAGGGTACCAGGCAGGCAGTGGGGAGGAGGAGATGGGTAAATCCACACCTAAGGGAAGTACATGCTGTCTGGGAGATGGGCAGGCTTCTTGGGCAGTACAAAGGCAATTTATGTAACCACAACATTTGTACCCCCATAATACCCTGAAATAAAAATTAAAAAAAAAAAACACTGAATGAAACCCCATTAACATGAAGTATGTGATTGCTACCAGTTTACAGGTACTGATGAGGAATTCCTAGAAACTAAACAAATGTCTAGCTGAGCATCTGGAATTAGGTCGGTAGAGACCTATGGAAATGACTTATATTTCATACCTGGGTAACTAGGAGTAAGATGGCAAAATATAGGAATATATGCACTGGCTTAAAAGTAACAGGGAACCAGAGTCCACTCACTTGTAGAAGTTAAGAGTACCTGGGATTAGACAACAGGCCTGTGGTTCACTACAGAATCTAACCCTAGCCTTCCAGTCACCAAGGGGCGTGCAAGTTGAGGTGTCCCACCGTCCTGTTACAATTTTCTCCTGCTGGAGGCCCTCCTGGCTCAGTGTGTGTTCCATGCCAATTTCTCGCCCTATTTGAAGGAACATCACAAATGGCTTAGTAGGAAGAAAAAAATCATACATTGGGAATACGAGGAATGACAGGGGATTGGAGAAGTGTCTTTTTGTCAACCTCTTGGACACTGAAAGGTCGACAAAAAGACACTTGAGCCCGAGATGGAAAAAATGAGATGGAATCATAATCTTTGCAGCTATTCAATATATAGAAGGCTTTTCCCCACAATAGGCGAGCCATAAAACATGAGAAAGATTCACAAATATGAGTAAGATCAAGAGAATTTTGAGAGAAGGAGCAGATTTGGGTGGTTTGGTGATATCCTGTGGCTTCCTTTGGGCCTGATATGGCCAATCAAGAGACAGGCTGTGGTTAAGAGGATTTGCAAAACCCTGCCTGAGATTCTCCTTAAACCCGCCGACCACCTTTTCCTTCAGCGGCCTCCAGTGATGGCAAATGACACACTTAAATGATGAAAGGCTTGATCGCGATCTCTAAATATTTGACAGCCTTACATTGAAGATGGACGAGATTGGCTTTGATGGCTCTGGAGGAGAGCATGCAGGCTAAGGAGAGGTAGATTTTAGCTCAATGTAAATGATATCTTTCTAAAAATGAAGGTGCTCTGAAAATTGAATGAGCTGACTGATGTGGTGATGTTTCTCCTGTTATTATAGGTGCTTGTGCAAAAGGTAGATAAATATCCATTTGGGCGGATTGCTGTGGGTGGGAGCTAGACTATAAATCCTTTCCAATTCAACATTCCTATCACTTTAGTCCCATCTGCCACCCAGCAGAGGAATTTCTTCCATTGCATCCTTGGAAAATGGAGCCCTCTAGCCAATTTTTTTTTTTTTTTTGAATGTTTCTTTGTTAAGTGTGCATGTTACCAGCTACAGCTTAATTTTACAGATGCTACAATTCATTGATTAATAGAAAAACTTTCCTGAAAAGGGTAGAGGGAATGATTTCCAGAGTGTAGGTGGGAAAGTCTCATTTGACCAAAAAATTAGTAGGAAGAATATCCTTCAGATTGAGACCTTACTGGGACAGCTTCAAGTTCTAGCACTTAATGTTTCTGTTTTGTGTTTTATTAAAGAAACACAAATTGTTCTCTACTGATCATATTAATGTTTGGCACTTTATAATTTGCAAAGTCTTTCACATTTTAAAAATTCCATTTAGATGTCAGAAAAACTGCGCTATTATCCCATTTCACAGGGGAAGACATTTAGAAAATAATAGATACTGAAACTTGAATTTTCGACTATGTGCATGCATTACTTCTAACCCCATAACACCTGTACAAAGTAGTGGTCATTCTCATTTTATTCCCAGGAAGCAGAGGCTCAGAATAGTAATAGAGACCAAGGGGTAAAGCAGGAAGGCTTTATAAATTGGGTCACCACTAGCAGAACAAAAGATCAAATATTCAGATTAAAGAGTGTAAGAAACAAGAATTCAGGGTTCATTCAACCCTCAACAGACATGAGTGTGACACTGTTTCTGGCCTTGAGGAGCTTATGGTCTAGGAGGAGCTGGGTCACATGTCTGCCTTTTGGCCTAGGGACCTCAGCGACCATCCTAGAACTTTATCTAATGTATTGAATGTAATCCAGACATAACCTCTCAAGAAGGGTATATAGATATTAAAGACTTGCCAAAGGCTACACATTTCCTATGCAGCAAAACTTGAACCTGTAATAATTCTACTGAAATTGCAAGTTTCATATTTTTCCAGTCACTAAACTTAGCCAAAGCTTCAGCTCTGTAAATTTTATTATTTCTCATACTTAATTGACTCTCTGCCTACAAAGCCTGCTTCTGCCTTTTCCCATGCCTCTCAAAAGCCCAAATTTTCAACAGATGAACTTAACATTTACTTTTAAAAAGGATTTCCAGCCATTGCCCACATTCCATCTCAGAATTTCTCTTCCTTTACCCACACTGGACTCCTTTCTCTTCTCCTCCTTTCAGAAGAAGTCGTGCGTCTTCATCCTAAAGTGAACTTTCCCATGGGTTTGACGCAGACTAGAATAATGAGGAGAACATCAGAATTAGGACCACTGACTGCGTGTCTGGACTGTACTGTGGGCTTCTGGGGATACTGGGTCACTTTCCCAGGTGGGGCAATTTTCCTTGTGTTTTAGTTTTTTTCTCTTTGAAGAGAATTCATTGTATCTAATTTAACTATAATAACAACCCTTGAGTTAGGTGCTATTATTATCTTCATCATACAAATGATAAAACTGAAACTTTGAGAAATCAAGAAATCTAGCCAGTGACACACAGAAAATAAGTGATGGAGTTAAGATTTAGCCCCAAATCTATCAGAACCTAATGAATGCTCTAAACAGTGGCGTCCCTGCCTGAAGTCCCTTTTCTGTAAAATAAAAGAGTTGGATCAATCAGCTTTGTTTCATAGCTAGCAATATTTCTTTTCAAGCAAAATGATATGAGGAACCCATATATATAAGGAGAAAAATAAATGTTTAGTGTATTTTTTTAGTTCAAATGCGTATTTATGTATATTTACATATATATTTATTTAATATATACTTATAAATATTATTACAAAGTCAATCAAAATATTTCAGAATTATATGTCAATAAACATAATTTTGAAATTGGGGGTTATGGATGAAAATTTGTCATTTTTTAATTATTCTAGTGATTTGTTCTAGTTTGATGGCATAAAAATTCTGATTCACATAGAGAAGTTTTTTACAAAGTTTAATAGTTTTTCAATGGTTAAGCTTACTCTTTCATTAACGATTAGAGAAGATGGAAAAAGAAACAGTAGAATATTTTAATCTCAAGGTAGACTCACTAACATCTAATAGCTGCTCGCTTTCATTACTTGGTAATTGTTTCATTTGGGGAGTGTTAACAAACAGGCTCCTATACAGCAGGTTGAGACATCTTTGTCAGGAAATACTTCTCAAATATATCTGATAACAATATACGATTTCTCAGTGTTTCATTTAAAAAAACTGCAGATGCCTTAGTACCTCTGTCATTTTCAAGACTATAAAAATCTACTTTGTTTTCCATTCAGTAGAAATTTCAAGTTTCAGTTTCCTTGCTGACACATTATTTGCAATTATAAGCATGAAAATACCAGGATTCTGAAAAGCTGTTGTATTTTTATTAGCTACTTAATAAGTGGTGTTCCTTCACTGACACACACAGTTTTTTTTCCTCCCTTAAAATCTTTGAAATATTTGTACTAGCACCTTGCCTTCAGTTCGTCATAAAAAACTTTCTGTAAAAAAGACTATTCTGGAACATACTACCTATGTTAATTACCAGCAACTCTGAACAATTGCAGTTCTATGGCTGCATCTCAATGCAACTGGTTATTTATCTGGCCTGATCCATCGCTGTTTAGAAAGACGTTTACATGTTTGTGAGAAGTTAACACCTAGTGTTTGACTACACAATACCATCAAACAGTCATTACACTACTTTAACACATTGTGATGATAGCTTTAAAGTGAGTTGTACTTCTATGCTTTTCCCAGACATGACTTTCATATCGTCTGTATAAATGTTATTACACTTTAGCCAGTTTAATGTAAACTATCTCCTTCGTTTTCATCTGCATGAACCCAGCATAGGAAAATAAGAATCATGTTGAGAGCTACAATATTAGTCGTGAAGTCCACCAAAGAGTTCACAGAAGACTGCTTTCGCTTATCCATTCTGTATTTTGGATGTTAAGCATTTTATTCTCCTCTAGACATATCAACAGAAAATGGTACCAAGCGAATTCCAGGACTTCACAAATTAGAATTTTAAAACTATAAGATCAGACAATTCTCAAGTTTCCTTCCAGTCCTAGCTTTCTGTGTTTATGGGTATTTTACTATGATTATATTGCTTTCTCTTTTTTCTCTCTAGTTTCTAATTATCTCTTCACTTTTTTTTTATCTTTAGTCTCTTCTCCACTGCCTCCTTTCTGTCAGAGAACATCCACACTTGAAATTGAGGAACTTAATATTTAACTTTATTTAAATTGAAATAGCCACATGTGGCTAGTGTCTGTTATACTAGTGCAGATAGAGAATATTTATGCTTTTATACATTAATAATATAAAACAATCAATAGAAGAAAAAATTCAAAAGGCCAGTAAACATGAAAAGTTTCTTAAGCTCACTAGCAACCACAACTCAGATATCATCTTTCACTTTTCAGATTGACAAGAAACACAAGATTGGTGATATACATTTTATTGAAGTTGGGAGAAAATTCATTCTCTCCTACACCCTTGGTAGGAGGGTAATGATAGGATCATTTTAGAGTCACTATATCCTTTTTTCTGTAATTCTAGTTCTGGGTATCCAGCTTATAGAAATAGTGGCACAGAGAAGGACAAGAAAGTTCATTGCAACACCATTTATATTATTGAAAAAAAGCAGAAACTTCTTAAATAAGGGGCCACATGGCCAATGTATTGTACAACCCTAGGGGGGTACTGTTTACCTTGTGGTCTGATTGATGTCTCTTGGGTGATACCCTCTGGAAATCCTGATATGTCCAACAATGTCAAAGTGGTTAAATTGGTTATGGTACGTCTTTTCTACACTACGGAATATCAGGCAGATGGTAAAAATAATGGCTTAGAGCTATGTATACTGGTGTGGACATATGCAAGCTAGACTGTAATAAAGAAAATCATTTGTAGAAGTACATCTGCAATAAAATCCTACTTGTGTTTAACAAAAAAGCATTAAAAATAACAAAACAAATCAAAATTATATGAGAGAAAATTTAGTATAAAGTTTAAAAGTATGGGCTCTGGAATGAAGATTGAACCATATCTCTGACATCTGCTATCTGTATTTCCTTGGAAAAATTACTAAGCCAATCTATGCATCAGTTTCCTCATCTATAAAATGGGGATAACAATAGTACTGACCTCACAGGGTTATTATGAGGATTAAATAAATTAATGTATTAAAAGCCTGTAGAACAGTACGTAGAACATAGTGAACAATATTATTATCACTATTATTAACATTACTGGCATTATCATTACTATATATTTGTGTGTACCTGCTTAGGCACATAAAGCAGAGAAATATCTAGAAGAATAGAAACCAAATTGTTAACATTTCCCTTATAACAGAAAACTCTACTACACAGTGCTGTTCTAGATAGCAATCTTTGATTTTATACTTAACATATATTTCTCCAAGACTGTTGCTTGCCTTCTAGGATGTCGAGTGTCTTTTGTGATGCAAATATTCTTAATTTTATTTAGTCTAATATATTAATCTTTTCTTTATTGGCTCTGTTGTTGGCCTGCCTTGCTTAGAAAAGTTGTCTAAGCAAAAAGTTGAAAACGTGAGGTGATCAGTTTACACTAGGAGTTTAATTCTCCATGCAGAATTTGGCTGCAGCTCAGAGGCCAATGCCCCATTTAATTGGGGCCTATGTCCTCCTGTTGTCACGGCCCCTTTGCTCCCTGTCACCTCCAGTGAACCACTGATGATTGAACCACGGTTGCGCATTTGTTCTTATAAGAGAGAGCTACTTCTTGGTGCCATGTCTCTATCAAAACTGAAAATGTCAAAGATCAACCAACAAAAAATACATTTGTGGTTTCTCTGACATCAAGCCTACTTCTCTCATCTATATTTCTGCTTGCCTCTTTAGGTATCTGAATTCGTGATCCATTCATCTGTGTGTCTATTCCTGTACCCACACCACATTTCTTAAATTACTATGAAATTATAGAATATATTTATCAAGGGATATGCTTAAATTTCCAAATGGACAGATTATTTTTTATTCTTCTTTGTTTTTGGAGTCTGTGATGGACAAAATGCTACAGATTCACCCAACCCTGTTTCCAATCTTCTCTTCTCTAAGCAGGTGGAAGCTTGTTTTCCCCAATCCTTGCAGTTAGGCAAGAACACAAGACTAATTCTGGCCAATAACACGTGAGCAGAAGACATGTCCAGGCTGAGTCAGTGAAAAGCTCTATTTCACTTACTTTGCCCAGTTCTTTGCTGTTCTGTCCTTTGCCAAGGCCTTTGTCGAGACAGCTGAATCACGGAGTGGAAGAATCTTTATTGGTGAGGAGGAGTAATAACCCAAAGAGGCCTATCTAAAATGGATTTGCAAGAAAGAAACTTTTGTTGTTTTGGGCTACTGAGATTTTGGGGTTTCTATCTTAGCACAGCCTATCCTGATGGATACAAACTGTTATCAATATTATTACTTCTATCAACATCTTCATTGTCATTGGTATTTCTTCTACCACCAAGTTAGGAAATGTCTTCTGAATTGTACATGGTAGCCACACAGTCAAACCAAAAGTGTTCAGTATTGTGGAAATTCCACAGAAACTTTTCAGTACTATCAATTCAATGAAGTGGATGTATCTTTGCTCTTAGTCCTCTATATGCAAATATAGTGACATTCATTTATATTTCTCAAACCCCTATTCTGTACGGGGTTTTGTGTTGAGCTCTTCAGAGACCCTCTATAAAGAAGAAACTACCATGAGAGAAAGTGACGAGTTTTCCTCTAAGTTTTAAATAGGAACGAATAAGGATGACTCAAAGCAGATGCTCTTTCCAGCGTCTATGGCCTTTGATTCCCCAAATTGCTGCATCACTTATCTCCCTCACTTTCCCCATGATCATGGTTCATTACCGAATCTTCCTGATTTTGATTATTTTCCTAATTATCTTGTGTTTTGTGGGTTTCATTTTTAGATGGCAGCCTGACTGCCGCCTCTGATTTGTGCCTTTTTTGCACATGCTATTGTTTGCAGACACATTTTGGCTGGGACCTCATCTGACGAGCCATTTGTTAGTTCTGATTGAGTAGGTCACTTGTGGGCTCAATTAACCACTTGCCCTTCATCTGATGGTGCAAGTGGCCAATTGCACCTGCAATTAGCTAATTAAGGGTTCGGTCATTTCCATAGGCAATTTTGCCTTTATCTAATTGTGGGACTGCACAAGGTTCCTTTCATCATTTGAGCATATACCAGCCCTTGTAGAGAGAGGATGATGACTTTTGATGAAGGTAAGGTAGCAAAAAGAAAATTATAAATTTTATTCTCTAACGCAGTTGTCCAAGATAGGCAAAACTCGTAGGTTAAAGGCCTAGATTTGTTCTGTTCAAATTTAAAAAATCTCTATGTTGATGTTATAAAACTATTTTGCTTAGTGGGTATTTATGTGTCTGAATAAATATGTTTAATATTACAAACTTAGAATTCCTGAATTGAAGTGTATGTGTATGTGTGTGCGTGTGTGTGTGTACACGTGCACATACTGGGTGTTTATGTACATGAACTCATTCCAAGAATTTGCAGTCTTGATCTGAAAGAGCTGAAGGTACAATAGAACATAGATCAATCTCTCTACCGAGAAATCATAGGGTAAAAGAGGGCTCTAAGCTGGAGAGGAGAAGGGGAATCCATCACTCCTACCCTTTTGATAAATGTTTTACAAATAGGTTTTAGTGGACTGAGTATTTCATACAAGAACCGGGGAGCAGAACTGAGAGGTACATTTTTTTTTTTTTTTTTACTTAATGCCAGGACAAAAGAACTGCAAACATCTCAGAACCCCTCTTCTGCCTGTCATACAAACTGAAAACAGTCGAGTTCTTCCCTTCTAGAAAGTAACCAGTACACAGACGACAATCAGAGAAAGCACTTATTGTCCAGAGTTTTCATTGTATATAATCTTTTGGAATCACAGCCACACAGCCAATTTCTATGGCCCATCTGTCAGGACATTGAAATTGCTTTATTATACAGAACCCGCTCACAGATTCTGTGGATTCAGTAAGGAATATTTACCGAGTGTCATCTGAGATCTCAGAGGTTCCATAAAACACTTAATTAACATACAAAATCCACTTCAGCTAAGCCTATACCTACTTTCTGAATATCAGTTACTGATTTGATTACTCCTGAGGCTCGAGTTGGCATGGGGAAAAATCGCAGAAGCTACTGGAGAACAAGCTAGGGGCAAAGCAAGGTGGGCAGCCTCTGACAGCTGCTGTTTTCTCCCCGGGGCGTTAAGGGCTGGTGACATAGACCCACCAAAGAAGCATAGAAAAAAGGTCTGCAGAGTTGCTTTTGTTTGTTTCTTTGTCTTTTTGTTTTGCTGATAATAAGCAGGAGTGTTGCCTTGCATTGATAATTAATGGTTCCAGTCTTACCTGACTTGCCTTGCTTGTCTAATATTTATACACTGTGTTACCTTCGGCAAGTTACTTAACCTTTCTGGGCCTCAGTTTCCCTTCTTTTGTAAAGATGATAAAAATCTCCCGCAGGGAGTTACTATGATGATTAAATGAAATAATTTCAGATTAGATGGAATTTCTTCCAGCATTGTCAGCCTGTGGTGGGCTAGAGACTAGCTCCTTAAGATCAAGAAATATTGCTCACAAATATTGCTCAGCATGTAACAGAGTACTTCGCATAGACTGGGTACTGGAAATACAATTGTTGATTGACTGGGTGGGTATTAATGAGGTCATAATGCTAATGAGGTCAGCAGTAGTAACGGTGGTTCTACAGCGTTGGGCCTCTTGTGTGCACATGACCTCATCTGAATGCAATGACTTTTTAAGTGTTTATGGCCATCTTCAGGGGTATCTCCTTCCTGGTACCATTACTGCTGCCCTGTCTCCAGCAGGGCATTCTCTGGGTGCCACTAACAACAAGGCAAATAACTGAAAGCAGTTCAGTTCGAAGGCCTGGGGCTTTAGAGACATTCTCAGGAAAAGTAGAAAAGAAAGTCCCTCTCTCTGTTTTGTGTCACATTCCATCCCAGGGTCCCCTTGCAGAACTGACCTTTATGATAGCAACACTTAGGTGTTTCCTTTAGCTTCCTCATTCCATAGGACTTGGGTGTGATGAGTCCTGTGGGGCCTGGACTTGGAGAAAAATCCAGCAGCCACCATGCCAATCTCAGAATGATAGTGCCTGCCATTGGGCTGGCTGCCTCTTCCCTGAGTTCTCTCCCAGGAAATTCCTCATGTCCTTGTGCAAAAAGGCATCTGGCAGACCTGCCCCATACTTGTCAGATGTATCCAGACATGTCTGAATCCCACTTAGGCTCATGCTGAGAGCCTTGTCATTCATATATATATATATACATATAAAATATATGTGTAAGTGTTTGTGTGTATGTGTGTGTGTGTATATATATAAAGCTCCAATAGTGTTTGATGTATAGTAGATATTTTTAAGTGTAAATCTCTTTCCTTGTCCTGGAAACCAATCATATATTGGGATCCTGGATTGTTTCTCAGATTTTCACATTATTTTTTTCTCTTAGATATAGGGGAACTCTCAAACTAAAGCATTTTGGATCATGATGAAGCAGTCAGATTTCCATTGTCCATTACTCGAATTACTAGTTCTACAGAGGCATTGAACAGACTTGAACTTAGAGGTGTATTGTTTAAAAACATTTCTTCTTGAAGACACAATTGGCCCTTAATCATTCCCCTAATGTCATTTTATGTCTCAAACAAGTTGACTTCAGAGACACCTTACTGCTTCACTCGGTTTAGGCAGAGTTTGGCCAAGGTCACAAATGAAGCCCAATGTCAGAGGTTAACAGCAATAAAGGTTCGTTTCTCACTGGCTTTATGTGTCCGACATGGGCTGGCTGTGGCTGTACATCTTTTTCCCAGCAGGACCCAGGATGATAGAGCAGTTTTTATTTGGAACCTACCAAAGAATTAGATTCACCCTATAGGTGATGGGAAGCCACCAAGTGTTTTTAAGAGGAGAAAAATATTATTAAGTCTGAGCTTGAAACGATCACTGTGATGCTAGGATAGAAGGAACGTGAATTGCAAAGGAAGAAACTGGTAGCAGGGGAGCCAATTACGAGGCATGCACCGAGCATTATGGACAGGATATGTAATAATACTACTACTGAGTGTTGTTTCCAGTAGGCTGTGGGCATGGAAAGGACGCAGCCTGCACCCTTACTTCCAGGCTATCTGTTAAAGAGAAATAAAGGCAGGCCAGATTAGTGACCAGTTGCCGTAGAGACAGGCTAACTCCTGGAATGCACAGTGAACGCAGGGCATGACACAAAAAAGCTCAACAAAGACTTCTGGCTTGTGTAAAATGACCCGCCACTCCAGAAATACCTTTGGGTTCTTGGAGAGAGAGAATTGTTGCCAGCCTGGGGGCTGCAGCGGGAGTTCAGCATCTTAGCAAATGAATTTTAGTCTTCTTGCACCTGTCACTGCCCCAGTAATGTCCTGCTAATCTCTCAGTCTCATTTGTCCCAGGGCTTGCTTTCCATCGGATGGAACAACTGGCAGCTCAGGCAATTAAAGGTGGAGAGGCGCCCTCTTCGAAATGTATACAAGGCTTTATTTTCAGGAAGCTGCCTGGGTCATCTCCCAAAATTATATATTTTTGGCTTTGCTAGCCATCTCCCTGAGGTCATCATTTGTAGATACATCCGTTGAAATTTTTAGTGCAAGTCTATGACTTAGGAGGAGGGAGCTGAGGGGTCTTAGGTATTTAAATGGGCTCTTTGTAATCTCTCTCCTCTCTCTCTCTCTGTGTGGTTCACTGAGCAAACTAGCCTCGTAGCACTGCATTGATCATTCTCCTCACAGCCTCCTGGAGAAGAATGAGCAAGCTGTGAGAGATTTATCTCCAGGCTGGACTCTCCTCCAGCTGTGAGTGACACAGTCAAAGAAAGGCTGTCAGCACCGCCCCCATGGTGGGGCTCGGGCTGGGAAGATGCATCCTCCATCAGAAAGGGCTGGAGGTGAGAAAGCCCTCTTGGTTGCCAAACCCTCTCCCCAGAGAAGTAAAAGAAGGGGGCCTGGAACAGAAGGAGGCCTTGGGGTGGGCAGAGCAGAGAAGGAGCTCTAAATAATTTACTGTGGTTCTCCCCATTCAGTTCCGGGAGCCAGGCTGCGGCCACATCTGTGAGCCTTCAGCTCAGCTCAACATGTCTCTGAGTAAGGAGACTTCTCAGATTTCAGGAGCCCTGCAAGGCTTTGGAATGCTTGCCAGTGAGGAATTTGAACATCAAAAGGTTCAAAGGTGGTAGGAAAATCCAATCCTCAAATCGTTGGAAGGAAAACATGTCTTCTCAGTCCTATTTTTATGACTTTAGTGGCGAGGCTCAGTGGTACCAAGCATCCAGGGGAGTCTCCACTTTTACCTAGCAAGGCTTTTCTTCTAAGGAAGTCAGTATGCTGCGACATTATCTTAATTTTTACAAGCTGGGGAAGGAGGAAGAGCGGTTGTTTTATCTGTACACACAGAGCAGTTTTAGTGATATTCATAAGGGGACATTGTAAATCTGGGGAATCAAGGTTCAGATATGGGTCTCTTAGCATTTGACATATTTTTATTTTGGGTCCAAATGAAGTACATTTTTAACAGGCAGGACAACACTTCCTGCCTTCAATCAGAGATAATACCAGACTGAGATAATATTCTGAGACAGCAAGTTGCATTTCAACTTGAGATAAATATGCCCCCAGTAAAATTTCACCCATTCTGGCTTTAAAACATGTCATGTCCAAGGTCAATTAATTGTACTTGCAACTTACAGCCAATCAGGAGAATGAGCTAGCATCAACATTCTTTTGCAAAATGAAAATTTATCTTTAATCAGTGTTTTTCTTTTTTTTCTTTTCTGGGCTATTTCTCACTTGAAAAAAAAAAATGTGTATGCATTATTCAGAAATTAGAAAGAAAAAATAGAAGGAATGGATTAGCAGTGGGACATGACAATGTACCAAGACATTTAAAATAAGTTATTCCTAAATGGATTCATGCCAACTAAAGAAGCTTTCCACAGCATCTGTGACCTTGAAATGTAGTCTGAAATTCTGCTTTGGAACAAAATGGCTGAGCCTCCCGGTTGAGCAAGGCTTAGACGAATGCATTTCAGCTAGTTGTTTTCTGAGGACCTTTTGGGAAGATATATAAGAAGAATAAGGTATAGATCCTGGCCTCAATGAGATTTCGCCCAGAGGGGCTGTGAGCCCCAAGTGGATGACTATACTGCACCATTTCCTCAGCTTTCTCAGAACCTCAGTTGGATCATTTATAAAATTAGAATCAAAATATTTTTCCTATCTTCCTCCCTGGCTACTTTGAGAATTAGGAGAGAGAAAGAAGGAGGAAGAGAGAGAAAGAAAGAGAGAGAGGAGAGAGAGAATGAGAATTGTTGACAAGAATTTCGAAGAATTGTAAATTATTAAAAGGCTCTCTATGTACATCGATGGTTGTATCCTACTTTTAAAACCTGACAGGGATTCTTTCTGTGAGGTAGCCAATATAGCACCCTTATGAGATATGCCCCTTACATTATTCCTTTTTCCATGGTTGCCTAGAAACGATAATCTTATTTTCCTGGCCCTCATTCCTTTCTCTTCTCTTGTGTCTGTTGAGGGCCTGATTCAGAACTGCTGCAGCTGAAGATGTGTCCGGGCTTTGCCCATGTGGTACTGTGGGTGTGAGCACTTTCTATCTGTAGACTCTGAGCGAGGCATTTTCATATTCATCATCTCATTTAATCCTCACGGAAACCTTACGAGGTTTACTGCTCTCGTTTTAGGAAACTGGGTTTCAGAGAAGTTAAAGAATCGTCCCAAGGTCACAAAACAAATAAATAGCAGAGTCAGGTTTCAAATGGTCAGCTTTGGCTTTGATTTTCTTGGGATGAAGTCTTCATGGAAGCAGGTTACAGTCTTGGTTTCTTCCTTTGAATCTGTGAGCTTTTCACCTGTTCTTATCCCTTGACCTAGTTAGCAATGCACGTCTGGTGCTGGGATTCTGCCAAGGTTCTGCTCACAAATCAGGGATGCTGGGGGTGGGGAGAGAGGTGATACAGAGTCAGAGGACCTGAGTTCAGGTCTCAACTCCATTGCTTAGTAAGCTGAGCTCTCATTTTCTCATCTGCAAAACGGTGACAATACCACGGATCTCCTGGGAGGATTCAGTAAGAAAACGTGTGTTTGAATGCAGTCGGGGCACCTGACATGTAGTAGAAGATGCTGAGAACTCCTCTGAATTTGAATCTGAATTCTGATTCCAGTCTCTTCTGGAATGGGTCCAGAACGAGCTGTGTCCTGGAAACAGAAGATATACGCAGGGCATTTTGTGACATATTTGGCAGTATGGAATCCCCGGTTCCCCAGGGCTGTTGCTTACGTGGACAAGCCCACTAGAAGATGATGTAGCTTCAAATGAAATACTTCACTGGAAAAATTATCTAATTCAATGCTTTTCCAAACTTTTTTTTTTTTTTATTAGTGAATGCTTGTTTTATAAACAAATCTGAGAAAGGACTGCTTTGTACAAAACCCACCAATGAGACACTCTCTGCATGGAGAGATGCTGAGAGGCCCAGGGCCTGACAGCTCAGGCCCTTATCACAACATATCCCCTCCCAAACCCTGAGGTTTTACGGAGCAGAGGTTGAAAACCACTGGTACTTCTAACAATCTCATGTTGTGGATGAGGACACTGAGGCCCAGGGAGTGTTACTTACTAGAATGAACCCATCTATTTTAGTGGTTAAACTCGTCATCTTCAATGACTTGGCTTGATCTTACATTCTACTGGTGAGAGAAAAATGCATGTGTTTTATTTCTTTGCACAAAGTGATTTAAATTTTTTCTCCCTTTCTCTATCTTTCTTTGAGGTTATATAATAATGACTGTTTACCTTGGCTACAGTGGAGAAAACAGTGGAATATCTGGCAAAGCTTCTGTAATTCATTTTTCAAGAAAAAAAAGTTATACAATATATATCAAGAATCTGAGAAATGTTTGTGCCCTTTGACTCAGTAACTTCTCTTCTGGAAATCTGTATAAAGAAACTAATTATAAATACAAAAATAATTTATGCTCAGATGTTTATTACCATATTAATTACATTAGAATAAAAACTGTAAATGTCCTATATAGTAAAAAATGGGTAGAATGGTTGAATAATAATAACACTTTAGCTCAGCAGAATATTGTACAGCAATTAAAACTGATTTCACGCAGTAACTATTTACAGGTGAAATTAACAAAATGTGTTCAAGAGATATTCACTAAGACATATAAAGTATTGCTGAGATAAATTAAATAAGACCTAAATATAGAAAGATATAAATTTCAGTATTAGAAGATTCAATGCTATTATGTCAATTCCTCCAAGTTGATCAGTAGATTCAACAAAATCCTATTCAAAATCCTAGCAGGCTTTTTCAAAAAGGGATTAGAAAAAATGATTCTAAAATTTAACATGGAAGTATAGAAAATGGAATAGTCAAAGCAATTTGGGAAAAGAAGTTATAGGGCTTATACTACTTGATTTCATGATATATTATAAAGCTACGGTAATTAAAACTATATGGTATTAACAAAATAATTTACATATAGGTCAGTGGAACAGACTAAATTGTCCATAATAGTCACACATGTATGCCAAGGTAATTCAATAAGGAAAGAATGATCTTTTTAATAAGCTAGACAAGAACAATTGGATATGGATATGGGGGAAAATGAATCTTGTCGTATCATATACAAAATTAACTCAAAAGGATCTAAAATCTGTATATATATGACAAAAAACTTGTTTCCAGAATATATATGGAAATCTTACAAATCAATAATGGAAGAAAAACAACCAAATACAAAGGACAAAATATTTGAACAGACACAAATGAAGATATACAAATGTTTGCTAAGTATGTGAAAATATTCTCAACTTTACTATCAAGGAACATAAGTAAAACCAAAATGGCAAATCACTACACATCCCCTAGAATGACTAAAATTAAGAAGACAGACAATATCAAATGCTGGCCAGAATGTAGAGGGATTAAACTCTCATACATTGCTGGAGGGGAGTGCAAAATAGTACAGCCACTTTAGAAAACAACTTGACAGTTTCTTGAAAAGTTAAACATTCACTTACTTTACCACCTGGCAATACTCCTAGGTATTTACTCAGGAAAAATAGAAACATATGTCCACAAAAAAAACCTTGTACGAGAATGTTCATAGCAGCTTTATTAATGATAACCACAGCCTGGAAACAACCCAAATGTTTATCAATAGCTGAATGAATAAACAAATGGGTGTATAATCATAAAATGGTATACTACTTGTCAATAAAAACTGGCAAACACAGCAATAAGGATGAATCTTAAAATCGATATGATCAGTGAAGGAAGCCAGACACAAAAGCCAGGCACATGCATATTGTAAGTTTCCATTCATATCAAATTCTAGAAAAGGCAAAAACTACTATATACTAAAGCATTCCAGTAGTTAATCAGGGTTGGAAACAGCAAAAATTGACTGTAAAGGGGTTAATAGGGACATCCTACATTTTGACTTGGATGGTGTTTACCACCCAAATATACATTTGTCAAAAATCTTTGAACTTTACACTTAAAATGGGTGAGTCTTATTGTGTATAAATTATGCCTAATAAAGATTTTGACAGTAAAAATATTTTGATTATAATATAAAAAACCTTTAATCCCTTTAAGCTATAAAAGCAAGATACAAAAATTGTGGGCATGATCTGATTATCCCTTTTTAAAGTATGCATAAAATAATAAATGAAAATTCAAAAAAATCTGTTAAGTATAATAAGTATCCATGATTTTTTCCATACCCAAATATTTTTTGTTGAGTTTTTATTTGAAATTTTTAGCATTTTACTGATGTCACACAAAGAAAAGTGTCTACTGATACATATTAAAGACATATAAATCTGCAAATATTCAGAAACATTTTGGGTGAAAATGACACCACAATAATAGCTGAAAAATTAAAGGAGAAAAGGAATAGATTTTTGTTCACCAAAACCAGATTTTCAAAAGTAATGTTTTAAAATAAATTATTACCTAGGAAAATGCCTTAGAGTCCTGTACATAAACCAGATTCCAAGGAATCATTATTACGAACGTGTGCTCTCTGCTCAGTTTGAGATCTTATGGATTCTAGTCTCATCTTTGGAAACTCAATTAGGCTAGGGAAATCCAAAAGTTAAGAAACAAGATCCATCTGTGTCACGAAGATAGGATCAAATGAGCAAGTCTGTTTCTCCATGAAGTTCACATTACGTCTCGTCTCAGGGTGATTTATTCAAATTCTCCCAATCCAAGGTCTCTTGCATACTGTCTCCTCCTAGGAATGAGCATTTCAAGGTTTTGCAGAAGTGAAATGCAAAAACTTTATTATTAAAGTGGCTATATATATATATATATATACACACACACACCCACACACATATACAGTAGAGAAAGTAATTTTAAGTAGTCCATTTAAAGTTTTAAAGTTTTTGGTATGTAAAATCTCAGCAGCATAGCAAAGTGTCATCTCTGGGCTACATATAATAAGTTCATTCAATTCACTCTATTTATATATCTACCTATGGTTAACATCAAGCATATCTTTTCAAAACGTCTTCTAATTCCAGGTTTGCAATTCAACCGAGAAAAAAAAAAAAAAATCAAAGACACTTAAGAACATCTTATGACTTAAAAAAGTTTTCTTTTCTTGAAATAAAAACTACTGCTGGAGATCTCTCCTCCCATATCTTACCAGCTCAACTACCTAGTGCGATTTGAATCGCCCAAACCTCAGTTTAAAAAAATAGGAGAGAGAGAAAGGGAGAGAGAGAAAAGAAAAACCTCTGGTAAAGTAGGTTCCTTTGATCCTTTTTCTGCTACTTATGAAAACTCACACTGGATGTTTAACACATTCCCAACAAGCCAGGATAATGAAGCACATGGGACACCGAGACTTAATTCCATGTCTGTTTCTTTATTTAAAAAACACACATACTCTACGGGCCGCGAGGAGAATAGACTTGAGTAGCTAGGAGTGAACAGTGAGAAGCAGTTGTGATTGCCGAGTGGGGAGATATCATTAAAAAGCAAACTGGGGAGATCCAGTTTAGGATCTGAGGAGATTATTGATTCAAATCCTTTAAGGCATTCTTCAAAGGACTTCTTAAAAAGTTGTATTGTCTGAGGAGTTTGGGGCGAGTGAGTGCGCGAGTGTGCGTGCGCGTATGTGTGTTACACAAGGGGGGAGATTAGTGGTTGGGAGGGCTGTATCTCTGTGAGGTACAGGGGGGGTGAGTTGTGTGCACGGATTGTGAATAACTTCAGAGTCGGTCTGAATAAATACAGGTAATCATATAACAGGTTTTCTGGTTACTGACTTCCTGAGGTTTTCACTTCCTGAGAATTCAGCCCCCGCAGCTATAACCATTGCCCTCCACGAGCTGACCGTCCCTCTCCTTTTGTGCCATCTCCTACCACTCCCCAGAATGCTGGTGCTAAGAGCACGTGCTGTCACGTCAGACGGTCTGGGTCCAGAGACGCGCTCATTGACCAGCTAAGTGACACTGGCAACTCAGTGAAGCTCGCCAAGCCTCAGTTTCCTCCTGGATGAAATACGAACAATGATATCTCCATCACAGAGCTGTTGGATTAAACTGGATAATTGCGCATGTTGTGCGTTAACCATCATCAGTATGGTCAGCTTTGTAACTTTCAGACATTTTAATTTAGTAAATGTTTTTTGAAAGCTTTCTCTGCACTGGGTATATATTATTCTCCTTTCAATCTGAATATGAGGCATTGTATTAGTTTTCTAAGGCTACTGTAACACAACACCACAGACCAGGTGGCTTCAACAGCAGAAATTTATTTTCCCACAATTCTGGAGGCGGAACATCCATGATCAAGGTGTTGTTAGAGTTGGTTTCTGATGCGGCTTCTGTCCTTGGCTTGCAGATCAGATGGCACCTTCCCTCTGTCCTCGCGTGGCCTTTTCTCTGTGCGAGGGTATCCCTGGTGTCTCTTCCTCTTCTTACAAAGACACTAGTTATATTGGATTAGGGCTCACCCTAACGGCTTCATTTTAAAGTAATTACCTCTTTAAATACCTTGTCTCCAAATACAGTTACATTCTGAGGTTAGGACTTCAAAATATGAATTTGGGGACAGTGGGGACACAATTCAGCTCATTGCAGGTCATAACTCTGCTTTTTAAAACTAAGAGTGAGAGATCCTGGAATACCTTCCTCTACTTTTCCACTGTGTGATCTCTCTCTTACATTCATTCAGTCCAGCTTAAATGCCATCTCCTCTGCAGAGTTCCTGTGGAACTCACATATATTGCTAGGTGCAATTTCTTATATATCTAGAATACTACATCCATCCCATCTCATTCAGATATATATACACACACATGTATGTGTAAATATATGTATACATGTACACACATACATATATGCATATGTGTGTACACACATGTGTACAGATAGATACACAAATTTATATGTATGTGTGTGTATACACACATATGGATAGAGAAAGAGATTGGTTTTTTATTGTCCATCTTCCCAATTAGAATGAAAGCTCCATGGGGAAAAGGATTATTTTGATCACCACTATATCCGTAGAGCCTAGAACAGAACTTTGATATAGTAAGTGCTGACTCTATTGTTCTTATCCTGTAAGGTCTGCAACTTCCTCCCAATATGTACTTGCTCCTGCAGAGCAGACAGTGTCTGCCTATCCTCCATAACTTGCTCGAAAAATCTTTGTTGAACAAAATAATGGAGGTTTTCACAAGGCATTCAGTTTTTTGAAATTATTTGTGTGGACTACAGTTAGAGAAGTTAATGTGCTTACTTTGATCCAAAAGGATGACTATAAACATATCCTTTTGATTATGAAGCCATAATTAATGGAAAGAAAGGCTTCTGAGTGAAAACACTGAGCAGGGTTTGAGACCATTTGCTAACAGTGTATTTCTCTCTTTGAGATTTTCTTTTCTGCACACAAACTTGGTTTGATAGGTTTGACTGACTTGACCATGCCTTGAGGCAAAGAAATATGATAACTATGTACCTAGGGGTGGATTAAGACAGAATAAGCGGCCATCACAGGGCTCTATCCAATTCTGGCTCTCCACAACTCCCTCTGGGTAAATCCTATAGCTTACACCTGTCCAAGGCAGCAGAAACCTAGACCATCACATCTGTCAATGGCTGCCCAAATAATTAAAGCCATCTGTGCCCAGCGTCTCAACACTTCCCTGAATCAGCTTATAGCTCCATAATTTTTTCAATGAGAAATAGCCCCAGAACCATTATGATTAAATATTTTTTTTTAAAAAAGTAAAAGAACCTAGAAAGATAAATAAATGCTCTTTGTTCCATCTTGGGCCCATCAACAAAAGGTCCCATTAAATACAGCAGCTGAGATGTTAGAAAAGTATTCAAGATGGAGTTGCTAAATCTCCACATCAAGTTAGAGGTCAGTGCATGTATTTGCCTGTATTATTTTGTTCAGCGTAGGGAATCCAACCTACCTGCTCTCTTTGTGCGTCTGGTGATGAATGTGTTGACTGATTGGAATGCAGCCAAATGCTATTTCATGTTGAGTCTTCTCCTCAGGGTATTGTGAGGCCACACAGGGCAGGATGAAAAAGAACAATGCATGGTTAAGAGCTCAGGCTCTGGAATCAAACACACTCGAATGGGAGTCCAAACTTTGTCACAAACTTCACCTTGGGCAAATTACTTGACCTTGCCACATCTGTTTTGTTGTCTGTAAAATGGAAATGATACTAGCATCTACTTCATTAGTTATGGTAAAGATTACAGGAAAAAATGCGTGTTATACACTTACCTGCCTACTTGGCACATGGTCAGCATGCAATACGTGCTAGTCATTGAAGTTTTTATTATTGTGCTTGTTACTACTCCCAGTTCACACAGCCTCTACTGAAAGTCCTGGCCCTCAGTAGACTTAAAAAGAACACAATCGTGAGACAGGCTCACAATTCTATTTTACATCCAATGAAATTGCTATATTGTTCAATTGGACTTGCTAATTAATTGATAAAGTCTCTGGTGATCCAAGTAGCTCAGAATCATCCTACCTTTGAATATTCAATTAGGAACAAAACTTTATAAGACACTTTCTACCTGCTAGATGCCATGTAAAGTAGATTTTATATCCAGCTATTGTTTAATCTTCTGGAGAGTCTTGTGAGGTAGCCGTTATGAATGTCACCCTTCTTCCGTAGGTTAGCCTACTGGCTTTCCAGTGGTTACACATCTATATTTGCAAAGCTGTGACCGCATTCTGGACCTGTGTTGTTTTGTTTTGTTTTTGTCTGCCTAGAATCCCTTTGGTTAACCTCTCTTCACCCATTCTGTAATAATCCAATTTAATTCTTTTGGTTTGAGTGGGATTGAGTGCACAGTGCACCACTCCTGAGGATAAAGGGATGGTATTTAATAATGAAGACCCAGGGCTGACCCATCCCACCAGCTACAGAGATTGCTGTGGTATGGCTAACTTGTTTCTGTAGAATTCACATGGAGGAGAAAGTGTTTTCTTTTGGAAATCACAAGAAAGTATTATATAGCCATGGAAACATGGAGAACTTAAAAGTTATAAATACTGCCACTTGCCCCGAGCATACTTAAAAATGAAGATACTGTAGTAGAAAAACAAAACAAAACAGAGAAAAGAGAGAGAGAGAGAAATCTGACAACATCTTTTGAATCCTGAATGCAGATGTGCCTGAAACTAGTTAAGGCAAGGCAATAAATTCTCATTGTCTCAGGCTAGGGTGAATTGAGTATCCTGCTAATCCATTTCTAGCTAACACAGTTAGGCCTGTGGAACTCCATGCTCCTTCATCACACTACGTAGGAAGGTAAGGTTAGAAGAAAGGATTTTTCTTTTGTGCAAAATGCTTTTCTACGCACCAATGTTATTTAGAACTATTAATATTCTCCCAGACAGGTTGGCTTAACCCCTGTATTTAGATGCATATATGTCTATAAAATGTCTATTTTTAAATTTTTTTTAGAGACAAGGTCTCACTCTGTTGTCCAGTCTAGAGTACAGTGGCCTGATCATAGTTAACTGCAACCTCCAACTCCTGGGCTCAAGTGATCCTCTCACCCTAGCCTCTTAAGTAGCTAGGACTACAGGTGCATGCCATCATACCTGGCTAATTTTCTTCCTCTTCTTCTTCTTCTTCTTCTGCTTATGCTTCTGCTTCTGCTTATTCTTCTTCTTATTACTATTTTTGTATAAATGGGGTCTTGCTATGTTACACAGGCTGGTCGGAAACTCCTGGCCTCAATCGATCCTCCTACCTCAGCCTCCCAAAGTGCTGGGATTACAGGTGTGAGCCACCACCCCCACTTGGCTGCATTTTAAAATGTATTTAATTGATCTTCCCCTTAGATTTCAAATTCATTTATCGGTGAAGCAGCTTTATACTTTATAAAAATAAATATACTTGTATTGAGGTAGTTTAGTATGGTGGAGAAACATTAACTTTGATGTCTGAAAACATGTTGAGCTATCACCTCTGTGACTTTGTAACTGTGAACTTCAACAAATTGCCTACCTTCTTGAAACCTCAGTTTCCTTATCTATAAATAGAGGCAATAATGTCCACTTCACAGGGTTAAAACAAGAGTTAAATGAGATGTACTTGCAGAACTATAGCATTCTGGAAACTATAATGCGCAGACCTTGACTATAACATACTGTGCAAAGTAAGCATTCACAGACATAATCTTTGAAGATCTGGTTAAGTACTTTTGTTAAGAACCAGTTTAACTTGGTATCTGGTGTCATAACCTGGGACTTTATGAATATTGGATTATTGGATAATGGTGACTATTTTGGACTATTTTTGAACTGTTTTTCTCTTTGGAAACATTTTTTTAAATAATGGGAATGTATGAAGAAGGAAATAATAATGACTCATACTGCCCCTCTCCAAATCAATCACTGTCAACATTTTTGGCATATTTGCTTCTTATCTTTTTTCACTATTTATACATATTTATTTTTAAATTTATGTAAACAATAAATAAGCCAGTCATAATTAAAAATATTTAGACCATTACAGATTAAACCACAATCTCCTGAAAACTCTAGTACCCACCCGTACTGACATCTTCCCACCAATATTAAGAGCATATTCCATGACAAATTTGTCTGATGAAAGACTTCTCAAATTCTTTACATTGTCATACATACTAGATATTAACAGAAATAGAAAATACTCGTTTGTGGGATTTTGGTGATTGACTCATGTTAATATATGTAAATCTACTTTATTCTTTTGAACACTTTACAATAATTCCTGTGTTTATGGAATTGTATTTGTCTACTACTTTATGACTAGATACCTAAATTGTTTCTAGGTTTTTTTTTCCATATGACAAACAATACAATACTGCATCAAATATGTGTGTGTATGTGCAACTGTGAAACTCTTTTTTTAGGACAGATATGTAGAGAGAAATTTCTGGGGCCCAGGATAAGTAATTTGATACCAACTTCTTGCCCTTCAGGCAGACTGTGCACATTTCCAGGCCCTGGGAAGCTATGTTTAATTTTGCTCTTTCCCCCTTGCTTGTCTACATTTGATACCATCAAACTTTTTAATCTTTGCCAGACTGGTAGCAGAACGGTAGCTTGCTGTTATTTTAATTTACATTTTCTGATTACTAATGAGGCAGAGCCATTTTTCATACAGTGATTCTGATTTCATCTTTTGTGATTACCTATTCATGTCCTTTCAACCATATTTTCACTGGTTTTGGACTTTTTCTAAAAATTTCATAGGCTTATCTTTGGTCTGTTTTGTATCTGAATATTTCATAGCTGTAAATATTTCTTCCCAGATCACTTTTTATCTTTTACTTTTGTTTTTGGTATCTTGGCTATAGAGAAGTTTTAAATTTGGAATATTCAAATTTAAAATTTTTTCTTTTTTCTTTTTGCTACATAACTGATTCTTCACTCCAGGGTCATGCTATTTTCTTTCATTTTCCTGACATAAAATTCATTTTGTTTCTCCAAATTTGGGTCTTTAATTCAACTTTAATTTATTTCTGCCTACGAATCAGATGATTTTTTGGATTCTCAATCTATACCATTGATCTATATGCTTATTCTTGAAATAGGACCACATTATTTTAAGTACTGTAGTTTTTATATATGCCTTGATTTCTGGAATGACATATTGATAAAATAACTTTTATTGTATTTGCAATGTTTATGTATAAGACATAAAGAAAGAGTGCTTCTAATTAGTGAACACAGCTATGTGCTGAGCATGGTGGGTGGAAAGCCCTTCTCATATTTTATCTCATATTATCCTCATGTCAGCTATGTGAATGAAATGGTATTGGCTGAGTCATGCAGATGAGGAGACAGAAGCTTAGTGGAGATGTCTAAATTTCTCAGGGTCACACAACTTGTATGCAGTGAAGATTGCAACGCCATGTCTGTCTGGTTCCAAAAGAGATTCTCTCATCTTAGGTCTAGACCATCCTTGAGAAAAACATGGCAATATCTGCCAGTTCCTTTTATTTTTTAAAGCTGTATTATTCTTCAGATAAGATCCTTAATATTGTAGGAAGCTGAAAGACGAGACTGTACTTTAATCAGCAATGTTTAAGTTATGTTGAGGACAAGAAAGATAAGGAAGCAGAGCCTGTGGTGAAGTTGACCAACTATTACTTATTTTAAGGAATAGTACAGCCCTCATCCCACCCCCACCTCTTAGCTTCAAGCTTACTTATTCTCCTTAATTAGTTCCAAATGTTATTCAGTTTTCAACTGTCTTCTCCTCTTCTAGACAGAAACCTAATGCCAGCCATGGGCACCAAGCATTCCCTTTGGCCTTTGCTCTTTATGACCGGGTCGCTGCCTTCAGCAATTAGAAAATCATGGACAATTTCAGCTGTCACACACTCTTGGATTTGACTCTGACCCCTATCTGGAATCTGAAGTCTCTTGAACCAATCTGCCATTTTCCCACGTGGGCTTCCTTCCTGGCATTGCAGTAGAGAGGAATGTCAAAAAGACTTCAGACTGATTCTGCAGAGATTCCTGGATACAGATTGCCCAGTCCGACGTTGAAAATTTCCAGTTTTTACTTGAGAAGCAGATAGTTAAATTTATCAGGTTGTTCACTTTGCCATGGAATAGGAGAAGTCTAGACGCCCCCTCCCCCTTTTCTTTCAAAGAAGAATGAAGACCTGTCTCTGTTGATTTATGATCTCGGAAAGAGGAGAAAGGCACAAGATAAAAGGAGAGATGTGGAATGCTATGATAAAGTGGGTAACACCTGAGGAATCTCTCCTGCCTGGAGACAAGAGAGATCTTACAGGCTATTGAAGACAGGCAGGTTTTACTTTTTTTTTCCCCAAGTCTTAAGATGTGAAACTACATCTACTCTGACTTATTCTATACTGAGGACTTTGAAGTCCCACCAGATTTGCCTGAGCTGGTAACTAGGTCTGAAGTAGGGATTTCTGAATGTGAAGAAGCTTTCTCTTCAAATTGAATGGATCAGTTCCATTTCCTGTAACATCATCGAGGAAGGTTGATGAGTAAAAACATGTTCTTGTCTTTTAGATAATAAGTGAATGACTGACACTGTTACATATGAAAAACCAAACGCTTCATAGGGAAAGGAGTTTGCAAATCAGGCTTGCCCTAACTTTGGCCTGGCTAGTTTCTTTGTGCTATTTGATTTACACGTTGACTAGTCTTTTTGTATCTGAATCCTATGGCACACACATGGAGTGTGAACACAGAGCCATGGTAACAGGAAGGGGGCAGGGGAGTGAGGTGAGCAGGGTCACAGGAGAGACCACATGCCCTTACTTGTCATTCCAGATTCTGGAGAACAACCAACCATTAAGTGCAATGATCACACTGTCATATCACTGAATTCAGGAGATTGTGATCACATCGCTAAGCAGACTGTTTTCTTCCACTTAGAACACTTGAGAATCTGACCTTGAGAAAGGCTGAGGACACTCTAGATAGAGACACACACACACACACACACATATATATATATAATATATGTATTTATGAGTATCTATATAGCATAGTGTCTCTGAGATACTGAATGTGTAGCTGAGAGAAGGTTGCAAGAATGGGAGTCAGCTCCCATTGTAATTGCAGCTCTGCCCCTTCCTCTGTTATCTTAGGTGGCTCTTCCCTGTTTCAGACTGTGGGCTTCTGGTAAGTAAAATGATGGGTTAAACTAGGTAAGTTCAAACATCCTTTCAAGATCAAAAGAAATATGGTGCTCTTGACAAATACCTATTAGCTGCAAAGTATCATATTTCCTCATGCCAGGGAATCATAGATGAGCGATAGTTGCTGAGCATGAAGTAGTACAAGTGGAAAAGCCATCCAGGGCTTATGTTAGATCAGTCCTTCCAGTCACCGATCCTTATTTAAATTTAAGAAGGTGTGCAGCCAGCATCGAACTTACTGTGATCCATGCCTCTGTTTATAGTCTTCATCAGCCAGTTGAAGAAATTCCCCTGCTTACCTCAAACTTAATTGGTTTCTGGGCACTGTAGTCCCCTAGCGCCATTGTTATCTTATTTAATGTGAGCTCAGGTGCAATTTTCTGTGTATGCTTGAAGCTAACTAGACAGGTCTAGTTGCCAGGAGTACCTTTTGCAGGAAACATTTCCCAAATAGTTCAGAGAGAAGGATTGGCATTCTGTGATACTTGGCTTCCTTGAGATGTGTTTGAGAAGCGTCACATCTTAAAAAAGAAGAAGAAGAAAAAAACTTTTGTAGGAGTAGAAATTAATTATCTATAGCTCTGGGAGTTTTGTTTCTGTTAATGGCCAAGTAAACTCATATCAGACTAACTATTCTGCAGATAAAAACAATAAACTCCAAAATAAAAATATAACAATAACTACCTGAAGGCTGAAGAGTGAACAAACACAGGGACATTCTAAAGGAAAGTTCATATTTGGAAAAAGGGAATAACACTTAGTGACTTTCTCTAGGTGTGTGGGATGTGTGTGGTTTTTAGCCCAAAGGTAGACTCTAGTTTGTATAATTCAGGTTGACTAAAACTCAAACATAAAAGCTGCAATTGATCTTCCCTGAAGAACCAGTAAGCAGAGTTCAGGGCAACCAGCTGCTAGAAAGTGAGGGGTGGAAGAATACTAGAAAAAAGAGAACCAGAGAGGAGAGCTATAAATTATATGCATAACTTTATCCAAATCTCTGATTGACCCTAGTACCACACATGTACAAAGCAGACCACAAGCAGCCTAGCTGAGTCTAAATAGCTGAACTGAGATTTGAGTTGCTGCTCAAGAGATAGAGCTTACTGTCTGAGTCTGAGTTGATTGCCTGCTTGAAGAACTCAACACTCTTTGGAGGAATGAAGAAGAATCCAGAGTCTACAATATAATATTCCCAATCTCCAAGATACAATCCAAAATTACTGAGCATATGAAGAAAGAGGAAAGTATAATGCATTATTAAAGACAATCAACAGGTGCTGGGGAAATTGGATATTCACATGTAGAAGAATGAAACTAGAGTGGTGAGAGATAGGGGTTCTCTTTAATTCTGATGTTCTGTTGCACAGTAGGGTTAACAATAATGTATTGCAGTGGTCCCCAACCTTTTTGGCACCAAGGTCCAGTTTCATGGAAGACAATTTTTCCATGGAACCAGGGGGAGGAGGGAATGGTTTCAGGATGATTCGAGTGTGTTACATTTATTGTGCACTTTATTTCTATTATTATTACATTGGAATATATAATGAAATAATTATACAACTCACCATAATGCTGCCACTGATCTGACAGGAGATGGAGCTCAGGTGGTGATGCAAGCCATGGGGAGTGGCCGTAAATACAGATGAAGCTTTGCTTGCTTGCCGCTCACTTCCTGCTGCGTAGCCTGGTTCCTAACAGGGCACCACGAACCAGTACCAGTCCACCGACTGGGGATTGGGGACCGCAGATGTATTGTATATTTCAAAATAGCTAGAAGAGAGGATTCTGAATGTTCTCACCTCAAAGAAATGATAAATGTTTGAAGTGATGGATTTCCTGTTACCTTGATTTGATCATTACACAATGTATATATGTTGTCAAAAATCGTATTTTTTAATGTACTCTGACAATCTCTTTTAATTTATGTATTCAGACCATTTAAAATAATTAATTGATATTATAAGGATTAAATCTGCCATTATTATTTTCTGATTCACCTCCAGCAAATGATAGGCATGAAGACAGTCTACAATCGATATTGAATAAAAAATAGAATGAATGAAGCTTTAACGTTTTGACATAAATTCTGTTGATTATTTCCTTTCCTGTGCAGAAGCTTTTAAATTTAATTAAGTTACACTTGTTTATTTTTGTTGTTGCTGTATTTGCCTTTGGGGTCTTAGACATAAATTCTTTATCTAGGTCGATATCTAGAAGAGTTTTTTTTGCATTTTTCTAGAATTTTTATGGTTTCATGACTTACATTTAAGTCTTTTATTCATCTTGAATTAATTTTTGTGAGTGGTGAGAGATAGGGGTTCTCTTTAATTCTTCTGCATGTGGCTATCCAATTTTCCCAGCACTGTTTATCGAATAGGGCTTCCTTTCCCTAGTGTATGTTGTTGTCTGTTTTGTTGAAGATGAGTTGGTTGTAGGTGGATGGTTTTATTTCTGAGTTCTCTATTCTGTTCCATTGGTCTATGTATCTATTCCTATACCAGTACCATGCTGTATTGGTTACTATTAGCTTTGAAATATAATTTGAGGTCAGGTAATGAGATGCTTCCAGATTTATTCCTTTTGCTTAAGATTGGCTATTTGGGCTCTTTTCAGTTCCAAATGAAGCTTAGAATTATTTTTTCTAGATCTGTGAAATATGACATTGGTATTTTGATGGGGATTGCATTGAACATGTAAATCACTTTGGGCAGTATGGACATTTTCATGATGTTGATTCTACCAGTCCATGAGCCTGGGAGGTTTTTCTAAATTTCTTTCATAAGTGTTTTGTAGTTCTCCTTGTAAAGACCTTTCAACTCCTTGGTTAAGTATATTCCTAGGCATTTTATTTTCTTTGTAGCTAGTGTAAATGGTATTGAGTCCTTGATTTGACTCCCAGCTTGACTGTTATGAGTATATAGAAATGCTACTGATTTGCATACATTGATTTTATAACCTGAGACTTTGATGACTTTATTTATTAATTCTAGGATTCTTTTGGAGGAGTCTTTAGGGTTTTCTATATATTAATACAAGAGCATATTGCCAGCAAACAAGGATAGTTTGGCCTCCTGTTTTCCAATTTGGGTGTCTTTTATTTTTTTCTTGCCTGATTGCTCTGGATAGGACTTCCAATACTGTGTTGAATAGAAGTGGTAACAGTGGACACCCTTGGCATGTTGCAGTTCTTAGTGGAAATGTTTTCAGCTTTTCCTGATTCAATGTGATGTTAGCTGTGAGTTTGTTCTATATGGCTTTTACGTTTTTTTTTTAGAATATTCCTTCTATGCTTAGTTTATTGAGGGTTTTTTGTCATGAAAGGGTGCTGGATTTTATAGAATGCTTTTTCTGCATCTATTGAGATGATAATATGGTCTTTGATTTTATTTCCATTTGTGTAGTGAGACACATTTATTGATTTGTGTATGTCAAATCATGCCTGCATCCCTGGGATAAAACCTACTTTATCATGGTGAATTATCTTTTTTATGAGCTGTGATGAATTTGGTTTGCTGTTGAATTTTTTTGAGGATTTTTGCATCTATGTTCACGAGGAATATGGTCTGTAATTTTCTTTTTTTGTTGTGTCCTTTCCTAGCTTTGGTATCAGGGTAATATTGGCTTAATAGAATAAGTTAGGGAGAATTCCTTTCTTCTAAATGTTATGAAATAATTTCCGTAGGATAAGTACCAGTTTTTCTATAGATCTGATAGAATTTGGCTGTGAATCTATCTGATCCAGGGCTTTTGTTTTCTTGGAAGAATTTTTATTGCTGCTTCAATCTCATTGGTCTTTATAGGTCAAGATTTCTATTTCTTCCTGATTCAGGCTTGGGAGGTTGTATGTTTCTAGGAAATTATCAATTTCCTCTAGGTTTTCTAGTATGTGTGCATAGAGGCTTTCACAGTTTTCACAGATGGTATTTTGTATTTCTGTGATTTCAGTTGTAATATCTCCTTTATCATTTCTGATTGAGTACATTTGAGTCCTTTTTCTTCTATTTCTTGTTAATCTGTCTAGAGGTCTATTGATTATGTCTATATTTTCAAAGAACCAACATTTTGCTTTGTTGATCCTTTGTATTGCTTTGTGTTTCCTTTTGTTAGTTCTGCTCTGAGTTTTGTTATTTCTTTTCTTCTGCTGAATTTGGGTTTGGTTTGTTCTTCTTTTTCTGGTTCCTTGAGATGTGACATTAGGCTGTTAATTTGTGATTTTTCTGTCTTTTTTGATGTAAGCAGTTAAGGCTATGAACTTTCCCCCTTAGCATTGCTTTTTTTGTATTTCATAGATTTTTTTGAAAGCTTATTTGTGGTCTAAGATATGTTAGATCTTGGAAAATGTACCACATGCTTATGAGAAGAATGTATATTCTGTAGTTTATAGGTAGAATATTCTGTAAGTGTCTGTTAGGTCCATTTGTTCTAGAGTCCCATTTAAGTTCAGTGTTTCCTTGTTGATTTTCTGATTCAGTGATCTGTCCAGTTCTGCCAGTGGAATGTTGAAGTTCCCAGCAATGATGATGCTATTGTTTATTTCTTTTCTTAGTTCTAGTAGACTTTGTTTTATGAATCTAGGAGCTCCTGTGTTAGGTGCATATATAGTAGAATTGCTATGTGCTCTTGTTGAATTGCTCCCTTTACCATTATATCATGACCATATTTATCTTCTTTTTACCTTTGTTAATTTAAATTCTATTTTATCTGATATGAAAATGGCTGTACTTGCTCACTTTGGTTTCCATTTGTGTGGAATATTTTTTCCATCCTTTACCTTGAATCTGTGTGAGTCCTTGTGAGTTAGATGGGTTTCTTAAAGATAGCATATACTTGGCCTGTGTTTTATCATCCATTCAACCAGTCTGTGTCTTTTAAGTGGGGCATTAAGATCATTTATGTTAAGTGTTAGCATTTATATGCGGGATAGTGTTCTGTTTATCATGTTTGATGGTACCTTATAGTTTTGTTTTCCCTCTGTGTTATTGTTTTACAAGAACTGCGTGCTTTAACGTTCAGGTGTTTTTACACTGGTGAGTATCTATTTTGCAGTTCCATATATAGAGTACTTTTGAGCATTTCTTGAGGGCAGATCTAGTAGTGATAAATTCCCTTGGTGTTTACTTGTCTGGAAAAGTCTATTTCTCCATCATTTATGAAACTTAGTTTGCGGGACACAAAATTTTTGCCAGCAGTGGTTCTTTTTGAGAAGACTAACGATTGGGCCTCGATCCCACTGGCTTGTCAGGTCTCTACTGAGAAGTCTGATGTTAGCCTGATTGATTTTCCTTTGTAGGTGAGTTGTTTCTTTCCTCTTGCAGGCTGTAGAATTTTTTCCTTTATTTTGACTTTGGCCAGGTTGATGACTATGTATCTTGGAGATGTTCTATTTGCTATTAATCTTCCCAGTGTTCGATGACCATCTTGTATCTGTATCTCTGGATCTCTGGTGATACCAGGAAAGTTTTTCTTAGTAGTTCCCTTGGATAGGTTTTCCATGCTTTTTGCATTTTCTTTTTCTCCCTCAAGGATGTCTATAATTCTTATATTGATCCACTTTGCATATTAGCATACTTCGCTGAGTGTTCATTCTTCATTATTCTGTATTATTTTTTCTGCATCGTTGACAGACTGGGTTAGTTCAAAAGCCTTGTCTTCAAGTTCTGGAATTCTTTTTTTCTGCTAGGTCTAGTCTGTTGTTGAGGCTTTCTGCTGTATTTTGAAATTCCCTAAATGACTCTTTGATTTTTGTAATGTTATGCTTTGATAATTTTCTATTTGTCTTTTGTTTATCAAGTATAGGTTTTTTCTTTATGACCACCATTAGGCTTATGTAAAGTATCTTATAGATATAACACTATTTTAATCTCCTAACCACTTAATTTTGACTACATACAAAAATTCTACACCTTAACTTATCCTTTCCCCACATTTTATGCTATTGATGTCACAATTTACAGTTTTTACAATGTGTATATATTAACAAATTATTATAGCTATAGGTATTTTAAAAATATTTTTGTCTTTTAACTTTTATACTAGAATTATAGGTGATTTATGTACCACCATTATAGTATTAGGGTATTATGAGTTTGACTGTATTCTTATCTTTATAGCAAGTTTTATACTTCCATGTGTTTTCATGTTATTAGCTATTGTTGTTTTGTTTTAACCCAAAGAACTCCCTTTACTATTTCTTACAAGGAAAGTCTAATGGTGATGAACTCCTTCAGCTTTTCTTTGTCTTGAAAGCCTTTATCTCTCTTTCATGTCTGCAGAACAACTTGACTGGGCAAAATATTCTTGACTGACAGGTTTTATTTTTCTTTACCACTTTGAATATATCATACTATTATTTCCTGGCCTGCAAGATTTCTGTTAAGAAATCTACTTATTGTCTTATGGGGGTTCCCTTATATGTGATGAGTTGCTTTTCTCATGCTTCCTTTAAAATTATCTTACTTGGACTTTTGAGAATTCGATTATATGTCTTAGTGAAGATCTCTGTATGTTTAATATATTTGGAGTTCTCTGGGCTTCATGGATATAGATATTTATTTCCCTCTCCAAATTCAAGAAGTTTTCTATTATTATTTCTTCAAATAAGCTTTCTATCCCTTTCTTTTTCTCTGCTCTTTCTGAGTCTTTCATTACATGTATCGATTCACTTGATGGTGTCCCATAAGTCCTGCAGGCTTTCTTCACTCTTTCTCAGTCTTTTTTTTTTTTCTTTTTGTTCCTCTGACTATGTAATTTAAAATGATTTGTCTTTAAGCTCAGTTTTTCTTTTCTTTCTTTCTTTCTTTTTTTTTTTTTTGTAATTGAGTTTATTGTTGAAGCTTTCTGTGGTATTTTTCAGTTCAGGCATTGTGTTCTTTAGGTCCAGAATTTCTATTTGATTCTTATTTTCTTGTTTATATCTTCATGAACATTTCATTTTGTTCACGTAATGTCTTCCTGATAATTGTTTATATGTCTATGTGTATTCGCTTGTAGTTTACTAAGCTTCTTTAAGATGATTATTTTGAATTCTTTGTAAGGTAGTTTGTAGATCTCTATTTTTTAGTTCGTTCCTTTGGTCATGTCATGTTATCCTGATTGTTTTTGCGATCCTTGTGGCCTTGTGTTTGTGTCTGCACATTTGAAGATGTAGCCACCCCTTCCCATCTTTATCAACTGGCTTTGGCAGGGAAAGCTCTTCACCAGTCAGTCTGTCCAGAGATTCTGGGTGGGCTGGCAGGAGGGTTTCATGGGCAGGCTTGTTGCTGGAGTTCTCAGGTAGTCTAGTCTTGTGCTTGGGTCAGGGGGCAGGCAGGCCAGGCACCTAAATCCACAGGGATGGCCTGAATCTTTCATTCATGGAGGCCAGTCTGGCTTTGGGGCAGGCCTGGTGCTTGAGTCTACTGTGGCAGGCCTGGAGCTTGGATTCATGGAGGCTGGTCTAGCACTGGTATTCACGAGGATGGGCCTCATGCTGGTATCTGCAGAGAATTCAGGTACTCATTTCACTTTCTTTCCCCCATATGGAGGGTATCTTTCTGTGTTCTGTGCTGTGTGAGCTTGGGGGATGGTTAATGTGGGTATTCTACCCTTTTCTACCCTTTAAGTGTGCCTTTTATTATTTCTGTGCTCCACTCAGGTGCTGCAATCTCTCACTTGGATTTCTTAACTCTTGTGAAGGTATTTTTGTGCATATATAGCTGTTCAAATTGATATTTCTGCTAGGAACTGGGTGCTAGAAACTCCTATTCTGTCATCTTGCTGATGCTACTCCAGAATCTGCCACTAACTTCCTAATGTCTCAGTATGTTGCCAGGTATGGATGCCAAGGAGTGGATAACAATAGCACCTAACTCACAAGATTTGCATGGGTATCAAAAGAGATCATCCATACAGAAGGATTAGAGCAGTGTTTGGTACACAGTGAGCACTCAGAAAACTTTAACTATAATCAAATTTACAGTCACATCTCAATCCCAGTGTTTCCATAGTGGGCTTTTTATTTCTTCCCTCTGGCTTAATGCCATTTCCAAACATGCATGAGTCTGTGGGCACATCTGCCACAGGACACATTTATTCCATCAGTAAATGCTTATTGAGGTTCTTCCACGAGCCTGGCATTTTGATATGATCCAGACAGTTCTGAAGGCTGGAAGTCTGAGATCAGGGTACCAACATGATTGGGTTCAGATGAGGGCCTTCTTCCTGACTTGTAGAATATGGCCACCTTCTTGCTGTGTGCTCACAAGGAAGAGAGGGCTCATTCAAAAACTATTTGAATTTCTACTATATTCCAGAAAGCGTTAGGAACTCAGGGAATATTGTTAAATAAGAGACATGGTACCTGCTCTTGGGTAAATGATCATATCATTTGCAAATAATGTTAACATGTTTTTTCCTTCCAAGATACATTTTTCTTATTTATTTTTACTATCCTATGAATTGACTAAGATCTCTAATTCAGTAGAGGGTTATCCTTCCTGTTTAAAGGATAACCCTCATCGTTATCTTATTAGTATTATCGTTTATAGTATTTAAATACATTTAAATACATCGTTTATAGTATTTAAATAAATATGTCTAATCTCTCACCATTAGGTGTGATGATTGCTGCTAGATTCTCATCTTAAGAAATTCTATCATGTTAAGAAATTTTTCTTCTGCATACTATTTATAGAAGGTTTGTATTCACAAATACTGTTGAATTTCATCAAAGCCTATTTACTTGTTAATAAAATTCACATGTTAAACCATCTTTGAATTTCTGGTAAAAATAGTGTTCTATTCTTATTCAATATATCAAATATATTGAAATAAAGTAGAATTTATTATCCATTTATGATTTTTTAAATGTTTTCTGGATCTGTATTTTTATCACTCCTCTCACTCCTCATCTATTTGTGATTTCACTGTTTGGGCCTTGGCTGAATTTCTCAGATTGCTATTCACTGGTGTTATGTTTTTCAATGGTATAAATACTTATTTTTAACATCTATAATTCTTTGATTATTGGTATTTTTTGCAGACAGGAGGATGACACCTAGGCTTAAATTTTCTATCTTAATAGTAGAAGCTAAGATGTAACTATTTGAAGAGGTGACAGAAGAAAGAAGGTATAATATGGAAAGATAAAAGGGGTATCTGAAAGAGTTGATAAGATACAACTCATTTTAGGGTCAAATGTGGACTAATGGTGTCTGTGCAGAAAGGGTGGAATTTCCCAGATCCCATGCCTCGGATTGTAGGTAGTTATTGTATGAGATCATAGACACTCATGGTATGCAGGAATTGGCTATTACACCGAGTTACTTACTGTATAGATAAAGAAACAGCCACAAAAAGGTGAAGTGATTTATTCAATGTTATATAGCATGCTAAGATGGTTGAGGACTATCTAATCCCAATGCAGTTCTTTGCTCTATACAGTACTATTTTTCTGTCTTAAAAGAAAATATATAGATGTAGGTTAATAGGAAGAAATGCAAGAGGGCATTTCTGTAAATGCTTTATAAATATTGTTTTGATATGATGATCACCTCTGTCTTCATTTCCTAGGTGAGTATCTTGAGACATCAGGTATTAAAAGAGAGCAAGTTATGATCAAAATCAAGTCTGAAACTCCTTCAACTGATTACCTCACCTGTCAGTAACTCAGTAAACAACATTGCCTACTTTAAAAATCAATGAATGGAAATGCTGTGAGGAAACAAATTGGGAGAAATATTTATTCTTACATGTATTCATTAAAAAGATTTTTAATTGTTGCTGCCCTTTTACTTATTAAAGTAGGAAAAAACTAAAAAGAATGGTAATACTCAATACTTGTGAGAGTCTAGCAAAACTATGGCCTAAACATTATTATAAAATAACAATCTTTTGCAAGACAAATTAGCAAGCTAAGGAAAAATGCTATGTGTATGAAGGTATTTATTACAGTAGTATCTGGTGACAAGAAGAACTGAAGTAAGAGAATTAACCAGAGGGAAATGTCTAAGTAAACTGTAGTATATATGAGACTATTGTATAGCTAGTGAAAATAGTATTATCATTGGAAACACAAGCATTACTCAGTGCTGTCACCTCTCTGTCTTCACTTTTCTATGCTTGGTTCAGTAAGCTCAATATATACTGGCCCTGTTTCTGAAACATGCTAGGCATGAACCTGTGGTAGGCATCTTTCATTCCTAGTCCCCTATACACTGGTTTTCTATCACAGCATAATGAATTAGCACAGAATTAGCCACTTAAAAGAATACCCCTTTATTATCTCAGTTATAAATATCAGAAATCTGGGTAAGCCCGATTGGATTCTCTGTGTAGGATCTCACAAGGCTGAAATCTAGATAAAGGCCATCTGGACTCTTATCTGATACTCTGGGAAGAATCTTCTGCCTGGCTCATTCAGGGTGTTGGAAGAATTCAGTCCCTTGCAGTTATGAGTCTGAGGTTCCTGTCTTCTTCCCAGCTGTAGGCTAGGGTTACTCTCAACTCCTGGATAACTCTCCAAGTTTTCCATGTGGCTCCCTCCATCTCAGCAATGGACAGCCTCTCTTATGTTGCATTCCTCTCACACACTAAGCCTGACTTTCTTTTTGCTATCAACTGAAGAAAACTCTGCTTTAATGGGTTAGGCCTACAGGCATAATCTCCCTATCTTAAGGGAAGATACTTGAAATTTGAGATAGTTTTCAGCAAACACTTGGCTGAAAAGTAAAGACCTGAAGGAAGCAAGAGAGTGAGCCTTATGGCTACCTGTGGTGTGGTATGCAGAATTCTAAGATGACCCCATGACCTTTGCCCCTTGGTTTGATTCCCATGATTATGTTAAGGTTAGGCGCAGCGCATAATCTTCCTATCTGAAGGTCAACTGATTAGTAACCATAATTACATCTGCAAAATCCCTTTTGCCATGTAACACAATCCTGGGAATCATTATTTTTAAGTCACTCAGTTTGAAGTGATTTGTGACTCCCCCAAATGAATAAATGCCACAATATCTATTGGGAGGATGGGAGGAGAGCTGAGGTGCTATAAGAGAGCTAAATCATCAACTAAGATGTCAGGAAATTAATACATAATATCTTCAAAAGCTAAAACAAGAAAAAGAGCACTACGAGTATATTATTAGAGACATGGAGATAAGATACCGGAAGAAACAAGGTGTTTAAAGTTGTTGCCTGGGGCCAGACTATAGGCTAGGTCACGGGAATGCAATTGTTTTTTATTATAGACTTTTTAGTAGTATCCGATGTTTAAAATGTGAACATGAATTACTTTGATAAAAATAAAATTTATATATTTTTAAATTGTCCATGGGATATGCAATCATGTCAAGTTAGGGCGTGCGTAGGCCTCAGGGCTTGGCAGATGAATGAAGAGGCAGCTCTAATTTAGTAGATGGCTTTCTGTTGTCCATCTTGCCATAAAAGGTTTGTCCTCCCTTCTAGGTCACCCTTTTCGTTGTCAGTTCTTGGCAACCAGTTAAAAATGAGGATGTATTTTAATTTGCAGGTGAAGACATTTAGAAGAATTTTAAAAAACAAGTGTCAGCAATGAACTGTCATTTTTGTCTTCAGCTAATTTCTAACGTGGTTTCACGTCTTTTTTAGAAAAAAAAAAGGTGAAGAAAAAAGCCCAGAAGTGCTTCAACTACTAAAACCTAAAATAAAAGAATAATATCTTCAAATCACTGGCCCTGAGTACTTCTAAATAGCCTCAACTCTGTGCAATGTGATTGCTGAAAAAATACTTGTAATTCTTGTGAGCTCTTTAGGGTCTCTCCTTGCTTGTGACTATGAACTTAATTTTATGTAAATCTTAAAGAACTTGGGGTTCCTCCAGTAATGTAAGGGTAGCTTCAGAAAATCTGCTTATTTTCATTTCCGCCACCATTCCCTTTGGAATCCTAATGCCATTCACTGGCCTGTCAGAAGTGCTTGCTTGAAGTGTTTGCTTGAAGCCATCCATTATTTCTTAAAGCAACACAGTCTGTGGCTTCAGCCACACAATTCTGACAACTGGACAACTTGGTTGGTTCAGGCTTTAAAAAAAAAAAAAAAAATTGATCAAAGTAGCTGTTTGGCAAAGTGTATTGAGTGATTTTCTCATTTTTCATCAAGGTGTTGTGGAATTATATCACTTCAACTCAAGTATTCTCTCATTCCCCCAAATATCTCCACTCTTCAATTGGCTTTCCTTTTTCTGTCTTATCTTTGTCCCAGCCCCCAGCTTAAACTACCTTCAAAGGAAGCACCACAGGATTATGCTTTCTGGTTGGGTGATGCCAGTCATGAGGTGGGGTTATTCTTGGGAAACAGATCAAAGAATATTGGTATGGTCAGTTTGTATGCAAAAATGTTAACCAGAAGGGCTGAGCCAAAGCCCCTGCCTCTGCCTTCTCCATCCTTGCCAGCAGCAGTTACTGAGTCCAACCCCAGCCAGTCCACCACCATCCCTGGCTGTGCCACGTCCACCATCCCTAGGACCTGAGATTGAATCTTATGCTCATGGGACACTTTCTAGCCTGCCAAGTACAAAAATAACAGTAACACAAATCAATGTTAATTTTTTAGTATCTGTTACGGGTCCAACATTTGACTGGCTACTTATTGCTAATCCTTCCACCAATCCTGAATATTTTGTGATTATTCCCATTTTACAGATAAGATCGTGTAACTGGCCAAGATCCCATAACTTGCCACACAAGAAGGCAGAATTTTTATCCATACCTTTCTGACCACAAAACTCAGTCTACTCTGTCACATTGCTTTGGGTATTATTGGTTCCCTAGGCCCTGTAAGCCATTCTCACACTATTGTGTTGACCTTAAATAGATAGATCCAAAAGCACCTAGCCCAGTCTTGCATGGAGTCCTCTTTATACAGGGGCTTCTCACTGCCACTCTCTTTCTAATGGATTGAACCCCATAATGATGACATTTTTCTGAACTGGTCAATGCATTTGACTCTTTTCTTTGCACACCTGTTTGCTTTGGTAGAGGCCAGTCTAGACAATGGTCGATCTCTGAGGCCCCTGCCGCCTGGTCTTGCCTGCCTCCCTCCCCTGCTGCCCCAGGACCTCCACCTTTAATTGCAAACATTTAAAAAAAAACTAATGAATGCTATATTCCTTATTTATTTATGTCATTGTGTCCTAAGCACTGTGCTATACTTTGTGGAGAACGAAAAGACAAATCAAGCACAGAGCCTGATCTCAAGGAGCTACTTCTATTAGAGGCGGTTGAGATTTATAGGTTTATTGAACTAGTAATAGTCGTAGTTAATTGTAAGCACCAGTATAGCTCTTACCATTCCCTAGGCGTTTTACAAAGGTTACTTCACTTTGTCCTCACAACAGCCCAGTGAGGTAGGTTCTATTCTTATCCCATTTTATAAATAAGGAAACTGCAACAGAAAGGTCAGGTTACCAACCCAAGGAAGTTTGGCTTCAGATCTGAGCTCTTAAGCACAGCAGTGTTTAAAGATGCTGCACAAGTTTCAGAAGAAGCATGGATCACAGGGAGTGAGAGGAGAGAGAAATAGCATCCAGCTGCATAAATCCAGGATGGCTTCCTGTAAGAGGTAGCACTTGAGCTAGCCCCTGAAGGATGGGTAGTACTGGGCCATAAGGGATGAGTATGTAGGAGGGGCATTTCAGAAGAGAATGGCAATCAGCTGGTTGTTCATGGGTTCTTGTTGCTGAAGCTCCAACCTGCCTCCTGCCTCAGTGGTGGCACTGGTCATCTGCCCAGGGAACTACCTAGCCATGTGCAAGACTGGGTGACCCTTTTGTTCATCAGTCCAGTATGTCTTTCGAAAAATACCTGTAAACCCCTTTAGCAGGACTCCTGATTTTTCTCCTGGTTTACCACTGGCTCTGAGATGGGAGATTTCTTCCTGTAGAATGTCCTTGAGCGAGGACCAAGCAGCAGAGCAGCTATCAGCCACATCAAAGCTGTGGATTCACTGCCCAGCCTAGGGAAATGCTTTTGGAGTTGCACTCTAAAGATTGCTCCTAACCGCAGACAGATGGTAGTGGGCTATTTAACCTCTGTGCATTTCCTGGATGTGACATTTCTCTACTCATCTTGCGTGATGATGGAACTGAGGAGGACACCAACCTGAAATGGTTGGGGAGAAATCTGAGAATGGAATCCTTACCCTCTGCTCCCTTCACCAGGTCCCATGGACTCCAGGAAAATTGTCATCATAACAATAAGTTTGTGCCCTGTATTTCCTACTAAGGAGATAGCTCTAAGACAAAGTTGGGGAAAAGCCTCACCACCACTGCACGTATCAATGCCTTTGGCCACAGCAGAAGCTGTTGTGGAGATTCCTGGGTTTTCTTAATCCTCTAACTTTAAATCCTTTTCAAATACAACCTCATTGATCGTTTAGCATCTTCTTGACTGGACCTATTCATATCATCTGAGTTCTCCTCTCCAGATGTGTCATCATGGGTGGCCTCTTTTTAATTGTAGCCATTATGTTTTTTGGGGTTTTTTTCTTTCTTTTTCTTTTTTCTGAGTTACTATTTGCCTACTCCTGACATTAGGAATGTACCTACCTTCTCTCTTTCTTACATCTGAACTCCAGCCTCACTGTTTATATTCATTATGTTCCAAAATAATTGGTCCTTGTCTTGGCAGATGAGTTTTTAATGTAAATTTTCTCAAGATATGCTTCTAGAATACTCAAAACAAGAAGAATCAAAATGCTTTAGTTTCTCAAATGAATTTTGATACTGTTTCTGTGTGTGCACATATGTACACATCTGTGTGTATGTATGTATATATGTGTATGTGTATGCACGTTTGAATATTATATGTGTGTATATGTCTGTGTGGGTGTGTGTTTTACTTTCTCCACCCCATATCTGTTGTACCTCCCATTGGTTGGTGCAAAATCTAGCAGGTTGATAGCCTCCATCTGGAATTTCTGGGAGTCCAGCTCAGGCACACGGAAGTTGTGAGGTGAGCAGTATCCTCGATTCTGTGGACTAATGGTTAATGGAGTAGATTTTCTCAATAAAATTCTAATGTGAGTAGGAGAAGGAGGAAACTAATTGAATGGGGGAAAAAAAGGTGACAAATATCCTATAGAAGATTATTCCTCTAGGATGCAAATTTCCACGTGCACAACTTCTCTGATGGTTTCGAAGAGTCAAAGTATTCAAGATCAATAAGGTGGTATAAAGTCAACATTAATCACACTGAAAAATTTATGCTTCCATGACTTGTTAGGTCAGGTGTGTTTTTTCCCCAGTAAGTTCTTCATTATCTACTTACCTTTTTATTTTTATAGGGTTGCTATTATGTATTTTATTCCCAGAGGCTGCTAAGCCATTTCTCCCAAGTGCACCAACTCCAGGCAAAGATCATCTTTGAACTCCTGGTTGTGTCACCGGATATTTGTTCGTGTGCTGGTTGAATTTTTGTGCAGCTTTGAATTCTCTTCCCAGCGAAGCCAGGTTTTATGGCTCTTGCAGATTCACTTAATCTTTTGCAACACATGAATGATCCCTTCATTCTTAAAGGCCACATGGTTGATTTGGTAATTTCTATAGATCTGTCTCTCACTGGTTTGCTTTTGTCTGCTCATTCCTTTTCTGTTACTTAATTATTTCACAAGATTTTTCTCTACCTTATTTACCATCCCCAATTCAGGCCATCCCTTATTTTTCTCAACTTTAGAGCTTTGCAGCCTTCCAAGGGCCTGGAGTTTCATCTCTACATAGTGTACATCATTTCCCCTCTTGTTAATTGAAGCAGAGACTAGGAATTATATATGCAATTCCACATTCCATTGGTCATTTTCAGGATTGGCTTTATGATGGATTTTGTTGCTGAAGACCTCATTCCATGAGAAATGTGGTGTCCTGAAAGTTGGAGAGTGGAATTACCACTCATTGGCTGGAGTGAGAACTTGACTGATGCTAGTTGTTCATGTTTATTAGTTTGGTTAGAGAAGTATGTTTTTTAGAATTCTGTGCAATAAGACTTTAATCTTTGTGTGTTTAAATTACGTGAAGTTGATATTTTAATACTGGTATACTGAGGGCTTTTAAAATATATCAGTGTGGTTTTATCATAAAGGCTATGGGCTTTTAATCATATTTAGAACTTAATATTTTTATAGGGGCTTCTCACTGCCACTCTCTTTCTAATGGATTGAACCCCATAATGATGACATTTTTCTGAACTGGTCAATGCATTTGACTCTGTTCTTTGC
>NW_012137192.1:2948559-2961438 GCF_000956105.1 Propithecus coquereli
AACCAAAATATCAAAATTAAGGAGATTAGAAAGGACAGCATGAGAAAAGTTCTGGAAAACCCAAACTTTCTCATTTTCAGTTTCCATCTTCCAATTCATCTTTTTTTATTGTTGCCATAATGCTCTTTCCAAAATGTAATCTAAATTGAGTTGAACAAAAGCCTTCAAAGACTTTGTGTAATTCTGTAAATTAAGTCCCAATTCCAAGAACTGACAGTGCAAAACCTCTGCAATGTGATTTAAACTTTCCTTATTCTCATATTTTTTTCTATTTTCTTCCTCCCTCCTTCCCTCTTCCTCTTTCCCTCCCTCTCCCCTTCCCTTCCTTCTTTCCCCTGAAAATATTAAGCACCTTCAAAGTGGTGAGGCACAAGGGGGGAACAAGTCTTCCCTCAAAGACCTCCAGTCTACAGCCTTCTGCAGAGCTCCACAACACACTCCACATGCTCTGGTCCCTGCTGTAGCTCCACGTGTTCCCAGCGCCCACCCACCCGCCTTCACCTCACGCCATCTCCACTACCCTCTCTCCCCACCGACATCCTCTCCATCCAAACTCATCTCCCACAGGAACACTCTACCATCTATCAAAGCTTGTTCACCTTCTCCCTGCCTCCTATATTTCCGTCATTATTTTTTGACCATGAAAGTAATGCATACTCTTTCTATGTAACTTTGAGAATGGAGGAAAATATAATATATGGTCTAGTGTGACAAGGTATTCACTGAGAATCTGGATGTCTAAGTTCTAGTTTCATTCCTGCCACTTAGTTGTTAAGTGACAATGGAGATGGCATTTATCCACTTCAGCCATCATATTTTTCTTCTTTAAAAGGTGGAAACTTAGTGTCCTGATCTCTGAGGACTGTTGTGGTTGAGGAATTCAATGTTTAATTTACATGTCTATAAATACATATTGTTTGTCTTGGCCCCTCCACTGGGCAGTGACTGTGCCCCTCAGGACTCCATCCAGTTCTTGGCACAGAAGTGGATCTTCCAACCCTGTTGGTAAGTGTTGAGAGCATCATGATATTATCCCCAATAGACTCAACTTTAAATAGTTTTCAGCCATTATATCAAATTTGTTATCTAATAGTGAAACATACTGGGCTTGAATTTCATGATTATATTTAGGATTTATTATCCTATGACTCTCTGAAGTCTTTTGCTTTTTTTTCCTTCCATCTTAAAAAGGTAGCACCAAGCAAAACATTAAAATTCTATCCACTTGAACAACACTGTAAACATTATTTAAATTGATTTTGTTCAAATTCATTGCAAACCCATGCAATGCACAAGTCTATATTTAATGCTATCGTCTCTTTTCTATAACATGAAAAGTTTTCACTGTCTAGAAATGAAAAAGAAGTACTGAGAGAGTAGCAACTTTATCATAAGACTCATGCCAGCAGTATTGGGAAAAAGGATAAAAGCATAGATTTATGAATCCCTATAGTTCCTCAGAGTTTCTATACCTTCTTTAAAGAAAGTTGTTTATTTTTCCATAACATATCTCCTCTTTCCTAAACATGATATCCAGGAAACTCTTCATTCATGTTTGCTACATAAGTACCCTTCAACGTAATCCCCGAATCTTATATAAGCAACCAATGGGTATTTTATTTCCTGGGTTTCTGGGCTTGGGGGAAGCGGTGGGATAGAACCAGAAAGCTAGGCCTGGGACTGACACGTTTTGGGTAGGCAAAAGTGGGCAAATGGCAACTTCTCTGTGACTCAGTTTCCTTCTCTTTAAATTGAACTGCTTTTCTTACCAATTTTTGGTGAAGATCAAATAAGATGATATGAGCAAAACTTTTGAAAACTACAAAGCCCCATAGGAGGTGGCCGAGATAATTATTCTTTAAAGCTGTCACCAAGGTTCATGAAAAAACTGTCCCATGCCCCATCTCATGTAAAATCTCTGTTCTTCCTGGGGATAAAGACAGTTGAGGGACTGATTTATTTTACATTAACACTATGGTAATATTAAAATGTAATCAGAACTTCTGCATTGATGTATTAATTGCTTTCATCTACTAATTTCTGTTAATGGAAGCATTTCTGTATGCTCCCTAGAAATGTACTAAAAATTATTTGATTAGAACCTTACACTCATGGTAATTAGTGCTTTTAAGAGTATAAGCATGTAAACACCCCCACATCATAAGGTCCTTCTTTAATATGCCAGTGTAATATGCTGTTATTTTGGAGGGATGGGGAAAAAAAAAACATGTTTGTTACTGTCATAACGTGAGAGAGCACACAACAAGATACCAGAGGAAATAAACTGCATAAATTGCAAAAAATAAGCTACTCTCTTATTTGCTCTCTTATAATATAAAAATACATTATACACATTCTCCCACCCCAGTAAAAATAGAAACAAACTGACTAAAAGGAGAAACTCTGAGTGTTGTCTCCCAACCTGGCCTATATCATGTTAGATTTTGCTACCTTATCCCTTTTAACCATTTTTTAACCAGAAGCTTCAGAGGCAAAACAACTGTTTTCTGCAAATGTAGCCGGTCCTTTGTATAAGCTTTGTGTTTGGAAATAGCAGTTTACTTAGGTCAAGTAGGTTGATATGTCTGAGTTGCTGAATTTTTATTAGATTTTAAAATATGTGTATAATAGCTCACATGAATGTTTTTCCATAGGCATTATCCTATTCATTTTTATAGAATGGGATTTCAAAACCAAGGTCCAGGGAAGTCAAGTAATTTACCCAAGGTCATGTGACCACTGGAGAATTGCATTGTGACTTGCCCGCAAGCCCCACATTCTAAACTTAGCCATTACGTCATTCCTGATCATTCTTTCTCATCTCCCAGTAGTAGCAACTTTTCTCTCATCAATATTCCTGAACCTCGTCTTCCTAGACCATGCTGCTTCTCACTTTAAAGGATGCAATTCTCCCGGCGATTTGGCAGGTTCAGTAGATGGCACGCCACGCGGTCCCGGATGGCACTCTTTCACAGACCTAACAGAAGGAAACGATATTAAAATAAGGCACCGTCACTTTCCGTTAAACTCTCCACTTGAGGCCATTTTCACCAACCAGGTTTCTAAGTTCCCAGATTAATTCCCCCCACAAGGAACTTGTCTTTGGGAATGATGCTTTTGTTCATGAGATTTCATGGGAAACAATCAGGCATTCCAAATCTCATTATCTGGCAGGTTCAGGCTCCCTAACGGAAAGAAAACAAAGGCAATTTATGTGGGAGGAAAATGTGAGTTGGTTTTCTCTCTGAAAGATGCGAGAACACCAAACCATAAATCCCAGGTAGACTGGCTTCTTCTCAGTTCAGAAGCTGCCCACTGAGTCACTCTGGAGAGAAAGCTAATACTTTATGGAGGGCAATTGTAGCACACCATTTCCACTGGAGCCTGCAGACATTTTTCTTTCAGCTCTTACTTGAAGATGTGGTCCCGAAGTGGACGAAAGCAGAAAACTCACATAACTTTCTGGACTCCTACATGAGTCTACCATGGACTCAAGCTTGTCCTGGTTTTTTAGACTTTCTACCTTTCCAGACAATCAAATAACTAGTATTTTACAGAGATCAACAAGGTGTCAACATGGTGTCTAAAATATAGAGGAGGCCAAATATACAGAGTTTTTGTGAAGGACTGTATCTGAATGTCAAGTAGATTAAATGAATGTGTATTAGGCTCCAGCTATGGGCCAGGCACTGGGCTGTGTACTTTTATCCACGGTCTTTCTTTTAATTGGCACAATTACTCTCGAATGAGATTGGTAGAATAAAAACTAACTTCCATCTGGCTTAATTCACACCATAACTGAACTTTTTTATTGCTGTCTATAATTTAGCCTCCTCATCAATCTCAACCAGTTCTTGTGTGAGCCAGTTTTACAGACAACCAATTGTTATCGAGCATTTTTCACTGCAGATCCACTAATCTCTCCCAGCTTTGTATGGGTGATCAGCTAATGGATGGATAGTTATTGGCTCATTATTTTTTCAGACAGGAATCTTCTATGCATTTAAAAAAAACAACTAGTTATTTGTTATAACATGGTGTGCTAGAGAAAAGAGAACAGAACACTTGGAGTGAGATAGACCAATATTTGAATCCCAGCTCTATCTCATCATAGCTGTGTTGCATTAGGCAAGTTACTTTAGTTTTCTGGGGCTTGATTAACTTATCTGTAACATGAGGATGACAAAACTTACCTGACTAGGTTGTTGCAAAGATTAAATCAGATAATCATTGCAAAGTGGTTATCCTGTAAAACACACACACACACACACACACACACACACACACACACACAGAGTCATGTGCTGCATAATACATTTCAGTCAATGATGGACTAGTGGTCCCATAAGACTGTCATAGAACATATATAGAAACCTGATATATGGCACTTGATATTGGCATTGCAGGTCAAGTCGGGGAAATGATTGATATTCAGTAATGGTGCTAGGACATTTGGTTTTCCATATCAAAAATATATATAAATAAAAACATATATACCATCCAGGTTTGTATAGGTATACTCTCTGCATCATGTTCGCACAGTGATAAAATCGTCTAATGACCCATTTCTCAAAATGTATCCCCATTGTTAAGCAACACAGGACTGTACATATAAAACCTCTCTTCCATCCTGTAAGCCCAGCTCAGGAGCTGAAGCGGAGTTCACATCAGGTCTTTATAAGGGTAGGCAGATTACAGTTTAAACAGAAGATGAATAATGGACCAAGACTGGAGACATTCAGTGGTCAGCAAGAGAGGGGGGCGTGAGTCACGAAGGGAGAGAGCTGTGAGACATGGCCCATTAAGCAAACATGTAATATCAGAGTGCAAAGAAGAAGAGGAAAACGGTGAGTGGCCAAGATGCTTCCAGGTGTATGACCCCTAAATAAAAGCTTTGATGAGGGGAAAACACTAACTACAACCGAAGACAACAGCTTTTCCAAGGTGGCCTCATTAAATGTTTAATTGGGTGAGAATAGTTTGTGGGTTCCCACACACTGTTGGGAGCCTTATGCACTGTTTTGTTCTTTTTCTAAATACCTTTCTCACCATGCAGAGACACAGATGCAAGACTTGCCTGAAAAATCTACCTGCTTGTTCTATTAAAGAGCGCAAGCTGATGATTGAGGTGAAAGCAGTGTCTTGTTTTGATGTGTCTCTTTTAGGACATTCTTTCCTGCCCTCCCTGAGAGAATGGTGGGGACAGTGAGTGACATGAGGTGCCAGAAAGATAAGCGAAGGAGGCTGAGGCTTCAGGGGATCAATGGGCTCTAGGAAGTGGGGGGTCACCGAGAGGTCACACTGGAGGGCAGCATTGCAGAGAGCAAATATGGGGTGAACCAGGTTGTTCTTCTGTCACCCAAGAGGTAATTGTTACCCAGAATGCATCGCCTGCAATATTTCAGGTTGTCTTGATCATATACGAACTCACATATTAATATATCGGGCTCTCTCCCGCGAGTGGTTCTGGCCTAGTTAAGTCCTGTGGGGAATGTAGAGAAAGCACAAGATGTGGTCTCTGCTCTCAAGGAGCTTATTTAGCTAAAAAGGGAGGACTAAAAACTGAGAAATAATACAAGATGTATTCAGTATGCTCTTGATCCTGAATACAAGTGGAATAGGAGACCAAATCCTTATGCTCCTGCAGATGCTGATGAGTGATGAAATATTCATCAAACCATCTCAAAATGGAGAGAAAATAAGGACAATATTTTAATGTCAGTATGCATGTGTGTTGTAGAACATCTATAATCTGATTATTATGCTAGATTTTATTTTCATTTTATAAATATCTGTATCTATGAAATATGTATGTATCTAACTATCTTTCCTTATGTCAGATTGTTCTTTATTTTTATCCTATTATTTTTTCTTTAGTTTTATTCTTTATTTGGTGAAATGATGATGAGGTTATAAAGTAGTTGTTTTTTAAGGTCCATACTTGGAAAAATAAAAAAAAATTGTGGTCTGCCAAAACATTCTTCTTCTTCTATTTAATGCCGTTGATACATGAAAATCATTTGTTTGAAGCAGAGAGAGGCGAGTGGGTTAGCGGCAGTGAGAGACTTTTTAGGAGAAGGAGGAGTTTGTTGATAAAGAGGGTATGTGTTAGGGCAAAGTAGATAATGCGTTGAGATGGTTAGGAAAAGGCAAGGTTAGGAAGTTGGATTTCATATAGCACAGAATAAGAAACCATTCACCGTCTTGAACTAGTGTCACATGATGAAAATTGTATTTAGGAAGTTGAGGTTGTCACTATGCTATAAGATGGATTAGAGGGAGGTGAAATTAGGGCATTTATTTTAAGAAAAAGGACTAGAAGAAATTTCATTCAGATTTGCTGGAGACCAGGTGGTATTCAAGAAATTTTCAAATGGAAGTTTCAACTAACAGGAAAAAATCAAGGAGTACAGTACTAGAGAAAAATTCACAGGCTTCCAGGCTTCCGTTGCTTGTGAAGTCAGAATGCTAGAGTTGGGATCTTTTTTCTGCCACTTGTACCATACTGGGCAAACCAGCCAAATGGCAGGAAGGCAGGTTCTGGCCCGAGTGTTAACCGTGGCTTCATCTCTTAGCAATTACACAACCTTGGGAAATTTAAGCCCCACTTTTCACACATGCAATATATGAAACACAATGTTACCAACATCGCAGGCCATTTTGAGGATGAAAAGAGATAATGTAAGTGACATGCTCAGTAGAACATATGGCCAGAGCAGGCATCCAATAAACCAAGTTACTGTTTTTATCTGTGTGTTGTTGGGCAAGACACTTAACCTCTCTGAGCCTTAGAAGACTCAAATGTGAAAGGAGGTGAATCAGAGCTGTCTTGAACAGTTACTGTGAGAATGAAAAGATGAGATGGCTGTAAAAGCATTTTGAAACAATAATTTGTTATATAGATGCTAGCTTTTTTGGTTGTTTGTAATAACTGGTGTCATATATAAATTATGTGTCCAGGACTTGAGCTAAAATAGCACTTTTGCATTTAAATAGTCTATTGAATTTATGAAGGATGGGATAATCTACACAATATTCTTAGGTTAAGGGCCTGGCCTTGGCAGTAAGTGCTGAGCTGGCCAAGGAAGGGGACAGAGCTTCATGCTCTGGTGACCCCCAGATCATGTCGTGAAGGACTTTCATATTATCCAGATGCCCATGTTGCTCTGGTGAAACCTAAAGAGACTTCTGAGCCCATTCTGGGTGCTCAGTAATCCTGTCTGCTGATACATAACTCAGGTCGTGCTCATTTACTCAATCAGCAAACAATTCTTAAGCACTTACCGTGTGCCGTGCCTAATGCTAAGTGCTGTGAATATGGAAGGAATCATTCAAAGTTGCTACTTGGAGGTGCTTACAGTCTTAAGAGCAATAAGTCAGGAAACCAAGTGCCAACTGCAGAACAGCCATGTGAGCCTTCTGGATTATTCAGGCTCCTGCGCTGAGCATTTTGTGGTATAGTGGAGATTGATCAGGGTACAATGTCAGGAGGCTCAGGCTCAGGCAACTACTAGCTGTGTGATGTTGGTCAAGGGACTTAATCATGCAGGTCCTTGGTTTCTGCATCTAGAGTGTGGTAGCTATACACACTTCCTGTGGTTGTTACACATATCAAAAGGGAGAATCACATCTGCTCAAGAGTAAGCTCTCAATCCCTGACAACTGGTTTTACTACAGGGGAAAGATGTAACATCTACACACAAGGGACGAGCCCTTTCCAAGTGACCATACTTCTCTTTACTTGTTGTCTACAGCTAAAGGAAAAAAAGGATAAGAACAAGACTTTTGATTAGAGGAAATTAATTTCTGTTGTTATTTTCCATCGGTTAAACTCTGGGATATGTTATTTCAGATGCATTATTTCTATAATCCTAAAACAGACTAAAAAGGGAAATGTCATATCCCTGTCTTATGGATGAGAAAGCTGAAGCTCTGAGAACCTAAAATTTCCTGCCCAAGGAGCACAGATAATCAGAGATAAGCTAAGATTTGAACCCAAGTACTTTCTATCTTACCATGTAAGAGAAGACTTATCTACAGTTACCTTCTCTTATTCTTGACCACTCATGCAGTCTGGGTTATATATAAAATCATCAAATTTTTCATTATTTTGACCAAAGGATGTATTTATATATCTTTGAGGATGGTCTTTGATTCTATAAATAATGCTATATACTTCATTGACCCATGAATTAAGACAAATTTCTTTTTGAATCTGCTTATGTTTCCATAACAATATACCATTGCAAATAATTACTATGGCAGGCATCGTAATCAATATGAGAGGGCATGATGGCAGAAATTAATATTTGTTGGACATCTACCATTTTCTATGTGCACTATATATTCCATGTACACCAGAATTCCATTCAATCCTCAGAGGATTCAGTCAGTTAATAAGGGTTATTTGGTGCCTCCTATGTTTTAGGTGTTCTAGGTATTGAGGGTACAGAATCAAACAAAACAGATCCTATGACTTTGTGGAAATTAACGTTCTCTTGGGAGACATAAATAACAAGCAAAATATATATGCCAGATGAAGGAAAGTATATAGAGGAAAACAAATCATAGGAAGGGGTGGGGGTGTTGAGGGGCAGTGAGGAGTTGCCCGCATTCAGTAGGAAGAGTCTTCCTGAGGCAGGGACTTCAAGTAAAGACATAAAGGAGGTGAGGGAGGGAGCAGCTTGACATCTGGGTAAGAGTGTTCCAGAAAGGAACAAATAGCAAGTGCAAAGGTCCTGAGGTAGGATTATGGCTGGTGTGTTTGAAGAACAACAAGGATGCAGAGTGCCTAGAGTGGAGTGAGTGAGTAAGATACTAGTAGGAGAGGACACAAGAGAGATTATAGGGACCTGATCATATAGGGTCCTGTAGACCATTATAAAGATGTGGGTTTTTATTCTAAATGAAATGGAAGCCACCAGAAGGTTCTAAGAAGAATGGTGTGATCTGACTGACATATGAAAAAGATCCCTCTGGATGTTAAGAGAAGATAGACTATGTAAAAAGTTTTTGCAATAATCCAGGTGAGACAGGATGGTGACTTAGACCTGAGGAGTGGCTGTTAAAGTGAGGAAAAATGGTTGGATGTGGGATTTATTTGAACAGTAGAGCCGACAGCATTTTCAGCATCAAAGAAAGAGAGGAGCCAAGGGTGACTCCAGGGCTTTTGAAACTGGAACTGGAAGAATGGAATTGCCTCTAATGGGGACAGAGAGGACGACCAACCGAAGAAGCTACTAATTAGCATCTTGCTCACACCCTCACAGCTAAGCGTTACCCCACACAACCCTGTCTCCCTCACTGGGCAAGATCCACAAAATGACTGATTCACTGCACTCACGTTCATAAGCCAGCATGGTGTGGATGAAAGATTTGCCGAGAGCTCTGAAAATGACTCTTTTTCATCCCCTTCAGGCTAATTAGGAAACAAATTCTTGTTTTGAAATTAGAGTGTGCTAGCAAATCCAAGCCAAACTCTTGGTCAACTTGTTGATTATGGAAAATGGAGTTTTCCTGGCAACTTTTCCATTTGTTTCCACTGCTTTTCCTTATCCAAGAGATGGACCTAGATGCCAAATTCTTTGTTTTTCTACAAGTTATATCTCCTTGGATAACCTCTCTGACGGGTGTGGAACCTCCACAGTGGTTATTCATAGTTCGTCTTTAGACTAAGAAACATTAACTAGAGGAAAACAAATAATGGAAATATGACTGGCTCATTGGATTCATGAAAGGATAACTTTAGTGAAGTTACAAGACACAGCACCCCTGGCAGGCATGGACCTAATTCAGCCCTTCTAGGAGGAGGATGTTTATCTGCTTGGTCATCTCTAGGCCCCAAAGTAACCAAGGCAAGACTCAACTTCCAAGACCAAATGTATTTCTAGCCCAATCCCTATAAAGGTCTTCTAACTCAGGGTTTTATAGCAGACAACAAAGGGATTAGTTAAATATGATTGAATTCCTCACCCTGGAATAAGAACTGCATTAAGTTCATAGTTGGCTTGGGCATACCTATATGTGTAATACATCCTAAATAACATAGCGAGTACTAATGCAAGCTCCTGTTATTTTCCTCCAAGGAATGTGAGTTTATCCAAGCTGGTATGTACATTCACTCATTCATTCATTCATATAAGAAATATTTAGCAACCTTGTGCCAGGCATTGTGCTAGAAAGCCTAGGGTAGCTTCAGGAAGCTCACAATGTATTGTGGGAAGGGGCAGAGGGGATAGCATGCATGCCTGTGATATTCCGGGCACTGTATTAACCCCTGAGGATATGGCAGTGACAAGACAGATAAGGTCCCTGCTCACAGAGACTGACAGAACATAAATAAGAAAATGTATGAATGTGATTAGATATATGATTATCCCAGAGAGTGCTATGATACAGACAAAGAAAAGGTGATGACTGGATAGATAATGAATAGAGTAGAAGGTTGAGGTATTTTAGAAAGAGTGGTTAGGACAAGGTACAATGATGAGAAGGAAAATATGCCCGAAAGAAGGAAGACAAATGCAAAGGTAGGTGAGGTGGGAAGATACAGAAAAAGAGGAGAAAAGAGAATATAGAAAGCCAGGTGGTTCGATCTTAGCCAATGAGGGAATTAGTGGAGTGAAATGAGGTCAGAGAGAGAGAGAGGCAGGGGCCAGATCACCAGGCCTTTGCAGGCCATGGTTAAAGAGTTTTGTTTTTATTCCCAGTATAATGAGAAGATATTGGAGGGTTTCCTGCAAGGATTTTATATGACCTAATTTATGATTTAGTCTAACTTTATGCAGGGCAGAGAATGAACAAGAGGAGCCAAGGTAAAAACAAGGAGACAGAAGTTTCTTACAGGAGAGAGATGACAGTGACTAGGACTGGTGTTGTATTAATAGCAGTGGAGACACTGAGGAATAGTCAGATTTGAGATCTATTTGGAGTAAAGAGTAAGAGAAATGGAGCACTCAAAGATGGCCCCTGGGTTTGGGACTAAGCTACCAGTGGATGCCACTTAATTAGATAGACAAGCCTGAGAAAGGAAAGAAATCATGAATCAAGAGTATTTTTAGGAACCTGTTAAGTTTGAGATGGTAGTTAAATATCCAGGTCTGGGGAGAGGAGAGAGAGGTCCACACTGGAGACGTAATGAGAGAGTTAACACATATACTTGGTATTTGAATTTTGTGAACAGTATGGCTCAGGAAGAGATTTAGATATAGAAGAGAAGAGAAAGGGATGAAGATTGAGCTCTAAGGCATCCAACATCCAGACCGGAGGCAGCAGAAAAAAAGAAACCAAAAAGCATGAGCCAGTTGTAAGAGGAAAAACAAAAGGCCAATGTGACAGAAGCCAAGAAAAGAAGGTATTTGCAAACAGGGGAAGTGGCTATCTTTTCCGAAGCCTGCAGAGAGTTTAAGGAAAATGGTAATAGATAATTAATCACTGGATTTGGCAAGATAGAGTTTATTGGTCATCTTGACCATAGATATTTTAGTGGTGCTATGTGTAGGAGGATACTGTGAAAACACAAAGAATAAATCATTCTGGAAAATGCACTTTGAGGGAAATAATATTGTATTGGAAAGTAAAAGTTTGAAGGTGAGTTTGCCAGGCAAAGACAAGTGTAGGGGAAGGGTACTGTAGCAGAGATTTCAGCATAATTAAAGGATCGAAGTTAGAGAAATGTCATTGTGTAGGGGGAACCGCAGCCATTTGGTGTTGTTGAAGGATAAAGTACTGAGCTGGGGAATAGGAGTTCTGCTAAAGGGCTGTATCGTGAAGGACATGGTGGCTGTTACCTGTAGGAAATGAGGAAGAACTGAAAGGTTTAATTGGGGAAGTGGCATTGTCTCTTCTGCATTTTCAGGAAGGTCACTAGGCATTGTGAACTATGGCGGACAAGAGAGACAAGGAAACCACAGATGAGCTGTTGAAATGTTATAGGCAAAATACAATAAGGATACCAACTTGGGTAGTTATTTGAGATAGAAAAGAGAAAATTTCCTAGAAATACTGAGGAGCTAAAGTTGGTGTGTCTTTATTGATTAGCCAAAATGCTTTCTAGGTTTCAGCCTTCAGTGACCAGGTGGATGGCAGTGCCAACATCTGTGAGGGGCAAAACTGGAGGAGCAGCCAGGTCAAGCAGAGAATTTATAAGCTCGGTTTTGCACCTGTTGACAGTAAGGTGTTTGTGGAATATGCTGATGGAGTTTTCTAGTAGATGGCTGGGGGGTATTGATTTGAAGTTTTGTGAATAAGTGTGGAGAGAATATATCTGGTAACTCTTCACCTTTCTTAATAAAAGGCCAGGTGCAATTTAGAAATTCTGACTGCAGACACATCCCCTGAACCTTGCTCTCACCACGCACAGCTGGGAGCATAACAGAGGGCACACGGTAAACTGCCTTTGCTCTACATTCAGAGGTTACTTTTGTGTGACTTGCTCTCAAACATCATTATCTCTCATGCCTTGACCTGTTCAAATGCTGGAATTTCCTTGCTCAGACCTACCATCGGGACCTACCTGACTTGAACTGTCTCTGTTTACTATTTGAACTTAACCTGAACGGCATTCATCCAGTCTTGTTGGTTGCTCCAGGCTCAACCTATTGCCCTGCATTTCTGAAAAAATAGGAAAGATGGGCTGTGGTTGGAGAGCAACTGGTCAAAAGAGCTTGAAACTAAATCTAGAGGGAACAAATGCAGACAAAACTGCAAACCCATATACTGTGAATATGAATATGAATATATATATATGTGTATATATATTTTCAGGAATTAATGAAAAATATCCAAGGAATTTGGCAATTCAACAATATTAGTAACTTTAGCTCTTGCTAGTTTTAATAGCATTGTAGCAGTGCTTTGAAGAGTGAGTGAAAGGTGAGG
>NW_012137192.1:2962607-2963450 GCF_000956105.1 Propithecus coquereli
TTTCAGGGCAGGAGGTAAAAGGTTCAATATATGGTGATGTTAACATAGGAAGATGTGTTTACAGTGAAGGGTTGCAAAGGTCTTACTGGGAGCATTTGAAAGACAGAGGAGCAGTAACATTGGGAACAGGACCAGAGGAGTACTGTTTCCTTACAAATAGGAGTAAGGAAAGATGACTATGTGGCTTTATGTTTTAGACAGCAACCACTGAAAGGATGCAGGTAGAATGTGCTGGCTGCACAAATTCACAGAGAACATTGACATAAAGAAGTAGACTTTGAGACTAGTGATACTTGCATTTTGGCAGCCTGTTCTAATGACTGGTACAGGAATAAACCCTCAAGGTCAGTGACTCAGCTAAAGGCTCTAATGCTGGCACAAGGACAGGAGGGTAGACAGTAGGCGGAGGCTTCATTTGTGCTCACTGAGTCCTCTTTTTCTGGCATAGTCAACTTTCTTCTTCTTTCTTTCCATGTGCTCCTTGATATTCTCTTTCCTTGTCATTCAGCCATGAAATGTCAATCTCTTTATCAATCTTTAAGTCCTCATTCAATGGTTCAATGTTCACTTCGTGTACTTTATCAATTGATTTCTATGCAGGTTTGTTACCTACAGCATATTATTAAAATGCCTGTTATTTACCCAATGAGGCAGGTCTGTCTTAAGTCTCTCTTTGAGAAGCTCCACTGCTTTTAGTAGAAGTATGATTTCCTCATTGGGACTCAGGTAAAAGTTGAAAACAATTTTGTTTCTCTTGCAGGGCAACAATATTTAAACCTGGCCGCTTCCTGTTTAATGACATTTAATTTCTTCCTGTGGATTCCCATTTCCAAAGCAGTCTTG
>NW_012137192.1:2965105-2966170 GCF_000956105.1 Propithecus coquereli
CTGCCAAGCCATCATCCATTGACACAGGCAACAGGATGGTGTGACCAGTTCAGTATAAATTTACATAGATTTGGTCATACCATCACCCTATTCCAAAGTCTAGGGTTTCCTAATAACCATGGAACAAAATTCAAAATCCTTAGCAGGACCTCCAAGGCCATTTATGACCAAACTTTAATATAGCATTCTGTTCCCATCTCTTGCCACTTTTAATACTCCCTTATGGTCCAGCCTTGTTGCAGTGTTCTTTCTCTCGACACAGAAGGTTTTTCACATCCTTTTGTCTTACATATGTTGGTATCTGGTTGTAAATTTCTCTTTTATCATCTTTTGCCTGAAGGGCACCTCCACAACTTTCAAATCCCATCAAGTTTTAACATAACCTCTCCTGGAAGTTTTCCCTAATGTCTACAGCTAAAGATTGTGGTTCTCTCCTATACATTCTTTCTACACATGTCTATTTAAGTATTGAAAAATTTGTAGGTCAGGTTGGCAGGCTGGGAAACCTTGGGCAGGAGCTGAAGCCATGGTCTACAGGTAGGAGTTCTTCTTCAGAGAAACCTCAGTTTTGCTCTTAATGACTTTCAACCAATTGATGAGGCCCACCAAGATTATTGATGATAATTTCCTTTATTTAGAATCAACTGACTGTAGATGTTAACATCTATAAAATACCTTTATAGAAATACCTAGGTAAGTATTTTAAATGAATAATTGGGTGCTACAACCTAACCAAGTTGGCATGTAAAACTAACCATCACAGAGGAATATAATTATTTGTATTCATTAGAACCAAGTTTTCAAATATTTGGAAGCAGATCTAGAAAAAGGATGTTTCTGTGAGATCATATGAAGCCTGTCATATTTATTTTTTTCCTTTATTGGTCACATATATTAGCTATTAAGTAGGTAGAAGATATAAGGATAATTTATGTGTTTGTATCTAATAACAAGGTTCAAAATATATAAAGCAAAAATTAACATAATTATATGGAGAAATAATTCTACAATCATAGTTGGAGATTTTAACACTCTACTGTGAGAAACTGATGGAGCAACTAGACA
>NW_012137192.1:2968660-2969746 GCF_000956105.1 Propithecus coquereli
CTTGCCTCAATTTAGGAATATAAGGAATTTCCTCAATGCAATCAAGATCATCATAAAAATGCTATAGCTAGCATTATATTTAATATGACACAGTCCCTAAGATCAGGAATAATTCAAGGATATCCACTCTTATTATGTGTATTCCACATCAAGCAAAAGATAGGAAGAAAATAAATTGGCAAGACACAAACTGGAGAAAATATTTGCAAAGCCAATAATTAGTCAAAAAAAAAAAAAGTATCCAGAACATATGAAGAACTCCTACAATTCAATAATAAAAACACAAAGTATCCAATTAAAAATGGGTTAAATAATTTAATATACATTTCACAAAAGAAGATATGTGAATAGCCAATAAGCACATGAACAATTGATCAACATTGTGAGTCAACTGGAAAATACAAATTAAAACCACAATGAGATACGACTCCATACACATGAGAATGGCTTCAATTACAATGACTGATAATAACAATGTTGGAGAAGATATGGAACAAGTGAAACTATCATAAATGTTTGTGAGAGTATAAAATGACCTTATAGTTTCTTATAAAACTAAATGTCCAACTCCCCCAAGATCCAGCAATTCCAACCGTAATTATTTACCCAAGACAAATTAAAATCAACTTGTAAAAGAATGTTTATAGCGCTTTATTCATAAGGGCACAAACTGGAGACTCCAGATGTTAATCAATATGAGAATGGATAACCATATTGGTATATTCGCACAAAGGTATACTGCTAAACAATAAAGTGGAAGGAATTACTGATATGTGCATGTATCAACATAGATGAATTTCTAGAATATTGTGCTGAAAGAAGCCTTATACAAATTATCCATACTGCAGGATTCTAATTATATGATATTCTAGAACAGGCAAATTTAATGTATGTGGGAAAAAAATTAGAACAGGCGTTAACTTCTCCAAGTAGTGGGGATAGTGATTGACTAAAAAGAGGAAAGAAAACTTTCTGGAGGTGATGGTAATGTTCTATTTCTTGATAGGGGCTTGGGTTACAACATATGTTTGCATTATCAAGACTCAGCAAAAGATACAATTAAGATTTGTGCATTTCATTGTATGT
>NW_012137192.1:2972866-2974201 GCF_000956105.1 Propithecus coquereli
TTGAGTGACTTCCTATTTGGGGATAATTTACGGAAGTCAAAGTATTTTGCTTTCTAATAATTTAAATTTATGTGAGTTTAAGACTTTAGAATAACTGATGAAATTGAAGCAAAATGTACCCCTTAAACTAACAATCTAATTGTTATTTTCTTGATTGTTAATTGTATCAGTTAGGGTCCCAGCAGGGAACAGATGGCACCACTCAAACAGGGTAATTGAAGTGAGTTTAATAAAGGGACTACTTACAAAGGAATGAGTTGAGTTTAGGGAAATCAACAAGGGGCAGTGCAGGACTTCCAGGGAGGAGAGGAGCCAGTCAAGGAGCAGCACCCCTACAGGAGGGGAGCTAGAGGGATAAATTCCCTGATAAACTCTCCAATCTGCTGGGGCTTCCATTGACCAAAATCAACAGAAAGGTAGAGGTTACGGGAACTCTTTGATGTATTTCAAATAGACTGGTGTCTAAGGGCACAGAGCAGGATGGAGAAAAGTAGAGAATGGATCTGGAGGTGTACACCAGCACAAAAGTGGATGGAAGTTGGTACAAGAATGAACTCTCTGGAAGAAGCAAACAGAACAGAAATTTGTAAATCAAAGATCTATTGCTCTCAGTTATAGCTGGGATGGTTAATGTTGATTAAGCTAAAAAGAAAGAAAACAAAGCAAACTTTTTAAAAACACCAATATGTTCCAGTTACCTTGTAGCCTGCTTTCCATGCATTAGCTATTTAATTCTTGCAATAATAATAGTGGATATCATTATCACCATTATAGATAAGGGGAATTAAGGTTTAGAGAACCTGAGTAATTTATCCCACAAAACAGCTAGCAAATAGCAGATCTGAGATTTGAATCCAGGATTTTCTGATATCAAAGCCTAGACTTTTTGACCTTTGTAGTTTTCCTGCTCATTTTATTTATATGTGACCAGAGGAATGTCATAACACATTTACACTGAAATAGAAGCTTAATGACTCTGAAGAAACAGTTTTAGATTACTTAGATGTACAAACAAGTGATCGGTCATGACTAATCAAGTTACCACTCAAGAGAATATGGACAAGCATATTCAAGTTTGGAAACTTCAGGACAATAACTAGTCCTATGCCTTGCCCATGATGATAACTGCCACTTACTGAATATTTAAGATACAGATTACAGTTTCTGTGCATCCATTTGCCATACCAATCTGATGAAGATGACATTGGAAAGTGAAGCATAGAAAGAAAGTTAATAGGTTAAAAGGGATAGGTAAAGAAGCTAGGCTTTTTGGAACAAACTTTGTTTCCACAATTCCAAAACAAAATAAAATAAAAAATGAAAAAGAAAAATTCC
>NW_012137192.1:2974251-2975626 GCF_000956105.1 Propithecus coquereli
GAAGCCTTATACAAATTATCCATACTACAGGATTCTAATCATATGATATTCTAGAACAGGCAAATCTAATGTATGTGGGAAAAAAATTAGAACAGGCGTTAACTTCTCCAAGTAGTGGGGATAGTGATTGACCAAAAAGAGGAAAGAAAACTTTCTGGAGGTGATGGTAACGTTCTATTTCTTGATAGGGGCTTGGGTTACAACATATATTTGCATTATCAAAACTCAGCAAAAGATACAATTAAGATTTATGCATTTCATTGTATGTAAATTTTACATCTGAAGAAAATAACTGTCAAGAAAATATTGAACTCTATTATATGTATGCTGAAATACTAAGAGGGAAAGAATCAGAGGGCTGCAATTTGCTTTGAAATGCCTCAGAAATAAGATAATATGATGAATATATAGAATGAAGAATAGAGAGGTATATGATAAAACACAAGTCTAGTAAAGAGATGAAAGAATCTAGGTGATTGGTATTCAGGTGTTCATGGTAGAATATTTTTCAATTCTGCTATCTGTAAAATTTTTCATAATACATGTTGGGGGAAACAAAACTAAATAAATGAGCAAGTAATCACAAATTTTCCAGGGTTTGGTGATTTAATTGTAGTTTCAGAAATGTAAGAGTTTTATTTATTCATTTTTAAATACGGCACTGGTTGCTAGATTTGCCTACCAGTACTCTCTAAGCTGTATCCTATGATAAAATGATAAAGGAATCTGGAAGAGTTTTCAGACATTCCTGAGAATTGGCTTCTGCTTGGACAATAGAATTCCTAAAGTCTGGCATTGAGAACCAAATGTTTCTTTTAGCATGGAAGTAGATTAGGTTAACTTCTCATTTTTCTCAAAACCCCAGGTTTTGGAGCAGGTGGAGTGTGACTTTCAGTCTGAAACTGAAAAGTGCCTTCTTTATTCACCAGCCATATCTGGAAGAATCAGTCGCTTGATTGACAGCGCCTCTAATGACCTGCTGCTTTTCGTAGCATAATAGTACTGCAGGTGTCTTTGAAAAGGATGTTTCAGATAGGACAGTGAGCCCCCCTTCCTTGGTAAATCATACTTGACCATGCACAAATAAGATCTTTGTTTAGCCTGGGGAGTGTGTTTAAAAATCTTCTATCTCCACTTGAAGGTACAACTGTCTCAGACGGTTCTATTTTTCTTTTTGGCAGTAGACACATTTACTTTTTCTTTACTTAGAATCTTTCTTTTGCCTGCAATAATAAGGTAACAGTTGTATAGTTCAAGAATTTCACTTTATTCAAAAAAATAAAGCTTGTTTTCTAGCTACTGTCCTGTTGCTTTGCAAATCAGGGGATGGAGTTTCACAGACCTGGATTTGGCTTGGAGAAGGGCTGTGGTCTCC
>NW_012137192.1:2977131-2984204 GCF_000956105.1 Propithecus coquereli
ATCAGTATGAGTTCATGACATATAGCTTTATACAGTGAAAAGACAGAAATAATAACCAATGCCATAGCAAAAAGCTCTGCTAGTACCCAAATTATGTTCTCTAAATATCTTTTCCTCCTAAAGGAGTCAGGACACTTAGAGAAATGGTTGATTCCAGCTCTATGACAGGAAATGTACAAAATGAGGCTGGAAACACTATCATACCAGAAAGTCAGGGAGCTCTCAGAAACTACTGGGGCCATGAATAAAGGACTCAGGAGCCAATGGGAAGAGATTCCCACTGGACCAAGACAAGGCAATTTAAGCATCTGTAGGAATAATGCATAGGAATTGAAACACGCCAAAAGTGAAAAATCAATGATACTATAATGATATTAAAAGAGGAAAAGAAGTCATTGGTAACCTTTGGAGTATGCCAAAAAACTAATTCTCATTTTGCTGAAAACTGGTAGAGAATTAAGTATTCCACCTGCTTTTTTATACATCCTCAGGTTAATTAAATATTTGGTGAAGGAGAGCTTGTTTTCGTAAAAGTATCCCAGCTAACAGATGAAGGAGGAAAGAGTTACTTAATAGAAGATTACCATTTTCAAGTCCTTAATAAAATAGTGAATCTAGGTAATGATAATTAATGGCTATTCACATCACAGAAAGAGAGAAAAGCGGACATTATGTGCCTCTTGTTGGAATTATGAAATACCATCAATAAAGTATTTTCTTTACCAAAACATCAACCTAAGTCAGATCAAGCTTCCAGATATAACTAGTAGTTTATAGGCTATACAGGGGCAGAAGGACATGTTAAATATTCCCATAGAGTTGCAATCAACAAAATCCAGAATGTGAGAAATTCTACAGGACAGAACTAATGACTTGATTTCTTCAACAAATACATTGTAAGCAAAACAAAAGAGGGAGAAACTCTAGATTGAAAAAGACCTGAGAAACCCATAAAAATGCAATGTGTGGAATTTTTTTGGATCTTGATTTCAAGGAAAAAACTGTGAAAACAAAATTATGAGATAATCAGGAATATTTGACATTTCCTGGATATTCAATGATATTAAGGAATTACTGAAAATGTTTATGGGGATTAATAGTAGTATTAGGGTTATGTTCTTTTAAGAAATCCTTATTTTTAAGCCAGTGCTATGGCAAGCACCTGTAGTCCCAGCTACTTGGGAGGCCGAGGCAGGGGAATCCCTTTAGCCTAGGAGTTCAAGTTCAGTCTGGGCAACACAGCAAGACCCTGTCTCTAATTAAAAAAATTAATCTTTATTTTTAGGAATACTTACTGAACTAATAAAATAATACAATATCTGGGATTGGGTTCAAAATAATCTAGAGCTTTGGGGATTGGAGTTATGGGGGAAGGTTGATGGAATAAGATTGAACCTGAACTGATAATTGTTGAAGATGAGAGATGGGTATTTGAGGTTTCATTATGATTCTCTGTAAATATGTATTTGAACTATTACATAATAAGGTTCTTCAAAATGTGTTTCAATCTGTAGGATTGCTAAATTCCAAATGTGGATGGTTCTGAGACCTATATAATTTAAGAAAACCATCTTAAATTAAAAACATATAGTTCATCCAGCTATCAGTTTAAAACTATATTTTCACATATCCTTTTACATGTAACAGGTATAAATCTTGATCTGTAAACTTCAATGTGTAAGAGAAAGAAGTTTTTTGAAACTTTTCTGAAACCCAGTCTGGGTTCTACTGTATTTAAAAATCCTATTTCTCCAATAGTGGCAATGTGTAGAAACTTCATCCCAGTCAATTGAAGATGACCTCCTTTTCCCTGGGGTGCATCCAAGTTCAGGGAGTAACCATGTTGCTCTGGTCTGGGGTTAGGGGGCATCTGGTCTGTAGTGTCATCTGTCCATGCTGACATCTGTTGAAACATCCGTCATGCCATCTGATCCCTGATCTTTAGTTCACATGGATGGCCAGGGTTGTCCCATTCTCAGTCCTCAAGCCTCATTGAGGTCTGGCTTTTCCAGCTACCGATTGGGTCTCCCTTTGGGGTACAAATGCATCAGTCTACCTGCACCAGACTGTGGTATGGAAAATCTTTGTGTGGCTCTCCACGCCCTGTCTGCCTGAATACATGGTGTGATCGTTACTTCTGTCGAGTTGGACCCCAAGGGATTCTGCTTTGAAAGGAAGCACAAGTCTCCTGTCCTCTTGCCTTCCACACATATATCTGGGTCCACATCATCCCTCTCACCACTGGCCCTCAGCCCTACACTGGGTCAGCAAAGTCAGACAGTGGGACATTTCTTGGGCATCTGCCAATGTCTATTACACTTACTTGTCCTTCCAATTGTATCCTTTTTCCCAGCCCAGGAACTCTGTTCTAGTCTCAGAGGCAGGAAGCCCTGTTGACATTTATACTTTTACTCAGTCCTGAGTCATTCCCATTTCCCCAAAAAATAGACATTCAAAACTCAAGAGCTAGGAAGAGATTATTCTTTGATCTCCTTGCTGCTAACAACTCCTTCTCAATGGGAATGAATGAACTGTCCAAATGGGGAGCAAAGGTGAGGATAACAACACTAAAATATTCAAACAAACATGCACTATGTTGGCAAGCACATTCCAAGTGCTTTGCATACATGAACTCTTCTAGTCCTCATAACAACCTTATGAAGTGGGTGCAATTGTCCCCATGTTATACACCATGAAACTGAGGCACTGAGAGTGTCAATTGCTTCTTCAAGATTAGACAGCTAGTAAGTGCCAGAACTAGAATTCCAATCCAGGCCGTCTTCTCTAAACTATGAAGAAAGACATGTGGAGCGAAGACAGAATCCATTTAAAAGTCTTAGTCCAAGTCTTGTTTGCAAGCACATTCCATGTTTTTTAAGTTATCAGAAGTATGAAAGCAGCTGCCTCTTTTTAAATTCTCGCTTCATCATCCATACAGAATGCAGAGAATGTGGAAGAAGGAAGAAACGTATTATTTACTGAAGTCTCATAGCTGTGCCTCACTATAGCACTGGGCTTTAATATTGTTCATTTCCATTCTTTTTTCAGATGAGGATGCTAACCTATATTGAACTAATGCTCTGATGGGCCCACCGTGAGGAAGCGGAAGGGCTGTGATGCAAACCCAAGGCCATCCTATCTACCAAGGTTGTGCTTATTCCCCTGACACTCAAGACAGCTTAACTGTGTTTTGACCTGAAATTGAGGTGGACAGTGCAAGGCCCCTACAAATATCCGGCCCTGCCAGGAGAGAGGAGAGTCAGGCTTTGGGCCTGTCAAACAGACACCTTTCCACCAGCTGTGACTCTGCCTGCCTTTATACAGCGTTAATGAAAAGACTAGAGCAGTAACAGATGGAACACACTCGAACCTTCCAATCAGGGTTCTTCGATCCCCTTCGGCTCCTCTCTACACGGTGCATCATCTGCATGAAAAAGCCGATCTTTTTCAGCTGCTTCCCATCAGTTCTTTCTGACACTCCTCTGGGAGAGCCCCGTGTTGTGCAAGAACAGAATGAGGAGGGTGCAAATAATTAGAACCTGGATTGTCAACACACAGTCTCCAAAGTCAGTCACGCAGGAAATGCATCGGCCTGACATATGATGCACAATGCCATTTTATGGGAATAAATGGTTTGAACTGCTTATTTTTTGGTAAAAGTTGATAGCATGTTTTATGTGTCCCAATCACTCATTTTTATGGGAGCAGAGGCAATAGCATTGATTAAGATGAATTCGTCCGAGCCAATGTCGGTTAACTTTGGTGGTTCCTGGGATATCATTCATTTAACTTTTCCTTTTCTTCTCTTCCCCTCACCTGCCATCATACAGGATACATTTAATTTAAAAAGTCATTTGTAGATGTTTAGAAATAAAAATGCTCAGGAATGCAAGCACAATGATCCCACGAGTAAGAAATTGTTATTTAAACCTGACTATACCTTGCAAACTTGTTATGGGAATCCTAAATTAATGCATAGAAAACACACACACCCAGGCACATGCACCTTGACGGAGGTTAAACTGCTCTCCTCCCCTTCCTGTCATAATAGCTTAACATAATGAGAGTGCTGTCATTATAAATATTTGGAAGCTTCTGCATCTTGATAATTGATGGATTCTGAATGTTGGAGAACTCAGAGAATAATTTTTAAATCAGCACGAGCATCATGCTCAAAGTGTTTCCTTGGATGTTCAGAATGAAAACCAGAACCGACCTCTATTTCTTACTCAACGATTGGGAGGAGAGTCAGAAAGAGAGAGAGAGAAGCGAATACACCCAGCCCTCTGTTATTTCCTAGGTCTTCCTCTAGTAAATTGAAAACCGTACCTCCCTGTGAATCTGCCGCCCTCCAGATGCTTGGCCCGGATGCCGTACACCTGCTCGGCGTCAGCCAGAACCCACCAGAGCATATGGCAGCTCACATATTGCCTCGTCCCGGGATGGATTGGGAATGCTGGTCACCTGGGCTCTGTTTTCAAGTGATGTGACAGCGGCTGTGGGAAGCCAGAGAATGACAGGCTCTCACTGCTCTTCCTACTAGTGGGAAAGTAAGAGTGAGGGAAACAGAAGGGAGATGTTTTCATATACCCAGCAGCTATGACTTGACTCTCCTCTGAAAGAACACACCACTTGCTGGCTTCACCCACAGTGAGCAAGCAGTTGCAATGGAAGGGGAATTCTGATTTTTTTTTTTTAATTTGAAATTTCAATTGTAGTAGGCAGAATTATGGCCCCTGAAGCTGCCTATCCCCTAATCCCCAGAACCTGTGAACATGTTACCTTACATGGCAAAGGGGAATTAGGTAGCAGATGGAACTGAGGTTGTTAATCATCAGACCTTAAAATAGGGAGATTATCTTGGATAAGCTGGGTGGGCCCAATGTAAACACAATGATCCTCAAAAGTGGAAAGGGAGGCAGAAGAAGAGATCAGAGCGATGCTACCTGAGAAGGACTCGACCTGCTATTGTTGGCGTTGGAAACAGAGGAAGATGGCCACAAGCCAAGCAGTACAGCAACATCCAGAAGCTGGAAAGGGCAAGAAATGGGCTCTCCCCTAGAACCCTAGAAAGGACCGCAGCCCTACTGACACCTTGATTTCAGCCAGTGAGACCCATTTGGGACTTCTGGACTACAGAAACTAAGGTAATAAATGTGTGTTGTTTTGAGCCAATAAGCACATGGTAATTTGTCATAGCAGCAATAAGAAACCAATACGTGAAGTGATGCCTTGGAGCTGTGGTTCTCAACATTGGAATACATTAGAATCACCTGGGGAGCTTTTAAAAGTCCTCATGCTGGCTCACACTCCAGGCCAATCATATCAGAATCTCTTGGTGTGGGACCCAGGAATCAGAATTTTATAAACTCCTAGGCAATTCCAATGTGCAACCAAAGTTAAGAAGCAATGATTTAGTGGATGGAACCTCCACAGCATTTGGAGTCAAGAAAGTTGGGTTCAAACCCCATTTGTATCATTTCAAGATTAAGCTCAATTTATTAATAGTTTACCTACATATTAAATGCTCATATACACATACGTATTTATATCTATAAAGTATAAACATATGTGTGTACATGGATGCGTTAAAAAACTCTTCTGTAAAATGAGCAGTCATGTGTGAGATTTTACATGTCAAGAGTCTACACATAGTAAATGCATGCAATGAAGTTATTTTGGTATGAGTGAGTAATTGAAAGCTACTGAGATCTTTAAAAATCTTTCTCTGGTAACATCAAAAAAATACGCTCGTCTTCGCATTGTACATTTTTCTGGGCCCATGAGCCACCATTAAATTTATGTCAGAACACTGGTGTCTTGAGAAAAGCAAGACCATTTTATGAAAGTTTTTGTTTGTTATTTAGTATTAGCACACTAAACCAGTTTGAGGTTTTCCACACTTCCCTGTTAACTTTCAGGCTCACATTGTAGGCTGTGACCTCCGGCAATTTCCTTCACCTTGTCTTGGGCCTCCCTTTCCATGTTAGTAAAAGAGGGACAGCAACCCTCTCCTTTCCCATCGGTAATTGTTATGGGGATTAAAGAATACAAGCATAAAGTATCTAGCACAATGCCTGGCTGCAATCGTGACTCGATAAATGCTATTTTTGTAGTAATATGGGTCAAGTCCAAATCCAACAAATGGAATGGAAGAATAAAGTGGTTGTGAAAATAGAAGAGAGAGAGTTGCTCAGGACTTTGTTTTGACCAGATGGTTTTTCAGGTGCCCAGCAGGTGTGGTAGGGGTGGGCACAGCTGTGTGCAGGAGCTCGGGCCTTCTGAACACGAGACACTCAGCTAAGCCTCCGGAGATGCAGACACATAGGAAACCTGGTTGGTTTCACGGACATTTAAGAGTGCAACAGGCTACCTGCTCCCCAGATAACACAGGTGTTTTCAGTTATACCTCCCAGGTCAGTTGTTAATCCCTTGAGATCAGGGGCTGTGGCTCACCATTCTGTGTCCTCTAATTTCCCAGCTCAATTCTGGGCACAAGGTAAATGCACAATGGAATCTTGCTGTTTCATTAGCTCATAAGAGTCACATAAAAATGATGAAGAGAAATAGAACACATTCTATCCTCCTTTCAATTTTAAGGTAGCGTGGTTCTTGAAACCAGGGGCCTTGGGCTGCAGTTCAGCCGTAGAACTAGGACATAGGTGAGCCCAGGCCCCTGTTTGATCTTGGCTAAGTCACTGGCCTTTCTGAGTGTCACTTTATCTGTCTAATGGTGATGGAGTGACAGCAGTATCCAATCTGCAGTGCCTCTCTCACAGGGTTAGTGCCTGACACAAATGAGGCAAAGGTGAACATTTTCCATAAACTTTGAAATAAAATAATAGTTTGGGCTGGAACAAAGTAAAGCTCACATCTAATTTGGCAGATAATAGAAAAATTCTTGAAGAAACTGTAGTGTAGCAGCTAAAGAAATTTTCTTTTTAAATTTATTCAGGATTCAGATTCTCCTATTTTCCAAACGCAAATGGTAGAAACATGTTAATGGTGAAGATGGATTGGATAGGCCATGAGCTGTGAAACCACTCAGACCTGGGCTCAAATCCCAGCATATT
>NW_012137192.1:2984564-3014832 GCF_000956105.1 Propithecus coquereli
TCTATATACACACATTATATATACTATATATGTAATAAATGTGTATTACATATATACATATATTACACACACGTAGATATACATTCTTGTAGTGAAAAATAAATACCGATGAAACAAAAGCTCTCACAATCCTCTTTTTAGACGCAGGTTTTCTTTTTTAAAAATCAGTTTTCATCAGGAAAATATGAAGCTGAATTATCGTTCTATCTGATTTCAAGGATCAGACAGCTGGACTCTATTCCCTCGAGATAGTCAAATCTAAGACTATCCTCAGGAGGCTCTAGAGAAAAGCACTTCACAGCCCTAGTGATTTGTAGGTTAGTGATCTCTCCCTGGACCCTAATTGGGGCCAGATCAGCTGTCTCCAGACACTCTTAAAACGCCTTCCTGACTCACTCTACCCTTTATCCCAGCCAGGAACACACCGCGGTGACATGGCATATAGGTAAGAACATGGGACGGGGAATCAGGAGACAGCGATGTTCGACGCTGGGTGAGGGGTAGGAGGCAGGTTATGGGAACTCTACTTCTCAGTTTTCTCATCTGTGAAATGGGAATAGTGTTAGTTATAATTACATCACAGGATTGCTATGACTGTTGGATGACATCATGTTTTCAAATCTCGAAGTATTTCTTAGACACTATGATGACACATATATGATAAAGAATGGGAGAAAATTTGGAAGATACAAGAATAGAAAGTCTTTAATATATTCAACTGCATATTACTCACTTCTAACAACACTCCTGATTTCATAAAACCCCATTGGTTTCTTCCTTTGCTATTGTATGGTATCTACCCACACTGCAGCTTATACCTCTAGAATGGTTTGTATTGAAGGCCTTCATTCAACAAAATGTATCAAGTACCTACTAAGTGCTCCCCTGACCATACCAGTGAACAAAACAGACAAAAAGATCTTCCCTCATGCTGCTTACATGACTATAGGAAATCCCAGAAATGGTGACCCAAGAGAGTTCTTTGGCATCACAGCCGCTACAGCAAGGTTCCAGGTCTTGTTTTCCTCGTCTTCCGCCTAATGTAATCCTGAGTCCCAGATCCCTCAAAAATCCACTGCTTGGCTTTGGTCCAGGACAGACATTTGGAATTTTGAGCCAGGCCAATGTTTGGTGCTCAGAAGTTGGACAGGAACCATGCGCTCGGTGCCAGCAATGCTGTTTGAGAACTGGTATCTGGGTTTAATTTCCACTGTCTGTCAGAAGGATGCTTTGATCAGACGCTGCATTTTTTCATTTCAACTAAGTGACTAGAGGCTACTACTGGCTCATCACTACCGCCTCCGTGTGAGCTCTGGGTTGGCAGGGATACCAGAGATTTATTTACACGAATTCCCTGGAATCGCCCTACCCGTCCTTTCTCTCTCTCCTCTCTAGTTTTAGCACAGTTAGTGCTGGGGGCTGAACAGTGTGGGAGTGAATGTGTGTCCAGGAGGGTAGGGATGGGAAGTGGGGAGGGGGACCCACACGTATTGCAGCAGGAATAAGTGACTGCAGCTGGGTCTTAATGGCTTTTCTTCTCTGCCGTCATTTTCCTTTAAGCCCAAAAGAAACTCTTTGTAATACGTGTTAAAATTATGGTTCAGATTTCTGATGATCAAGTTACATAGATTAAAGTAATGGATACCAGACTCCGCATCAATTCAGGTATAAATATGGATGAAATGAATGTACATTATCCACTGTTATAAATCTGTGTGTTCAAGGAAAGACATAAATCTCCCGAACTTTTCCTACCTCGGGGCATGAGGATTTTTTTTTTCCCCAGTGTTTTCAATGAAATTATGATTTGGGGTAATTTGCTGGTTTTGCAGAAACTACCTGTTTTGTTTTGTTGTTTGTTTTTTTTTTTTACAAGAAAGGGTAGAGTATATTATTTATAATGGTGAGTCATTAAAATGCTCCAGGAAGTCATCGTTGCAGAGGGGTTGGAGAGAGAAGGGGTTTTGCGGCATTCCAGATGTGCACGTGTGGGGAGGGGTGGTGCATTTAGAGAAATTTATAGCACCTGGCTCCGTTGTAAAGGGTTCTTGGCCTGGGGATGTTTCTGTTCTCTTCCCCTCCCCTCAGCTGTATCATCCCTGCACGCATGCAGAGGCTCCAAGGTGGTATGTGTGACGGGCGCAAGGCCACAGGATGTTGTGGTCTGGAAGGAAAGAGTGAGTTTCTATTCCTACTGAGCTGCAGGGCTGATGAAAGTGTCTGGGCTCCTTGCAGCCTGGGGCCCTCACACCAGCAAGAAGAAGCCTCATGGTGAAGGAGCAAGAACAGAGACAAGCGCTCCGTAGAAGTGCCTACTGTGGCTCAACAGCTGCATGTGTGGGCGGCTTCTTTTACCTCTTTGAGTTTCAAAATCTATAGAGTGGAGATAATAGCATGCATTCCATAAGGTGGGCATGAGGGATAAATGAGGTAATGGGTATGAAGACACCTAGCACAGCTCCTTTATCTTCCTGCTGAAACTCCCAACTTGTAGGGCTAAAAGACTCCTGACTACCGTTGTCCCAAATGGCTTCACGGATTCTCAGCCATTGTCTTGGTTTCTGCTGTTCCTATCTCCCCTCAGCTAAGCCTACTGCTGCACCCACATGGAGGTTCGGCTGTTTCTAAAGTCCTGAGTCATAAATGAATAACTTAACAAGGAGACCCAGGTTCCTGCTCTGGGATTTCTCCACTCTCCCTCCTCTGCAGCATCCACGTGAGCCCCCACCACCTTTCCCTCGTTCTAGCCAGCAGAAGGGAAAAGGGGAATGACCTAAATGAAAATGGGAATGACTAACCCGGAAATGAAATTCATCACTTTCACTTTCACTTCATCCTTCCCTTTCCACTGGACAGAATTTAGTCACAGGTCGTACCTGATCATGAAGGGGATTAGAAAAAGTGTCCTTTACCGGAGGTAGCCATGGACGTAGCTAAATTCACTTACCAGGGAGGAAAGGGAGTTGGGTATTGGAGAAGTAGCATTCCCTTCCAGAGGAGGCCACAGGAGTTGTGCCTTAAACTCAAGCAGAGCCAGATGCTGGAAGAGAGACTTGGGCTCTCTAAGGGTGGAGAATGGACCATTGTAATCCCATGGATCATGAAATGTGTCTGTGTGTGTTAATCAAGATGTAGCTGTGCGGCGCACGTTGTTAATGTGCTAATTCCAGGGGCCAAGGTAACTGGGCCTCTCCTATAGGTCAAATAAAATTTACTTTCCTAGACAGTGACAGTCATCCTACGCCTACCCCACGTGCTCTGTACTTCTGTACCCCATTGCGTTTCCCACTGCCTGTCACACAGATGTTCATTCAACTATTGTTGAATGGATGAATGAGCTACCGTGAGAGTGAATTAAAGGATGAGGAACGACTGGGCAACAGGATGCATTGATGCCAGGGGGCACTTTCATAAACAAAACCAAATCATCTCCACTCTCCTGAGCCACCATTTCCTTTACTCCTAAAGGATGCCCTTACTTTGCATTTAGACAGAGAAAAGAAAAAACAAAAAATTCTCAGTGCCTGCACTGGCCCAGAAAACTTACCAGATTCCACCTCTGTCCTTTCTCCCTTTCCTTCTATTAAATTTGGTAAAATATTCCCCTAGGACCGAAGTTTGCTCCCTTCTGCTCCTCCGGACCTTGTGCCACCACTATCCCCTCTCTCGTGCATCTTCTCACTCTTCCTTCTTTTCTGGCTCCTTCAGCCTTCAAATAGGTTCAAATTTCTACCATCTTTAACAAAATAAATATTCACTCAACCCCTACCTACAGTTGTATCTTTTCCTCCACTTCACTGCCAAACTTCTTAAAAGAGGTGGCTGAACTCACCTTTCCTACTTCTTTACCTCCACTGCCTCTCTCTGCCATCGATATTTGGTTTGCATGCCTACCGCTGCCCTGACACCCCTGCCAAAGTCACTGATGACCTCCCTGTTGCAATTGCCAAGGGCATTATCTAGTTCTTATCTCACCTCACTTGATGTCTGGAAAGCATTTGACTCTGTTGATTATTCTCTTTTTTGAGAAGTTATCTTACCATGGGTGATGCAGAACACTACCCATCCTGGTTTTTCTCCTACTTTTTGAAATGCTTCTTCTATGTCTCCTTATGGGCTCTCTCCTTCTAGTGTTAGTGTTTCTCAGGCATCTCTTCTGGGCTATTTTATGTTCTTACTCAACACACAGATCCCCAAACATCTCATTCACTGTCATTGTTTTTATGCATATATAATATACAGATTCTATATGCATGTGATGTCCAAATGGATATTTCTAACCCCTTTTTCTCTCTTGAGTGCAGATCCAACTGCCTCCTTGACATCTTCATTTAGCTATTCTAGAGGCACCTAGGATACTCCATGTCTAAAATTAGATGCAGGCTCTGCCATTTACTGTCATTGTCTCTTGGTTTTGTCTCATTTGAAAAGTGAAGGTCATAATAATTCGGGATTTTACTGTGCTATGCATACTATAAAGTGATACATGCTTGTGAAAGATGAGAATTACTTCATATCAACCAACAAGGCTTCACAACCTACGGTGTGTCTGGCATGGTTCTGAATGTTCTGGGGATTACAGAACAGAACAAGCCACGCCTCATTTCCTGAGGACCTTACAGACTGACTAGGAAGGGGCAAAGTGAAATAATGAAGTGCTTAACTGTGATGTAGGTGACAGAGCTTGGAAGAATAGAAAAGCCAGTGGTGTTGCCAGTGGGGTTCTAGAGGAGTTCTCTATTTTCTTCCAGCTCCATTTTACTCCCTTCTACCCTGCCCACAGCCTGGAAGATACAGCCCTACTTACCACATGACCTCTCACCTGTAGCCACAGACATTTAAACTGGCATCTTTCTGAGCTGGGCTGAGCTGATTAGAATGTCTCTCCCAGGGATATGTCATTCAGGCAGTATTGAGAAATGGTAATGTAGAGACAATACCAGATTTAATGCCATGGGGACATATATAAGTAAAGGTTATGGAAACCAGAACCCACACATCTGGCAGTGAAAACCTATCCAGTGAATGGAGAATGGAGTAGATTAGCAGGGAAAAGTGGAGATAAGAGACCATGTGGTCCCAGGGAGAGCAATGGAGAATAAAAGCTGTAAGAGAGTTTTCCAGTTTGCTTGAGACCTGGCTGGATTTCCTGCAATCATGTTGACTCTTCCTCTAATTCGTGTGCTCATTCTAGTATCACATGACATCATAGCACATTTGTGCTTATTTTTAAAATTATAGAAAAATATTTTAATATTATACTCCTTAGTCATTTACCAACACAGATTTAAATTGCAATTTAGTTCAAGTTGATCAGATTATATGGGGATTTGATTTTTTTTCTATCTTTAGCTTCTAATCAGAATTACTTTCTTTCTTGCATCCATCACACATTAATTACATTAATAACAGTACTTTTGTCTTGCTTTTATAGTGGTTTATAGTTTACAAAGGGATTTCACACGCATTATTTCATTTGAGCCTTGCAATGATTCCATGTGGCTCAGAGAGGGCAAGTGAACTATTCAAAGTTACACAGGAGGATTGGGACATAAACTGGGGTCTCCCGACCCTCAATGCAGTTTCAAGGAAGATTAAAACTATAGAAGTTCGATCAGTACATTCTCCAGCCTATGCCTGAGCTGGGTATGTGTGAAGATACTTCTTGGGGCATTGCAAGGACTCTAAAGTCATTCTTGTTTGTATTTTATATTCAAATCTCCAAAGTCCTAACAAAGAAGAGAGCCCAAATTTAGCTAAATTTACCATTTTCTGATTTCCTATTACATCTCTATAATAGGAATATTACAGAATCTATCTCTCAGAGATAGATTCCTATCTCTGAGTTAGGCTCTGATTCTTTGTGAAGGGACTTGCTGAATCTGAAACATCTGTATTAGAACAGGTAGACAATCAAGTGGAACCTGTTAAAACATCAAGGTTAACCTTCGAGAGGTCTTTTCTACAGTGACAGAGGCTGTGTTGCCCAGGGACAGTGGCTGGTTGTTTCTTGGAAACATCCCCATCTATTCAGCTCTGACATCTAGCTCCCAGGAGCTAGATGATACAGAGGATGCTGAAAGCAGTGAGTATGTAGCTCAAGGCTTCCAATACTGAGAGCAGGAGATTTCACATAATCTCATAAAACTTGCAAAAGCTGCTAAATCATTCCTGGGACACCCATCCTCTCTTCCATCTGTTTTGGGAGGAGGAAGAAGTCCACTTTAGTCACCTTTCCAAAAGGTAGGCTGAGGGAATGCTTCCAGAAATTCCCCTGTCTCAAGAGAGCAGAGCACTTCCGGGAGGGAAGAGTACGTGCTCTGGTGGAGTACGGGCCGGTCTGTCCCCGCCCTCCATTTGCTCTGCCTCTCACAGCAGGTCCTTCTGGCTTGCAAATGCAGAGAATGAGGGCAGGTTCTACAAAGGCAAAGGGATGCAGTGTGACAGTTAAACCAAGGATGAGCCTAATGAACCAAAGAACCCTAAACCGATTATACCCGACCAGCATTCCCACCTTCCCCCAAGTTCCCCAAGAAAAAAAGAGAAACATTTAGACACTAAGACCTGATTAAAGAAACACAAAACATTCTATAAAAAAGATGCCTGCACTAGCATGTTTATAGCAGCACAATTCACAATTGTAAAGATGTGGAGACAACCCAAGTGTCCATCGATACATGAGTAGATTAACAAAATGTGGTATATGCATACCGTGGAGTATTACTCAGCCATTTAAAAAAATGGTGAATACCTCTTGTGTTAACCAGGGTAGAACTGGAGCCCATTCTTCTAAGTGAAGTATCACAAGAATGGAAGAAGAAACACCACATGTACTCACCATTAAATTGGAACTAATCTATCAACACTTAAGTGCACACATGGAAAAAACGTTCATCGGAAATCAGGCGGAGTGCCGGGGGGCAGACAGGGAAGGTATGGGTAAATTCACACCTAATGGGTACAATGCACACTCTCTCTCCCCTAATGGGGACAGGCACACTTTGACTCAAATGGTACAAAACCAATTTATGTAAACAAAACATTTGTATCCCCATAATATTCTGAAAAAAAAATTTCAGTTAGGAGGAATAAGTTCAAGAGATTGGTTGTACAACATGGAGGCTATAGTTATTAACAGTGTTTTGTTTACGGCTAGGTGTTACGCGGTAACATTTTTTCTCAGGATCTACCATTATCACAATTAAAAATGAGAGAACAGGCTCAGGGGAGTTAAGAGGTTTACTCAAGGTTACACAGCAATTAATGTGCTTCACTGTCTTCCTATGATGTTTGTAGTCTTTTCAATATTGCTGTCTGTATTATTAGCAGGAGTAGCAGTGCCATGTGATTTGAGTACAGTAGCCCATGAGTCCCACTATTAGTTTTCTACAGGGACCGGAAATCATTCCAGCCAAGACTATGGGCTAAGGCAATCTTACTCCCACTGAGCAGCATTTGCTATTCAAATACATTCATTCAATTGAATTATTTAAATATTAACAGTTTATTGTATACTTGAAAATTGCTGAGAGTCAATTTTAAGTGTTTTCACCACAAAAAAAAAAAGTATGTGAGGGAATGCATATGTTAATTAGCTTGACTTAGCCATTCTACAATGTATGTATATTTCAAAACATCATGTTGTATACCATAACTATATGCAATTTTTTTACTTGTCAATTTAAAAAATTAATGATTTTTAAAGTTAAAAAAATAAAGGAAAAAAATAAACACAAAACAGGGCCACCAAAGAGACTTGAGGGCTTGAGATTGGGACGGGCGCCTCCCATCTCTGATGCCATGCCCCATGGCTGTACATGTTTACTTACTTCTCTCCTTGTAAATATTTTTTGGGAAAAGTTTGAAAAAAATTCCGTAGACAAATGGGAATTACTGAGTAATCAATTGACTCAGTGTTTCAAGACTCCACTTCAACATTTCTATTTGAGAGGACCTAAATTGGAGAATTTCTACCCCCATTCAGCTGAAGCCAGAAAATAGAGTCATCAGATATGAACATGACAGCCTAGGTCCATTTCCGGGTAATCAGGTATTCAGAAAATGGAAGATACAGCATCTTTTCTTTAATAAACATCTGTGTATACAATAGGAATTGGATTCTAAGCATGAAGGAGAAAAAAAGGGAAATTGAAGGAAATTAATGTTTGTTAAAAGATGGCAATGTACTTCACACACCACTCTTCATAATACTCCCCTGTGGTAGGAACTACTGTTCCTGCTTTGTAGATGGAGTGAGGTGAATTTCCCACGGTCACGTGGCTGTTAACACAGAACTCAGGATTGCAGACAGATATATCTGCCTCCAAAACACATGCTCGTCCTAGCCCCTGCGCAATGCTGCTTGACCTAGCTTGCAGAGAAGACTGGCCCTTGGGACTACCCACTTGGAATAACAATTTACTGCCTGGCAAGAAAACAGGGAGCCCCCAATATGGTCCCTTTCTAACTAGCCTCTTTCTGAAACAAGTAGGTCTTCCTCAAGTTCTTTTCATGATTAAATTTTATCCCTAAAGGCCAAAAATTAGGTCACTTATATTTGTGAGTTACAGTTCCACCTCACCTATTTAATTAGCAAACTTTAATCCTGTGCCTTCCATGTGCCAAGCCCTAGACCATGACCTTGCCCTCAAGGAGCTGTCTGCCTAGTGGAATAGATGAGACATGACATAAATAATCATAATGCCAGGCAAACATAGATGAGTATCACATTAAAAGTACATTTGGAGTGATGCAGAAATTTTAGAAGGGATCGTCCGGGTAAAACTTCATAGATGACAAGACATTTGGAATGGCTTTTGAAGTTATGTGTGTGGCATTGGCTTGAGATGTCTGATCAGGGAACAGCAAGAAGGAGTGTAGGGATAATGAAGTCCATCTGGAGGCAGTGAAGAGTGGGTGCTGGATGTTTTTCCCTACTCTGACACTGACATTTGAGAGTTTGATTGGGTTCCTGATTTGGTTCCGCTCAGGAGCGGTTGCAGCAATCTTTGAGGCTGGCACAAGGCCAAGCACTTCTGTCTTTGTGCTGTCTTTTTCCTTTTGATGAGTCCCTGGACATATGAAATCCACCTCCTCTCCTGGTACTGTTATCAAACCTCATACTTGCATTCAAAATGGGGTCAAAAAAAAAGAGAAGAAAAGGGCAATTGATTTGTATGTTTCAGTCATTTCCTTGGGAACATGCTGAGCTTTTACTCTGGGGTGACTGCGAAAGAGACCCTGCCTGTGGTTAGATCTGTCGGGCAGTGGCTGTGTTACACCAGGTACCTGGGGAAATAAAACCATGGGCAATTGCCGATGTCTGCATGCCCAGAGAGCTGTGTGCTGTGCAGTACAATCATGGGTGAATTTGTGTGCGTGCATATAGGAACCACTTGGCTAGGGCTTGGTGGGGAATTCTAGATTCAAATCAGTGTTGGTCGAATGATTTCTAAGGCCCCTACTCAAATCTCAGATTATATGACTCTGTATATAATCAGAGACACACAATGAAATGATGGCTTGGGGTACTAGAGTGGACAGGTAAATCCCCACTTTACTTCCCATCTTGACGATATCCATCTCAAATACTATGCAGCTACTAGAGTGGCGTTTCTAAAACATAACCCTGACCATATCACCTTCTCTTTCCTGCTTAAAAACCTCAATGTGTCCAGTTATCTAAAGGCTAAAACCCAAACCAGAACCTACCTGACCTGGCCTCAGCTGACTTCTCCAGCTCATCTCTCGTCACTTCCCACTTTACCCTCTGCTCCAGCATCAGTGGATCGTTTGCAGGTCCTGCACTCACCTCCTGCTTATATTGCTTTCCCCTTCCCTTCCTTCTCTCTCTCTCTCTCTCTCTCACACACACACACACACACACACACACACACACACACACACACACACATCTAAAATGTCCTCAATTTTGTCCCTCGGGGTAACCTTTTTTTTTTGATTAAAGATTCAGTTCTCATTTCTTTTAGAAACTTTCCCTGATCACACTAATCTCAGAGTGGTGTCCATATTTCTATCTTATCCTTAAAATATTCAGTTATACATAACTATGTATAAGATCAGGTACTTTATGGATCCTTGAATCTCTTGCACCTAGCACAGTGTCGGGTACAGTGCTGAATAATGACTGTTAATTGCGTAAATATTGGATAGAAAGGATGGATGGTTAGCAGATGGAAAGGAATCTAAAAAGTAGTTAAATTTCAGGATTCTATTTCCAATCTTGGCAGGGTGTTATTTTCTTTAGTTTAACAGAGGGAGCTACTATGGCACAGAAATGTCACACAGCTAACACTAACCTCGAAAACCACAATCCGAGCCCCTCATTTCTAACATAATTTTCACTCCGCTGTCCTTTGGCATGCCTCAGTGACTAAGTACCTATTGCTTCTTGAATCTTGAGTGACCTAGACCTAGATTTCTATAGCTCAAAAGAACCTAAAAGTAGCTGTATCCCACCCTGCCCCCTTTTTTCCTCTTTTAGTAGATAATTGAGAGCTAGAAGGGTCAAGTGACTCAGCACCTCATTCATCCTTCAAAATCCTGCTCAGTCATAACCACTATTGTCATCATGAGTAAATGAAAAATTATGGCTGTGACAGATGCCACAGAGAAGTAGGCGGTAGAAAAAGAGCCTATGATATTATAAAGAAAGCTAACCAAATTAGTCTGACGATTAGCTCATTAATCGTTAAATAAATATGCACTGACTGAATACTACATGTCAGAGACTCTTTTAAGCACTGAGTACATGACAGTTAGTAAACAGTCACTGCTGCATTGAGCTTACATTTTAGTGGGAGGGAAGAGACAATAAATAAACAAGGAAATAGATACTATCTCGGAGAGTGATGTACTAGATGTTCACTGGCAAACAGTAGGGAATAGTTCAAAAAAGTAGAAAGAACACGGACAAAGTCCCCAAGGAGTGTGAGGTGAGAGCAAGCAGGTTTGAGGAACTGAAAGAATTCTGTGGTTAGAAGATAAGGATCAGAGTGTCACAAAAAGAGGCCACAGCTTGAAAGCCATGTTGAATTTACATTAAGAAAATGCAAGAAAAATTGTTGATGGTTTTTAAACAGGGAGTGGTATGATTAGGGGTGTGTGTGTGTGTGTTAAATTCCTGATCACTGTGTAGAAAATGATTGGGAAGGTAACAGTAGTAACTCTGGAGAGATAAGTTTGGAAGCTACTGCAGTAGATCAGATGAGGGCTAAGGGTGGTCTACACGAGGGTGGGTGCACCAGAGATGAAGAGAGGTGGAGACAGGTTTCAAAGTTCATGAAGGAGGAGATGTCAGGGATGAGTTCTGCTCTTGTTTAATTCTGTATTCCTAAGACCTAACACACTTATCAGTTCACAATAAAGCTTAGTAATATTTGTTAAGTAAATGCATGAAAATAAACAAATGAGGATTTAGAGATTATTTTGGACAACTGTTTTCTGGAAAATCGTAAGTTGAATTGAGAAAATATCTACAGCATTGGGAGTTGATTTGTTGGGGGCAATTATGCTGTCACGCTCTGTCACTGTCAGGAAGAGACTTTGAACTGAAAATAACCATAGTCCCTGCTCTGCCACTTTTGGGGAGAAGGATTCCATTGTGACTCTTGTCTCCTTGAATTTCACCTCTCTCTTTGTCTCCAATGCTGTTGCCTTAATTCTGGCCTTGCTATCCCTTGTCTATTCTAATGCAATTTTCTCCTTTAATTCATAGCTGGATTAAGGCCCTTCAGTGTTCTGGGCATTGCAACCTCCTTGCTGCTGTCTGTAAACTAGAAGCAAAATAACACCAAATCATAAAGCCCAAAGTTTATGTATATGCTGATACTAAGAAAACTTTTCTCTATAGTTCATTGCTTGCAAAATTTTGGATAAATCATGTAGCTGACACGTGCCCATTTACTCCTGCACTACTGGCACCCTAAGCATGAGCTAAATCTGCCTACTGTGGAATCCATTAACCTCCAGGCTTGTCTTTCTCCAGTTCACCTTCTTCCGAAGTGATCTGAAATCACACACTGAAGATTTTGCATAATATCATTTTGCCCCACCCCTATGACCAATAGAACAAAGTTCATTCTCCTATATTGGCTTACAAGATTTTCAGTTTAATGATCCTTGGAAATTCCCTGGTCTCAACTGATGACACAATCCACTGTTTTCCAGCTGTTCTGAATTGTGTGTAGTTCTCCGAACACCCCTAGAGTTCCCATAGATCCAAATATTTGCACGGCCTGATCTCTCTGCCTGGGATAGCCCTCTCCAAATCCTTTATCCACCTACTTCCTCCATCTCACCAGACTCAGCTCAAAGTCACCTGCTCTTCCAGGCCTTCACTGGGCCTTGGTTAGGTTCCCTCCCTGTGCCATCACAGCACGTTCAGTTTTTGTCCAGTCTACCCACTATATTGAAATGGACCTTATCTCTTTCTCACATTACTCCTAATAATAATGATAGCCAAAATTTATTGGCCCTTTAATAAGCTTTATATGGGTTGTCTCAATTAATTCTCAAAACAGTTCTATGAAGTAGATACTATTATTATCTGTATTTCACATGTGACAAAATTAAGACCTAGTGACTGGTCTAATGTCATGCAGATATCAAGCTGGAGAGCAAGAATTCAACTGAACTATCTGAGTTTGGAATGCCTACTCTTAACCACTACGTTAGACCGTGAGCTTATTGAGAGCTAAGAATGTACCTCATTCACCTATACATGTCCATATCTTTGCAGGAAGCCCAGAACGATGAAAACAGTAGGTAAACGCTTGTTGTATGAATAGAAGGAATTAATAAAATGATCTTATTATGATTTACTTTCATTATCTCCTGACATTGCTAGGAAAATTAGATTGTGCACATTTTATTTATTTTATTTCTATAATGTTCTAATATGAAAGTTCGAACTAGAAAGGACTCTAGCATAAATCGGAAGGGTGGAAGTGTTAGAAAGACTTCCATGTGGATGAAGAATTAGATTTGTTTGGTCTCATGGTGAGAGCTTGAATCAGGGCCAAGGGAAGAAAGCTACAGGGAAACAGTTCTTATCACTGGGAATAAAAACATTCCAATTTCCAGAGCTGTATAAAGATAGAATGGGCTGCCCAGTTAGGTGATGAGGTTCTCCTTCCTGGAAGGATACAAGCAGAGGTTGAGGACCACTTGGTGAGGTGTCGTAGAGGAACTTCGATGACCTAATGAGGCATTTTATTCCATGGCTGCGAAGCTCTTTTCTATTCAGAAATTTTATGAGTGTGTGAAACGAAGAGGGGAAAGGGGAAGAAAAGAACTAAAATCTAAATAGATGAGGTGATACATTTTAAATTTCCTGTTGGTGTAACTGAAAGTCTATATTTATAGAAGAGCAACATTTGTTGGGATGTATCTGTTAAATCAAAAGGAACAGGCAGATGGGAATAAGCTAATTGAAAGAACTTACTATAGAGACTTTTCTCTCCAGAACATCAATTCTACCACACTCCTCCTCCACGCTTAAGCCTCCTCATTTCCACCACCTATCTTGAAGGTCACTCTCCTGTGAGGGACGGGCTTTCCTAAAATGTGACCACAAAGAACTAGAAATGGGAACGCCCTCAGATGGTCCTGTTTTGAGGGTAGAAGGGTCAGGCAAAGGGAAACTTCTCCAGTAGAGGAGAGAGAGAAGAAATGAAGGGGCTCTCACACTGACTGCTGAGGCAGAACTTTGTGAATAAATTCTTCACTTTCGTGTAGAGAGCAGAGTTAGGGATAATGGCTCCAACCCCGGAGGCAGAGGTGAGTAGCTCCACCTATTTCTAGGGTTGCTAGGTTCTCCTGGGCTTGTGGTCCAGAAAAGAACAAGGAGAGATTTAAGAGTATAGAAACGGCATCTGGTACGGCCCTCACAGTCTTGGCTTGTTGGAGAGGCTAAGCCTACAGGTGGGGATTGAGGCTGGGGCTGTGGGAAGAGAGGGTGGCAGTGGAAGATGCTAGAGTAGCCAGTACAGTGCCCAGGAGGAAGGGTGATTCTGGCTTGGATGGGGTCATGAAGGGGAATTTGGGAGACCCTCTAATACCAGAGGGCCATGGAGGGCAGGGGACAGAAGCTCGTATTCTAGTGACCTGGCTGGTGTGGCTGACCCAAGAATGGCTCTCTGTTGCCATCTCCTTCCTGGAACTATAAGTTATCAGCACCTCCTTTAGATTTTACTGAAGCTCCTTGCAGGAGAAAAATCCTACCTTGTTTATATTTGTTTTCCCAGATTATAGCATAGTGTCTGGGATGCTAAAGAGATGTTTCTTAAATGACTGAGTGAATAAATAAATGAATGAAGAGTAAGCGCTAATTTTTGTACTAGGGACCCTATTGGACACTGGATATAATAGGACATGAAATCTGCAAATGAGGAAGACAGCATCTGTGTTCCTGAAGAGGCTTACATCAAGTGGGGAAGCTGGAGATAATGTACGGTTAATACGATGGAATAAAGGTTGACAGATGGGGAGGAAGTGCTGAGTTTAGACTGAGTTTAGAAGTTACTTGCTTCAAATTCCATATGCACATGTTTGTCTTTTGATACCAGAGGGTCTTTTTTCTTTTTCTGTTTTTACTTCTCTAATTGTTGATATAATGGACGGGCATTTTCAGTAATTTGGAAAATGTTAAAAAGAAGGACAAATGTATATTATAAGCTTACCATTCAGCATCAACTCATTATCACTATTTTGGTTTATTACTTTTCAGACTTTTCTTTGCATTTTTTCCTTCATAATTGAGATCATATTGCACCTAAAATGCTGTGTTATTCTTCCCCCTTCTACATTTACCGTGTCATTAGAATATTCTTCCTGAGCATGATGCATGACTTTCTGGTAGTCTATTGTATGTCTGTATCATGACTCATTTAATAATTCTCTTTCTGTTACACACTTGGGTTCTCCAAAGTTTTGATATTGTACATTACGCTGTACATTTCAAACGAGTCTAGAATCCTAGAAAAATAATTCCTAGTCAAAAAGCAGAAGTTATTTTTACAGTATTAGATATACCTTTATGAATTGCCATCCAGGACGATTGAACCAATCTCTACTCTCACTGCATGTGTGTGCAAGTATCTATCTACCTTTCTACATGTAGGGGCATGTTAAAATTCTGTCCTGGCACTGGGCTGATGTCAGAGAATCCTTCTCAGCATTCTGGCCAGGAGAGAAAGCATATTAAATAGCTCTATTTAAATTTATTCCATACCACTCTCTCATATTAATTTAGCAAAACAATAATATAATATTTAACTGGCAGTGACAAATCTTGACATGGTAACTCTCACATTGTTGATAGCAGAATAAAATGATGCAACACTGTCAGAAAGGAAATTTGGGGATAGTTTTTAACAAACATCAATGGCCATGTAACTTTACATCTGAAAATATTTCTCAAGGAACCAATCCAAAGAATAAAACAGCTCTTTTCATCAAGAGGATGAAATACAAAAAAAAAAAAAAAAAATGTTAAGTCTCCTGAAAATATTCAACATCTAGGGGAATATTTAAGTAAATTATGATATATATACTCAATGGACTTATGATGTATTTATTTTAAAATGTCATAAAATAATTGTGAAAATACGAGAAAACAAAAAAAAATTGTCTACATTTAATTATATGAATAAGATGCCATTATGCGGGCAAGATGGAAAAGAGTCAAAGAAAAGAAAAATTGGCTTCGTTAATTAGTACAGAGATAGACACTGCATTTATAATGTAATTTTTCTTAAGTTTTTTGGTCTTCATTTTTTCCCTCTTTATTTTCACCTCTTTAAGGCAGCTGTTTCCCTTTTCGTCCCACAACAAGATGGTGTATAAGTGACTGTCTAACTAAAAGGCATATAGTAAATGTTTCCAGGGTGAGATCAAGGTCACAAGTAATATGAGATCCTCATGTATGACCTCAACCTGGGAGAGTCAAGGAAATTATACAGCAGTTTATTTTCCAAGTTTCAAAAAATCTCACCACTCCAGTCAGTTGAAGGAAGATTCCTACAGGCCTGGAGGAACTTCACAAAGATTGTAAAGAATGTGTTTGGCAAGAGAGTCCCTGGCCTAAGCAGCTGATTTTTAGAGAGAGGGAAGGAAATCCCAGATAAAACTGCAAAAGCAGATGTCATGGAGGACAATAGGTCTGAGAGAAAGAAGCAACATGGTGTGAAGTATCACAGGAACTCTCAGATAAAAGTACATTCAGAAACAAATCTAGCCCACCAGGTTGTGTACACGCCAACAGGGTCAGGACAGGGATCAATAAAGAGAAGAAAGAAAGCACTACACTGCCAAACCAAATTTTGATGCAATGGGGATCAAGGATGAAAAATGACAATAAAAAGTTAAATATATTCATGCATACACAAAGAGTGCAATGCGCACCATCCGAGAGATGGACATGCTTGAAACTTGGACTCGGGGGGTAGGAGGGGTAAGGGAAACATACGTAACCTAAACATCTGTACCCCCATAATATGCTGAAATAAAAAAAAAGTTAAGTATATTCAAAAGATGTAGAAATTATAGAAGAAAATAGTAAGAGAAGTGAAGTCGTGGGGTATATCTGGACAGTACTGAGTTGCAATGTAGTTTAGAATCTAAAGGGGATGAAATGGAAAAGAAAAGGAGAGTGGGACTGATGGGACACAGCCATAGAACTCTAGCACCAGCCACCTGGGCAGAGGGAGGAAGCGATGATGCTGTCCCAGGACAGCAAGGGGGACAAAGCTGGCCCAGGCCTTGGAGGAAGGGGATTCTGACATTTCTCATGTTTTCTGAAAATATCCATTTTACAAAAGCAGAGCATTATACTTACTTGTATCTGTTTTGGCACAACATAATCTCCCCAAAGGACCAGGGAGTCAACAAAGAAAAGAGCGAGTTAAGACTTAACTAGGAGCAAGAAGGGAAACACTGATATCAAAGTGGATTTGATAAAGAATTGGGAAAACTGACAGTGTCGGGACACTGGATATAGTCATAATGCCTGAGTTTAAAAATGGCTTTTTGAAAAAGTTCAAAAAGTAGAACTTGGTATCTGAAAAATGAGAGAAACAAAAAACAAAATTCTGTCCTCCAGATTAAAATGGAAACTGGCTACCAGTCTTTGCCCAGCCTGTCCCAGATTTCTACAAAAAAATGCCACAGAACTACAATAGATGAAAACTCAAAACAAACAAAAATGAGAGGAAATGTATTTTCTAGAATCTGGTAGAAGTTTCACTCATGCAATAGCTTTTGGATCTGGATTAGGAGAGGGAAAAGGATAGGCTGCGCAGAGGTGATCTCACAGAAAGGCAGCATGAAGATAGGAAGGCGCATCGTGTCTACTGCACAAACTGCCTCCTGGTCCAGAGACCTGAAGATCATGTAGAAGCGAAAAGCTTGTACTCAGCGGCAAATAGAACCCCAGGTTACCATCTTGTTATTAATATTTGGTCAAGTCATTAACTTTGCTAAGTTTAGTTTTCATCATCTGAAAAACAGGATTCATACAGTGTCTTCCTCAAAGAGTAGCCAGGAAGATTAAATTAGAAGAGTTAATTCATGTAAAGCACCAAGCACAGTGCCTGAAACATAGTAAACATTCAATAAATATTTGTTAGTTGTACTCCATCCTTTCGGAAACTCGATCTCTCAGAGAACAGGAAGTTTCCCGAGGTGGTGGAAAGGAAGTAGGAGGAGGCAGGGTGGTGGCACATAATATCCCAGGAAATGGAGTCCCCTCCAACATTGTGGAAAGGAGAGGAGAGAGGAAAAATAGGAAAAGCAGGGCATCCAGAACACCACGGCATTTGCAAAGAGCCAGTGGGCAGAATAGGAAAAGATCAATAGATCTGCAGCAGATAAAAACCTGCTACACAGAAAGCATTGGGCTGGGTTTGGTGCTTGCCAGCCTAATCAAGGATTGCCAGATAAAATACAGAGAGCCCAAATAAATTTAAATATTCGATTATTTAAAAGTGAGTTTAGCATAAATACATCTCATACAACATTTAGAATGTTCTTATACTAAAAAAATTCATTGCTTATCTGAAATGCAAACATAACTGGCATCCTGTATTTTTATTTGCTGAATCTGGCAACCCTAATTTAACCTCTGGCTGCAGTTGTTAGAAGGACGTTTGACTTGCAAAGAAATGGAGAGTGAATGAAGCCACCTGAAATGCAAACACCCTGACACTGGTAAATACTGATTGAGTCTGACTCTTCCCTTCTCTTAGGAAGAATAAATAGAAAATACAACACCAACAAAAGAGAGCCTATCAAAAGTTTAGCAGGATAAGGGTAAAAAGCAATTCTGAAGAGTTGTGCAATAAAATTTTGAATATATTAACTACAAAAAGCAGGAGAAAAGTTTAGAAATTGTTTCATAGCCCCAGAAGTCTTGCATTCTGGGAGAGAAACAAAAAATTGTAAAGGAGATAAGTTTACGAATAAAGTTAACAAAGTGAGATGCACAGATAATCTGAGAAGAAAAAGTACTTGGGATAGAAGTCCAAAGAAAGTGAAATGTGAATAGCAAAATTGAAATAATCCATTTTGGAGGCAGTAAGGAGTAGATATGGTGCTGTAGGAAAGCAAATCATGAAATGGGGTTGAGAGTGGAGAAAAGTATGGATCTGAGACACAGAGAGTTGAGATCAAATCTCAAACTACATGAAATCAAAACATTACAGTATAAAGAAAAGCAAATACTCAAAGAAAACTTTCTAAGCTGGAGGGGGTAGGGGAGAGGGAGAGAAAGAGAGAGAGAGGATCAGAGGGATAGAGGGGGTAGGAGTCAGACTTATGAAGTGCTTGCAGGGCACTGAGGATATAGGCTAGGCTTCCTTCCAGAAACTTCACCTGTGCTAACTTTTTTAACCCTCATGTCTTCCCTATGAGGTAGGTACTATGTTAGCCCCATTTTACACATGGGAAAACTGAAAGGAAAGAACGTTTTTAATCTTTAGCTTTCTTTTAAAAATTTTACTGAAGTTCACAGACCTAGTGAAGGACAAAGCTGGGATTGAACCCAGACAGTCTGGCTCTTAATTCTAAAGCTACATGGTATCTAGTGAAAGCAACCTCTTAAATTTGCATATGCAGATTTTAGGCTTCTCTTTATTACATCAAGACAACATCAATGAAAAGGTAGCCAATCCAAAAACTTTCCTGGAAATATTTGAATAGATAAAGGCAATTTTTACAAGCATTCAAGCTGTAAACAAAACAGAACAAAAGTTACTTACAGAGGAACAACAATCAGGCTAACCTGAGACTTTTCTGGAATGCTAAATGCCAAAAGACAATGAAAACATGTTACAGAGTTTTGAGGAAATCTGGTTACGGAGCAAATTATATAACCATGCACGTTGTTGCTCCTATGTGAAGTTAACAGCATGAAGGTATTCCATGACGTGAGCAGTTTCAGAAACTGCCATCACACCACCTTCCTAAAGGAGTTAGTTGAAGACACATACCTATTCTAAATGATCAGAAGAGTAATCAAACTTAAAATCTCAAACTTGGGGAATTTGCGAGAAAACGGGGCTGTTGTTGAGAAGGAAAGAAGGTAAACATGTAGTCATAGAATCTAGCTTAAAATGATTATTGAAAATATTGTCTCAAAACTAAATGCAAATGCCAATTAAAATTCTTGACATGGAATATATGTGATACACAAAAGAATAATTTAATAAACACAGTCTGGTGTGCCAAATCCAAGATTATATTTTAAAATGAGATGTGTAAAGTGGGAAGAAAACTCTGACTTAATTCCTCATCTAAACTGCTTGCGTTTCTAACTTTGATATTTAGAAACACAGGAGTTGATGAATTCTGATCCAACCTCCATAAACCTCATCTCATATTCATACCTCATCTCTAGCTATAGTGTATTTAAAAAAAAATGTTGCCATTGGTTTATATTTTGAATTCTAAAGGCTTCCTTCTACTGCAGGTCCTTGTCATCTACTATTCCTCTGAATGGAATGCTTCCACCTTGATCAGCACTGTGAAATTAATGAGTTAACACCTACTTATTCTTCATATTTCAGGTCATATTTAATTTCTTGGGGAATTCTCCAAGACTTTCCTAAGTCAGCTCTCTTTGTCATATGCTGTCATAGAACTACATTCCTTTCTTTTGGAGCATGTATCAGTGTATAATCATGGTTTAATTAATGCAATTATTTGATTAATATCTATTTTCCCTACTAATCAGCTTCCTCACTCTAGCAGGGACTGGAGCTGTTTTTTCTCTTTATTTTTGTACCTGAAACCTAGCATAGTGGCAGCCATATAGGAGGCAATTAGTGTTTGTTGAGTACCTTAATAGAAAATACAAAACAAATGAGGCATAGGTCAAACCATAGGAGACATAAAATAAATCTCAAAGAAGCATAAAAAACATAAAGTACAAAGGCAGATGATTGAAGAGACGGTAAATATTTCAGTTATGACATTGTACATGTATAGGCTAAACTGCCTCAATTAAAGTCAAAGTTTCCTGGAATATGGGAAAAATGAACATACAGCATTGAACAAGATGTTGCTGTAGTCAAGAGACAACTTAAAACATGTCAGAATAAAAATAAAATAATTGAGTTGTAAAGATATAGCAGGAAAATGTAAAGAAAATGAAGTAGAGCTAGCTAGCAATAATAGTTTCAGACAATATAGAATTCAAGCTTTTATTAAAAAAATTTGTGTAAGAGAGAAGATAAATGGAATGATTTGATTATTTTTAGAATACTTGAATCCATATTTCTCAGTCATAGATCTGTCATGGGGAAAAATGATACCGCTAATTAATATAAATATTAAGATTAATTATATACAGTTGACCCTTGATCAACATGCGTTTGAACGGCGTAGGTCCACTTATACACTGATTTTTTTCAATAAATACATTGGAAAATTTTTTTGAGATTTCTGACAATTTGAAAAAACTCACAGATGAGCCATGTAGCCTAGAAATATCAAAAAGATTAAGAAAAAGTTAGATATGTCATTAATGCATAAAGTACGTAGATAACTAGTCTATTTTATCACTTACCACCATAAAATATACACAGATCTGTTACAAAAGGTTTAAAATTTATCAAAACTTATGCACCTACAAACCTTACATTTGCAATCAAGAGAAGCACAAACATAAATATTCAGTATTAAATCATTAACTACATAAAATTGACTGCAGTACACACTGTACTGTACATACTGTAATAATTTTGTAGTCACCTTCTGTTGCTATTGTGGTGAACTCAAGTGTTGGGAGTATCCACTTAAAATTCCATGTGATAGTCATCGTCTCTGTGTGAGCAGTTTCTCTCTCAGTAAATTGTGTATTGCAATGAAAAGTGATTTCTTGTGGTTCTTACATATTTTTCATCATGTTTAGTGCAACATCATCAACCTTGAATAACATCATGGGACCCATATAAAGTACCACTATGCTGGGAGTGCTCCCAAGAAGTAGAGAAAAGTCATGGCATTACAAAGAAAAACTGAATTGCTTGATATATACCATAGATTGAGATCTGCAGCGTGGTTGCACACTGTTTCAATATAAACAAATTCAGCATAAGGACTACTGCAAAGAAAAAAAAGGAAAGAAAATTCATGACACTGTCACTGTGGCTATGCCAGTAGGTATGAAAACCTTACACTTTTTGGGAAATACCTTTTAATCTCCTATTGAAAATGCAGCTTTTATATGGCTGCAGAATTGCTATAAGAAAGTCAAACCTATAGACTATTATAATTCAAGGAAAAATGAAGTCATTATATGACAACTTAAAACAAAAAGAACATGAAGGATCAAAAGCTGAAGAATTGAATGTCAGCAAAGGATGGCTTGATAATTTTAGCAAGAGATTTGGCTTAAAAAAAAGTCAAGATAGCAAAAGAAGCAGCTTCTGCTGACCAAGAGGCAGCAGACAAGTTCCCAGACACCATTAAGAAAATCACTGAGGAAAAAAGATATCTACTTGAGCAGGTTTTTAATGCAGACAAATGTGCCCTATTCTGGGGAGAAAAAAATGCCACAAAGGACATTTATTAGTAAGGAAGAGAAGCGAGCACCAGGATTTAAGGGATGAAGGGATCAGCTAACTCCGCTGTTTTGTGCAAATGCAGTGGGGTTTATGATCACACTACTCTTTTGTATGAAGCTGTTAACACTCGAATCTTGCAGGGAAAAGACAAACACCAGCTGCCAGTCTTGGCTGTGCCACAAGAAGCCCTGGACAATGAGAATCTTTTTCTGGATTGGTTCCATCAATGCATTGTCCCTGAGGTAAGAAAGTGTCTTGCCAGTGAGGGACTACCTTTTAAAGTTATTTTGATATTGGACAACACCCCAGGCCACTCAGAACCCCATGAGTTCAATATCAAAGGCGTTGAAGTGGTCTACTCACCCCCAAACACAACATCTCTAATTTAGCCTCTAGATCAGGGGGTCATAAGGACCTTTAAGACTTATTACATGTCGTATCCTGTGGAAAGAATAGTCAATGCCTTGGAAGAGAACTCCAATAGAGAGAACATCATGAAAATCTGGAAAAATTACACCATTGAAGATGCCATCGTTGTTATAGAAAAAGCCACGAAAGCCATCAAGCCCAAAACAACAAATTCCTGCTGGAGAAAATTGTGTCCAAATGTTGTGCATGACTTCACAAGATGTATGACAGAACCAATCCAGGAAATCATGAAAGAGATTGTGGATATGGCAAAAGGGTGGGAGGTGAAGGATTTTAAGATATGGATCTCGGAGAATTCAAGAGCTAATAGACAGCACATCAGAGGAATTAACAGGAGACAACCTAATGGGGATGAGTGCTTCCAAACCTTTGCCAGACAATGAGGAAGGAGACATAGAAGAACAATGCCAGAAAACAAGTTGAAATTAGACTATCTGACTGAAGGTTGTAATTATTCAAGACTGCTTTTGACTTCTTTTACGACATAGACCCTTCTATGATACAGGCACTGAAATTAAAGCAGATTGTGGAAGAAGGATTGGTACTATATAGAAATATTTTTAAAGGAATGAAAATCAAAAAAGTCAGACAGAAATTACTATTTTATTTCTGTAAAGTTACACCGTGTGCCTGCCTTTCCTACCTACCCTTCTACCTCCTCCACCTCGCCCACCTCTGCCACCCCTGAGACAATAAGACCCACCCCTCCTTTTCTCCGCCTCAGCCTATTCAATGTGAAGATGATGAGTATGAAGACCTTTAAGATGATCTACTTAATGAATAATAAATATATTTTCTCTTCCTTACAATTTTCTCAATAACATTTTCTTTTCTCTAGCTTACTTTATTACAAGAATACATTATATAATACATATACCATACAAAGCCTGTGTTAATCAACTGTTTATAATATCAATAAGGCTTCCAGTCATCAGTAAGTTACTAGTAGTTAAGTTTGGGGGGAATCAAAGTTATATTCAGATTTTTGACACTGCAGGGAGTTGGTGCCCCCAACTGCTGCATTATTCAAGGGTCAACTGCTCAGGGGGATTAATGACCTAACGCCTGGGCCATTAAGGGTCAACTGTATATGTACATATATAGTTAGTTGTATACTTCATAAATACATTGACGTTTTTGCCTACCAAGAGAAAATATACTTGCTTTGGATATCTAATGGAACAATAAGACAGTATGATTATTAACTATGCCATAAACACACACATAAAAAATGAAGATTCCAACAGCCAGGTATTGCAGAGGTCATGTTTTCAGTCCATAATACCAAATAACTAGAAATGTTTTTAAAAGTATAAATTTTAAATATTCCTCAATATTGAAAATTTAAATACCATTGCTCTAAATTGCTATTGGGATAAAGATAAATTTGGCAACTCATGAATATAAACTATTTTAAGTGTCTAAAATGAGAAAATGCAAACAAAAAACTTAAGAAATGTAGCTGATGCTGTTCTCAAAAAGAAATGTTAAAATCTAAATGCTTTTTGTTCTTAAATATGAAAAAATTAAAGAATAAAACAATCCTAAGGAGAACCAAAAAAACAATAACAATAAAGCAGAAAACATTGATTTTAGGAAATACTTAAAATGATATATAAATTGAAGCCCTATTGTTTGGAAAAACAACCAAATGGAGAAGTCTTTGGAAAATCTAACCAGTCAATAGAGAAAAACTAAATAATTAATTTTAAAAATGAGAAAAGCACTATAAAAAATCCCCATAGTATAGATTTTGATTTTAAAACAGAGAGCACAGTGAATACATTATACTTTAATAAAATTTCAGAATGTCAGTGAAATGGAAGAATTTTAGGGAAATTATCCTACTGGTTAAAGAAGTAAAATGGTGAATTAAGCAATAACCATAGTAGAGACTGAAAATCTTACTGAAGAACAAAATTGTCTCTGCAACTAAAATGAGGATTACTGATGTATTCTCTGATTCTTTCAAAGAATGATAATTCTCATTTGATCTAAATTATGCTAGAGCAAGTAGTAGATATAAAAATAAAAAATAATAATTTGCCTTCTCTAAGTAGAGCTGGTTTAACATTTGTAATAATTATTAATACAATAGCTAGCTTGAGAGTTGTCTCTTGTACGTGAAAAAGCGACATGAACAAAACCTGGATCCCAACCCATCCTTTCTTAGGAGCCACAAACTGGAAGGACATTAGCAATGAATGTAACAAGAAAAAAGAGCAGAGAAGAGCACGAAGTGAAGCGGGCAGCACTGCTTAAGCTCTCCTAGGGGAACCTGGGAACCGGGACGTGGAAAGAGGCAGGTAACATTTCAGTATGTACTCTGTGGCAGGAATCAAGCCACAAGATTTATGTGAGTTGTCTGTACAGTCTTACAGCTGCTTTCATCTCCATTTGCCCAGATGAGAAATTAGGTTCAGAGACTTTAGGTGACTTGCTCGAAGATCACAGACAGTAAACAGTGAAGATGAGATTTGAAGACAGCCCTGCCTACTCTAAAACTTTTCAGGAGATCACCAAAACATCAAAGTTTGGCAAAGGACAGATTGAGAAGAGAGGTCACTAATGCAGAAACACTACTTTGTGAGGGGAAAGACAAAGTGATGTTTCTGGAGAGACGTATTTGTGGCCACATCATTCTTTGCATGTGGAGATCTTTTGAAGTTTCACGCTCTCTCCTCCAAGGCTAAGTCTGCTTCCTGTTAAAGCTGTCAAGTTGTTTTGTTTAAATAGTGAATGCCTGGTACCCAAGTTTCTCCCCATTATAGCACTAAGTCAGTGACAGTAATGGAAGAAAAAAGTTTAAATTCTGGGTCCTTATGAAACTTGTGCAAGGCCTGTTTTCTCCAGGTCCCCACACCAAAAATCACCCCCTACACGGCAGTCATTTTCTGAGTCTCAGCGAGATGACAAAGCTTTGGAAGTGGTACCTAAGCTTGAGAAAGCTAACAATCCTATGTCCTAAGTTCATGGACTCATCCACTGTGTTGGGAAGTACAGCTAGAAAAATGCCAGGCCATTTTTACAATCAACATAGTTATAAGTGTAATAGCTGAGATTTATTGAACATGTTCAGTCATTTAGGATTGTACTAAATACCTCATGTTCTTTATCCCACTGAATCCTCATAACAACCCTATGTGGTGGACGTGCTGGTCATTAGGGCTGTTCGTAAATAAACCAGTTCTTCTTTACTTGCAGGCATGTGGTAGGATTGCCCCTCTTTACACTCTTTGAAGTTTAAGCTTAGCCTTGTGAAATTATTGTCAATGTAATGTGAGATAAAGTGACAAATGTAACTTTTTCATAGAAGCTTTATGAGATACACTACATTCTATTTTTCTGCCTCACCAATTATGACAATATATATCACACTGGATCCCCAAGTGACTTTAACGGTTAGAGCCCCTCATGCTGATTTCCAGTGACTATGTAGTATAAGCAAAAATTAAATTTTTGTTGTTTAAAACTCATGTCAGAATGTTCTAAAGATAGCAACATTAACACATTCCATCTTCATCTTCTTCTTTTTTTAATTTATTTATTTCAGAATATTATGGGAGTACAAACATTTTGGTTACATAAATTGCTTTTGTACCATTTCAGTCAAATTATGCCCTTCCCCCAGATAGTGTGCATTGTACCCATTAGGTATGAATTTACCCATCCCTTCCTCCCCCTCCCACCTGCTTGATTTCTGATGGATGTTATTCATTTGTGCACATAAATGTTGATCATTTAGTTCCAATTTAATGGTGAGTACATGTGGTGGTTGTTTTTCCATTCTTGTGACACTGCACTTAGAAGAATGGGCTCCAGCTCCATCCAGGTTAGTACAAGAGGTATTAGTTCACCATTTTTTATGGCTGAGTAGTACTTCACGGTATACATATACCACATTTTATTAAAGCACTCAAGAATTGATGGGCACTTGGGTTGTTTCCACATCCTTGCAATTGTGAGTTGTGCTGCTATAAACATTCAACTGTAGGTGTCTTTTTTATAGAATGCATTTTTTTCTTTGGTCAAATACCCAGTAGTGGGATTGCTGGATCAAATGGTAGTTCTACTTTTAGTTCTTTGAGGTATCTCCACACTACTTTCCATAGAGGTTGCATTAGTTTGCAGCCCTACAAGCAGTGTACGAGTGTTCCTATCTCTCCACATCCACACCAGTATTTGTTGTTTTGAAACTTTTTGATAAAAGCCATTCTCACTGGAGTTAAGTGATATCTCATTGTGGTTTTGATTTGAACTTCCCTGATGATGAGAGCTGTTGAGCATTTTTTCATATGTTTCTTGACCATTAGTCTATCTTTTTTTGAAAAGTTTCTGTTCATGTCCTTTGCCCACTTTTCAATGGGGTTATTTGATTTTTTTCTTATTGATTTGCTTGAGTTCCTTATAGATTATAATTATCAGCCCTTTCTCAGATATGTAGCATGCAAATATTTTCTCCCATTCTTTAGGTTGTCTGTTCACTCTAATGATTGTTTCCTTGGCTGTGCAGAAGCTTTTTAATTTGATTAGGTCCCATTTATTTATTTGTGTTGTTGCTGTGATTGCTTTTGGAGTCTTCTTCATAGATTCTTTGCCAAGGCTGACGTCTATAAGACTTTTTCCAACATTTTCTTCTAGAATTCTTATGGTTTCATGCCATAGGTTTAAGTCTTATCCATTATGAGTTGATTTTTGAGAGATGTAGATTCTATTTCAAACTTCTATATGTGGCTATCCAATTTTCTCAGCACCACTTATTGAATAAGAATTCTTTTTACCAGTATATGTGTTTGTCTGCTTTGTCAAAGATCAGATGGCAATATGAGGATGGTTTTATATCCAGGTTCTCTGTTATGATCCATAAGTCTATGTTTCTGTTCTTGTGCCAGTACCATGCTGTTTTGCTTACTATGGCCTTGTAGTATAGCTTAAAGTCTGATAAATTGATGCCTCCCAATTTGTTCTTTTTGCTTAAGGTTGCTTTGGCTGTACACGGTCTTCTCTTATTTCATACAAAGCATAGAATTATTTTTTCTAGATCTGTGAAAAATGATGTTTGTATTTTAATAGGGATTGTACTGAATCTGTATATCACTTTGGGTACTATAGACATTTGAACAATGTTGATTCTGCTGATCCATGAGCTTGGTATGTTTTTCCATCTGTTTACATCCCCCTCTGTTATTTTCCTTCCTCAATGTTTCATAGTTCTCCCTGTAAAGGTCTTTCACCTCCTTAGTTAAATATATTCCTAAGTATTTTCTTTGTTGCTCTTGTTAAGGGTATTGAGTCTTTGATTTGGTTCTCAGGTTAACTGTTGTTGGCGTATAGGAATACTGCTCATTTGTGTACATTTATTTTGTAACCTAAGACTTTGCTGAATTTATCTATTAATTCCAGTAGTCTCTTGGCAGAATCTTTGGGGTTTTCTAGATATAAGATCATATCATCAGCAAGGGGTGATAGTTTGACCTGTTCTGCCCCCATTTGGATGTCCTTGATTTCCTTCTTTTGCTTGATTGCTCTGCCTAGGACTTCCAGCACTACGTTGACTAGAAGTGGTGATAGTGGGCAACCTTGTCTGGCACCAGTTCTAAGTGGAAATGCTTTCAATTTTTCCCCATTCAGTATGCTGTTGGCTGTGGGTTTGTCATATATGGCTTTAATCATTTTGAGGTAAGTCCCACCTATACCTATTTTCTTAAGCGTTCTTATCATAAAGGGGTGTTGAATTTTGTCATGTTCTTCTTACATTATGACATTGGCACTCTCTCATTGAGAGGTAAGGTCCATTTTCCCACCCCTTGAATCACGGCCTGTGACCGTGGCAGAATTAGCAATATATGACTTCTGAATCTAAGTCATAAAATATAATACAGCTCATTGAGTGGTACCAAGAGTAAGAAAAAAAATTTAAAAAGCAAAAAGAAAAAAAATATGATAAAACTTCTGTCTGTTTCTCTGGAGATTCCAGCCCATGAAATCTAGGCTCCACACTGTGAGAATGCCAATGAAAAGGCCATATGTAGCTGTTCCAGCCACATTCTCAGCTGAGGTCCAGTCAACAGCCTGCATGAACCACCAGATAAATACATGTGTGTCTTTATATGATACAGTCCTCAGTCTTAGAGCCAGCCCAGGTGATGCTGACTGAAGCAGAAACAAGTTGCCCCCACCAAACTGTGCCTAAATTACACATTTGTGAGCAAAATAAATGTAGTTTTAAGTTGCTAAGTTTTGGGATGGTCCATTACAAAGTCATTGATAACTAAAATAAATCCACTAAAACTTTGTAGTTGTTTGTTACTGCAGGATAATTTACATATCCTGAGACGTCCAGTAAAAGTCTTATTCTCCACATTTTGCAAGTAGGAGAAACTGAAGTGCCATGGGGTAAAATAACTGGCTGAAAAAACACAGCTTAGGACAGATTAGCAGTATAGAAAAAATAAAGAGGACCTAACACTGAACATTCATCATATGGACAAGTTTTACTCTATTCTTTTAAATAGTATTTTGTTAATTCTCAAAACAAACAAACAAAACTGAGTGGAGGATGTGGCATTTCTTTCTATTTTACAGACTATTAGTTCCTTGAAGACAGAGGCTATAAATTTCCATACTTTCCTTTTTATCTTCAGTATTGAGCACAATTTCTAATACACTCAAGATCTTCAATTAATGTTTGATAGATTAAATTAAGTTGAAGTGAATGAACTGAAGGTGAAGTGGGTCTTGGAGCAAGCTTAAGGTTACATAGCTGGGGGTGTGTAGTTTATCTCACAGTTAAACTCAGATCTGATTCACTCCATAGCCTGTGCTTTTTCTTTATTCTCTGCAAGACAGTGAGAGGACAGACATTCTCTCCCCTGGGTGTTGACAGTATCCTAGTAGTGTGCTTTGTGGGTCAGAGAGACCCTTTTAGAAGTCAGGGCAGCATGTACGATGACCCTTAGGTAGAAGAGACCCTTAGATAGAGATTTGGAAACTTCCGAATGGCTTCAGGTTCTAAGCAAAGCCTTGTTCAATATCAGCCCATCTCAACAGAGTAGACTTTGAAGAATAAAAGCTGCACTTCATAAAGCATTTGTGAGGTTATTGTCAATATGGCAAAAAGTATAAGAAGGTAACAAAGCATTAAAAATAATAATGTCTGATCTTCAATGTAGTTAGAAAAATAGACGTTGATTCCTGAATGAATGGATTTTTTTTTCTGATTTGCCTTAATGTACAAGACAATGAAACTGGCGTACTATTTGGTCTGTGTCTATTTTTTGTTTTGTTTTGTTTCCACTTGACAATATAATTCTTGTTCATTTATTTACCTGTTGGAGTTGGGAACACAACTTGAATATAACCATTCATTATGAAAACCTAAGAGCTTACACAAATATGCTGAGGAATGAAAAATATTTATCAACTTTATAAAAATATCTATGCATTGCCCTTCTACCAGGTTGATAAAATGTGCAATTGATCACATAATTCCAAAATAGATCAACCATAGGGTATTTTTCCTTCATCTAGCACTAACACTAACACTTCACAATAATCTGAGCAAAAAAAAAAAAAAAATCACACATAATCTTACAACATACATATAGTCACTATCAAGTCTTTTTCTAGGCATGTTTTACTTGTATATGGTAGAAATCACAATGTGCATTCAGTTTTTTTTTTTCTGAGACAGAGTCTCACTGTGTTGCCCGGGCTAGAATGCCGTGGCATCAGCCTAGCTCACAGCAACCTCA
>NW_012137192.1:3017397-3019477 GCF_000956105.1 Propithecus coquereli
TAATATTTAGTTCACTTATACTTACTATAGCCACTAATATATTTGGGTTTAAATGTCTTTCTTTATCTTCAACTTGTCCTTTTTTGTTTTTTTAAAATTTTCTACTATACTATTTTATTTTCCTTTCCCTTTGCAGACATATTTATTATTTTTAGTAGTCATCTTATGGATTTCTGTGTGCATCACTGAGTTATTAATATTTCCCTTAAATTAACTTTTATCCCTGCCTAAACAATGAAAAAGTTGAAAAAAAACCTTAGCTACATTCACTCACTTTTAATCCCTAGGCTACAATAATGTAACTTATTCACGTTTCTTTTCATTTATTCTGGAATTAACTGCTTCCATTTGGAATAACATTTCTTCTTCCTGTGGAACTCTCTGTAGTATTGCCTTTAGTACTGTTTGGCTGGTGATGAAATCTGCCAATATTTTTGTCTAAAAATATCTTTATTTTACCCGAATTTTTGAGAAATGTTTACCCTGGGCATTTTAGTTCAGTAGCTGTTATCTTTTGCCCTATTAAAGATTTTATTCCATTGTCTTCTACTGTCAGTAATTTCCACTGAAAAGTCAGCTGTAGCTCTTATTATTGTGCCTCTAAAAGTACTATGTCTTCCCCCCACCCCGTGCCCACCATTGCTTTTCATTTTCTATTTGTCTTTGATTTCCAGAAGTTTTCCTGTGATATGCTTGTATATGTTTTCTTTGTGTTTGTTCTACTTCAGGTTCATAGAGCTCTTTGAATATTAATATAGTGCTTGTCATCGCTTCATTTTGGAAAATTCTCTGCTACTACCATTTCAAATGTTGCTCTGTTTGTTTTCTCTTTTTTCTCCTTTCAAGACTCTATTTGCATATATGTTAAATATGTTCAGCATATCCCATATATTTTTATGCTATTTCATATATTTTCTGCTTTATCTCTCTGTGCTTCAATCTATATTTTGTACTGACCTGTGCACTTGTTTATTAATCTCTCATTTACAGTGTCTTATGTTATGTTAAAGCACTCTTATTTTATGTTCAGTGTTTGAATTTGTATTTGATTATCTTTATGAATTCCAGTTCTTTACTAGAATTCTCCACCTTTTTTATTTTTTAAGCATGGTAAATATACTATTTAAAGTCCATGTTTGGTAACTCTAAATGATAGGTTACCTTTAGGTTGCTTGCTGTTGTCTTATTTTTCTTCTTATTTTTTTTTTCCAGGGGGTTGTCATTTGGTCCTGTTTCCTGGCACAACTAGTAATTTTGGATTGAATGTTAGACATTTTGTTTGAAAATTTTAGAGGCATTGGATGATTTTATCTTCCTCCAGATATGATCTTTCTTCTTTTGAACATAGTCAGATTGTCTCAGTCCAATCAGGGAGTAAGATAATTTGATGCAGTATGTGGTTTACCAAGATACCTTCTTCTTGAAGTTTTATTTTTATTTTACCAGCCCCATGAGTCTAATGAAATCTCTTTTTAGCTTTCTAGCTCCTTGGAAGCTGTTTTGAACTTCTACATACTAGTTTGATATTGATAAATGCTTCTATAAGAATTTGTGCTCAGAATGCTGAGTTCTGTTTCTCCTTCCACAGACTCTTAGCCCCTTAACTGCTGGCTGCATTGGTAGGCCTAAGTTTGATTGGATTTTCCCAACCCATTAATTCTGCCACAATATTTACTCTTTCATTTTTTTAATGCTATGTCTTGATTGCAAATTGGCAAATGGCCCAAGTGTGGAGGTGGGGGATGGGAAGGAAGTAGCAGCAAATGTACATACAGTTTACCTAAATTCCTTTCCTTTTCCTGGGATCTTGGTTTGTCAAGTCCTGGAATCCTTAGTTATTCTCCATTAAACAGCTGTTTTTTGTATGTTATCCAGCAACTATAAATAGTTGTTCTTTGTGGGAAGGTTAGTCTTATATAAGCTACTCCTTTTTGGCCAGAAGTGTAAGTCTTACATTTAATCTTATAATATGCATTTCCCACCACATGATATATTGGCAGCATTTTTCTATGTTATTGAAAATAATTTTAAAAATGTAACCTTCAGGGGCTATATAACATGTGGCTATAAAGAAAATATC
>NW_012137192.1:3019527-3022959 GCF_000956105.1 Propithecus coquereli
CCACCATGCCTGGCTAATTTTTTCTATATATTTTTAGCTGTCCAATTAATTTCTTTCTATTTTTAGTAGAGACGGGGTCTCGCTCTTGCTGAGGCTGGTCTCGAACTCCTGAGCTCAAACGATCCGCCCGCCTCGGCCTCCCAGAGTGCTAGGATTACAGGTGTGAGCCACTGCGCCTGGCCTGCATTCAGTTTTTTAAAAGGTGTTTCAATGAAGTAAAATGTATACATATTAATATACGTATACACATTTTCTGTGTACAGTTCTAGGTATTTTTTTTCAAAGTCAACGTACCCATGTAACCACTTTCCAGATAAAGATATAAAATATTACTAGCACCCTAGAATTCTTGCTCTTACTCCCCTCTGAGTTTGTCACCCCTTTGCCCAAAGCATCCACTATTCTAATTTCTGTCATCAGAGATTCCTGCTTTTGAAATTTATATAAATGGAAGCAAATAGTTTTTACTATTTGGGATCCAACATTGTGTTTGTGAGATTCTTCCATACTATTGCAAGTAGTTGTTGATTATTCGTTCTCATTATTTTATAATATCCATTGTATGGATACACCAAAATTATTTATCTATTTAGCTGCTCATGAACATTTGCATACTTTCCATTTGGGGGCTATTAAAAATAATTTTTGGCTACATGTCTTTTGATGCATATATATTCACACATTTGTGGGTATATACCTGAGAGTGGAATTGCTAGCGTATAGGGTATAATATGTTCAATTTTAGCAGATACTGTCAAACATTTTTAAAAATAGATTATATTGATTTACACTCTACCCCCTGACCCACCTCCACTCTCTGGCAGCATATGAGAGTTCTTATCACTCCATCTCCTTGCCCAGACCAAGTATTTCAGTCTTTTTCATTTTAACTATTATGGTGAGTATGTAATGGTTTTGAATTAAGAGTTTTGTGTTTCATTTATAGCTAATTGTATTAGCTTCCTAGGGCTACCATAACAAATTACTAAAAATGCGGTAGCTTATAAGAATAGAAATTTATTCTCTCATGGTTCTGGAGGCTAGAAGGCTGAAGTTAAGAAATATGGAAGAGCCATGCTCTCTCTGAAGACTCTAGGGAAGTATCCTTTCTTGGCTCTTCCTAGCTTCTGGTGGTTGACAGCTGTCTTTGACAATCTTTGACTTGTAAACGTATCACTCAAATTTCAGTCTCCATCGTCACATGGTGTTCTCTCTGTGTGTGTGTCCAAATTTCACTTTTCTTATGAGGACACCAACCATTGGTTTAGGGCCCACTTTAACTCTGTATGACCTCATCTTAGCTTGGTAACATATAGAAAGACTCTATTTCCAAATAAGGTCACGCTCACAGGTTCTGGGGTTTAGGACTTCAACATGTCCTTTTAAGGGGCACAATTCAATCCATAACAATAATTTGTGGGGTAATTTTTGCAACGATTTTGGGCTATTTGGATATCTCCTTTTGTGGAGTACTCATTCCAGACATTGAGTCATTTTAAAATTTGAGTTGCCTCTCCTTTTCTTATTGAGTCATGGGATTTCTTTTTATTTTCTGGACACAAATCTATTGTTAATCATGAAATGGTAGTGAAGTTTTTTCAAATGCTTTTTCTAAATTTCTTGAGATGATTAATTTTTCCTTGTTTATGTAAGTAACATGGTGAATTACTCTGATTTTTGAAGGTTAAATCAATCTTAAGTTTGAGAAATAAACCCAGTTTGGTTGTAACGCATTATCTTTTTTAATATATCATTAGATTTCATTTGGAAATATTTTGGTTAAGAATTTTACAATTATGTTCATTAGAAAAATTTGCCTATGATTTTATTTTATTATAATATTCTTATCAGGTTTTGATATCAAGAATATACTAACTTCATAAAAATAAGATTGTCTTTTTCTGTTTTCTGAAAGACTTTGAAATTTGGATTTTTATAAATTGATGAGAAAATTTCACATGTAAAGTTATTCAGGCCTAGTTTTTTTCCTTTATCATATTACATATTTAACTTTGTGTTATTAGGTGTATATAAATTTAGGTTCATTATATCTCCCTCTTGACTCAATCTACTTGGGTGAAATATTCCACTTTATCTACAACAATACTTCTTGCTTCCAAAACTATTTAATATTAGTATTAATATATTAACTTTCTGTGTATTTAAATTTAACACTTTTCTCTTATATTAAGCATATAGTTGGTTTTATTTTCTCTATTCAGTCTGACAAACACAGGTTTTTAATTGTAATATTTAGTTCACTTATACTTACTATAGCCACTAATATATTTGGGTTTAAATGTCTTTCTTTATCTTCAACTTGTCCTTTTTTGTTTTTTTAAAATTTTCTACTATACTATTTTATTTTCCTTTCCCTTTGCAGACATATTTATTATTTTTAGTAGTCATCTTATGGATTTCTGTGTGCATCACTGAGTTATTAATATTTCCCTTAAATTAACTTTTATCCCTGCCTAAACAATGAAAAAGTTGAAAAAAAACCTTAGCTACATTCACTCACTTTTAATCCCTAGGCTACAATAATGTAACTTATTCACGTTTCTTTTCATTTATTCTGGAATTAACTGCTTCCATTTGGAATAACATTTCTTCTTCCTGTGGAACTCTCTGTAGTATTGCCTTTAGTACTGTTTGGCTGGTGATGAAATCTGCCAATATTTTTGTCTAAAAATATCTTTATTTTACCCGAATTTTTGAGAAATGTTTACCCTGGGCATTTTAGTTCAGTAGCTGTTATCTTTTGCCCTATTAAAGATTTTATTCCATTGTCTTCTACTGTCAGTAATTTCCACTGAAAAGTCAGCTGTAGCTCTTATTATTGTGCCTCTAAAAGTACTATGTCTTCCCCCCACCCCGTGCCCACCATTGCTTTTCATTTTCTATTTGTCTTTGATTTCCAGAAGTTTTCCTGTGATATGCTTGTATATGTTTTCTTTGTGTTTGTTCTACTTCAGGTTCATAGAGCTCTTTGAATATTAATATAGTGCTTGTCATCGCTTCATTTTGGAAAATTCTCTGCTACTACCATTTCAAATGTTGCTCTGTTTGTTTTCTCTTTTTTCTCCTTTCAAGACTCTATTTGCATATATGTTAAATATGTTCAGCATATCCCATATATTTTTATGCTATTTCATATATTTTCTGCTTTATCTCTCTGTGCTTCAATCTATATTTTGTACTGACCTGTGCACTTGTTTATTAATCTCTCATTTACAGTGTCTTATGTTATGTTAAAGCACTCTTATTTTATGTTCAGTGTTTGAATTTGTATTTGATTATCTTTATGAATTCCAGTTCTTTACTAGAATTCTCCACCTTTTTTATTTTTTAAGCATGGTAAATATACTATTTAAAGTCCATGTTTGGTAACTCTAAATGATAGGTTACCTTTAGGTTGCTTGCTGTTGTCTT
>NW_012137192.1:3025894-3032384 GCF_000956105.1 Propithecus coquereli
TCTTCTGTCATTTTAGTGTTCTGAGTTTGGTTGATGTCAATTGCTGGGGAGCTGTTGTCCCTCTTTGGGGGTGTGCTTTCCGTTTGAGTCTTCATACTTCCAGAGTTCTTTCGCTGGTTCCTTCCCATCTGGATCAGTTGTTCCTTCTTGCCTTTAGATTTTTGTATGGATAATGACATGCCCTGTTTAGTCTCTGAGCCAGTAGGTGGTGTTTTTGGGTGAGATTCGACCACAGTCTCTATGATGAATCCGTTGATGCAGTAAAGGGGTGTGTAGGATGATCTCCCTGTCAGTAGGTGGCACTTGCTGGGAGGCGTGAGCTGCAGTGCTGTTTTTGGGTCCTGTAGCCAGCTCTTATTCCTCTAGAGAGGCCCTCTTGTGCCTCGGGTGGTGGGTGGGGTCCTGGGACTTCCAGATGTGTCCTTATTCTCCACCTCAGTGGGGGCAGGACTGGGAGTGAGTCTGCGTTGGGTAAGCCTGACCTCAGGCTCCACAACTGCTGTTAGCAGGGGTCAAGGTCTGTTTTTTGTTTCTGTGCAAAGGTGCCGGGAGGGGCTGAAATGGCTCCACTCAGCTGAAAGTCTGGGCTTGGGGGTGGGGCTGTCAGAGACCCGCACTCTGGAGCGGGTCTTGCTCCTCTCCACCCTCTCCGTCTCCGTGTCCTCTCCCAGGCCTCTGCCAGCAAGCAAGACCTCAGGCCGATGGATCTCCCCTGGCTGTGACGTGGGCCGGGAGTTTCCCTACCCAGGATCGCAACCTGACCTTGGTGCACAGCCCTCTTTTGGGAGGGGGGTTGCTGCTCAGGCACGCTGATCTGCCCCTGAAGGCGTACACTCCTCAGTGGGCTCTTTCACAGATCTCCCGTCTGTGCCCTGGGGTGGTGTGATCATGACCTGGGTGTATGGGGTCTGGTCTGCAGGCCTGTCCCCTGGACCCTGGAGATCAATCCCTGGCCCTGCCAGGGGGAGGGGTGCTGGTCTTGAATCACCTACAGGGTGCCCAAGCTGGATCAATTTCATTCCACCTTGGGATTTGTCCCGCTCTCCTGGAGTCCCCAGGCAAGTAGCACCTGAGCAGGCTGGTGGGTAGGGAGCTCACAGTCTGAGTACCCCTCAGTCTGCTGTAGGGCCCCAAAAGGAAAGGTGCTGTTCCTTGGAGATGCCTCTGTGTGGTGGCTAAATTGTCTCTCTGGGCACCCACGGGTAGGGAAGGGGAAGGAGAAAATGGAGCAATATGGCGTCTGCTGATAGGCTCGGGTCTGCACCCGGGGAGGTGCCCTGAGGGAGCTGGGAGCCCGGTGCTGTGTCTGCAAGAGGCCACTGCTCACTGGCGGCAGCCATCTCTGGGCTGGTGTCGGCAGTTCTCTCCAGCTGCTCAGGAGCCCACCAGCAGTCAGAGATGCAAGGGAGGGGAAAGTTATCTGCTCCACCTACCCTTGTCGCTGGTCTCCGAGCCTCTCGGGACCTCTCTCCTTCCAGTTCTCCTCCACAACGTCTTCCCGTGGAGTCTCCTGTAGTTTCAGGCACCCTTCCTTTCAACCCTCACCTGATCTTTGTTTCTCTGCTAGCTTATTTTTTTCTCTTCTAAAATTCGTCTTTTTTGCAGAGACACTCTGACTGGCAGCTTTTCTCATCCGCCATCTTGGCTCCTCGTATTTTCTCACATCTTGAAGACAAATAATAATATCTATCTTACTGAGTTGCTGTGATATTTTTTGAGAAACTAATTATCTATTCATGTGTCTATACACACCAAAAGCTCCCCAAAGAGAAGATTCAGGCATTCACTTATTCATTCATTAAAAAAACATTTATGGAGCACCTATGGCCTGAGGCATTAAGGATATAGCTGTAAACAAGTGAAGTAAGTTTATGCTCATATGAAGTTTACATTATAGAGGGGTTGAGACAGACAATAAATAAATAAATATGTGACATAATTTTCAGTTGTTGCTAGTACTATGAAGAAAAGTAAAGCAGGATAAAAGCTAGAAAATGATTGTGCTGATGCCACTAATTTGAAATAGTTGTCAGGAAAATTTTCTCAAATAACTTTGAGTTGAGATACATGAAAGCAAACCATGCGAAAATATGGGGAAGAGATTTCCAGATAGAGGATATAGTAAGTGCAGATGTCTGAAGTAGAGAAGCTCGACGGGTTCATGAAAAAGGTAGAAAGTCAGTGTAATGGGAATGGAATGAATGACGAGGGTACCAGGAGGTGTGGGCACAGAAGTAGGCAGGGGCCAATTCAAGAAGGGTTGTGTTGGCCATGACTGATGGAAAATCATTGCAAAGTTTGATCAAGGGAAACATGTGGTTTGATATTTTTGCATTCAAACATTCACTTTGGCTGTTGTATGGAGAATAGTCCATAGGGCCCAATGTGGAACAGGGGCTATTACAGTTTTCTTTATTTTAAATCCCCAATATAATGTCCAGTGCATACTTGTAAACTATCAATAGTAGCTGCTATTTTTTTTAAAGGAGCATTTGGGCTAGTGAATATACAATAATCTCAAAATGTCTGCTTTTGAATTATGAGCTCACCAGTGAATATACTAGAGCACAAAGCAGAGACAGCCAAACTACTTTTGCCATTAATTGGGGTTCATTCAACAGCATTTTGAGTTCACAGGTAAACAATGCAGTGTCAGGATTTTCAAATAATTTTTAAAATGAACATCAATCAATAACTATCCATTATGGCCTGGGAAGTGACTGCCAGATGAACCAGCAGTAATAAACAGCAACAGCTTCTTCATCCTTGTGTCAAAGCAAAAAGTCAACGGTTGGTGATAAAACTCTGCTCCAGATTTCTATCTGTGAAGAAACATTAGAACATTTTTTTATCATTTCAAACCTTTAAACTTTGATAGTCTTTTTATTTTTATTTATTATTATTATTATTATTTTAGAGACAGGGTCTCACTATGTTGCCTAGGCTGGGGTACAGTGGCTATTCCTAGGTGTGATTGTTATACACTACAGCCTTGAACTTCTGGCCGGTCTTTTTAAAAATGCTTTCTGTGAAGTAAAACAAGGAAGTATCTCCTTATAAATCTGTTCTTAAGTGGTCTCCGTAAAATGTCAGAGGGTTGAGAAACAGGTATTCAGGTATTTGGAGCAATCTATACTCAGTGGTACTAGAAATAATTCCCACTAATAGACTTAATAATTCTCATCAATGGAATGGTTTTTGGCTCCTCTAATAGCATCTCCCACAGCATTAGTCAGTGCTAATTTATTAGTAATAAACATTGGCTGAATAAATTCCTGATCCAAGAGTAAAGCAGAAATGATCCAGAACATTTATTCACTTGCTCACAAAAAATATTGTGAAACAATTTCAATGTATTAGACACTGCGATAGACAGTAGGAATATAAATGTGAAAAAAATAGTCTAGTGAAGGAATCAGCCATTTTTTTAAAAAAAAATTATGAAAACGATGGATTAAGTGCCAGAATGAAAGACTGCATTATAATGGAGAGGAAGCTGGTACAATTAAATGGAAGTTCTGAGATAGGCCTTGGATACTTAAACCTAGATGGGTGGGTATACTGAGTACCTAGGGAGAGGTAGGTACCCTTGCTGGGTAAAGAAAGATTATCCTAACCCCTCCGAGTTTACCTTTGGGCCACAGACTTTGTTCCTGCTCTCTCCTCCTTCCTTACCAATTGGCTAGTCATTTTCTCACATGTATTCTTCAAGATAAATTTTTGAATGATTTCACGAAGTTCTAAAAATGAACTCCATGATAATTTTGATTGACATTCTCTTAGTCTTGTGCACTAATTTGAAAGAATTTACAATATTAAAATACTTAAGATAATACTCATATAAGAACACAATCTGCCTCCCCATTTATTCAAATACTAATTTATATTATATTTTTCAGTGTAGTTTCATAGGTTTTCTTTATTTTCTTTCTGAACACTTCCCATGCAGATTATTCTTATAATTTTTTTTGGCTCATGATGAACCTGAGTACTTTTTGAATTTGTATTTCTAATTGATGCTGTTTGATATACAGGAAAGCTGAATTTTAAAAAGTTTATCTTATTTTCAGCCACTTCCTTAAATTTTTTAATGGATCTTCAATTTTTTTTCAGTTAATATTCAGAGTGTAGCAAAAATAAAAAACAAATTTCCTCCTTCATTGTTCTGTTTCATGACATATTTCATCAGCCAAAATTTCCAGAACAAAGACAAAACACCAAAGGACTTGTCCAAGAAGAAAATGCACCTGTGCCTTAGCATTTTTCAGAGCTGGCTGAGGCCCTTGTCTCTCTTGCCATTGACCTTGGCATGCCTTATTGCTCTTTTTCTGTTGGGAATGACTGTACTCTTAGCCATGGAAGGTCTTATGTCTACAATGTGCTGGGACAAATGCTGCCACCCCAAATTACAAATTCTAGCCAAGTGCTCTTCCCATTACTCCCTTTCTCCCAAACATCTGCATTTAACAGGCATTTACTCAGCACCTATCACAAAGCTAACAAGCTTTAGCGATGTTAGATTTCACCCTGAAGACACAAGCTGCTAAAGACAGCCAATGCTACTTCTCTTTGTGAGCTCTATACAGTGTGCATAGCCAACCACCTGATTACCACATTCTCTGGGATGTCTCACAGAAATCTCAACCTTGACATTTCTATAACAGAAATCTTGATTCTATCATCAAACCTACTCCCCATCTTAATCAATGGCACCAACTTACACTGTGTTTCTCAAGCAAGAAATCTGGAAATTTCTCTTGATTTCTTCCTTCTCCTCACCAACTTCCCACCACCATTACATCCAACTGCAAGTACATATTGAGTCTACCATGCTTTAAAATCTGTCTACTTCTCTTTATCTGTAGTGTTACTACATTTGTTCGTGACACCATGATCTCTTGCCTCAATTATTATACAGCTTCCTAACTGGTTGCTTCACTTCCATTCCCACCCAGAATGATTCCATCATTCAACAGTGGCCAAAGGAATTTTCTTAAAACTTACACTATATGTCATCATTCCACCACTGTGTTAAGCACATACAAGGCATAATAAATATTAATCTTTTACCCTACCCCAGGGTCCTCTATGAACTTGACTTTGTCTATCACCTCTAACCTCATCTCACATCACTTTTTCTTCTACACTTTTTCTTTTCTTATACCCCAGCTGGCTTTTATACTGGCTTTTCCTCAGTTCTTTGAACAGTCCTTTGCAGATTCTATTCCATATGCCTGGATTGTCTATTTCCCTACATGTCACATAGCTGATTGTTTCTCACCCCTGAGATCCATGGTCTGCAAATGTTTTTGATTCTCTATCATAGGGGAAAACATTGAATCTACACTCACAATTTAGCTATATTTATTTGCTTATAAATATACACAAGTACTACTTTGCTAATATATTATGTACCTTATAAAATATATGAAAATATAGATGCATAAGGGAAATATTAAAGATAAAATATATTTTAAATAAATGGTTATTTCACTTTATTAATAGTACATTGTTAATGATAATTGATATAAATCCTTATTTCAAATCATACATATTCAACTATATTTAACTCCATAATGGAGCAAAGATCTTATACTAGGAAAAGATGCATCAGTTGCTATTTTCTTATTGTTGCTTGAATTTGCCTTATTGTAATTATTTTCTATCCATGGTTTTTTTGGAGGAAACTACTAAATCCACTTATCAATTTTGTCAGTGTTCACTTACTTAAAACTACATAATATAATCTGGAAATCCACTTAACCACGCAGTTGTAAACTGTTATGTATGACTGTCCATGGGAAGGAAAAGAACAAGTGAGGTTTTGCTGTCTGACCCCCAACATTGTGGAATTCCATTTTCCCTCTCAAGAGACTCAAACCTACTGTGTGTGACATGTGGTAATCTCACAAATGGACAGAGAAAGAGAGAGAGAGAGAGAGATCATCAGTAGATATGAGTAAAATTTAACTTCTTTCTCATTTCTAGATTAAAAAATATCAAGAGAGCTTAACATCTTTTCTATATCTCAGTAGATCTCTGGCACAGCCATTTGTCAGTAAGTCCCCTCTCTGGAGAACACTACTTATTTATCAGCTTAAACGTCACCTCCTCTAAATACCTTCCATGATCACTTGCCTGAAGCAGATCTCATTATTCCTGCCTCATGTGCTTTCTTCACAATTATTATGATATTTCTACATATATTTTTATCTGTAATATACAGTTGGCCCTTGAAAAACATGGGTTCAAACTGTGTATTCCACTTACAGGCAAATTTTCTTCTGCCTCTGCCAACCCTGAGAGAACAGGACAACCCTCTCCCCTTCCTCCTCGTCAGTCTACTCAACATGAAGATGATGAAGATGAAGACCTTTTAATGATCCACTTCCGCCTAATGAATAGTAAACATATTTTCTTTTCTTTATGATTTTCTTAATAGAATTTTATTTTCTTTAGCTTACTTTATTGTAAGAATATGGTATATAAT
>NW_012137192.1:3034014-3063677 GCF_000956105.1 Propithecus coquereli
GATGAGCCTGGATTCACATCTGGCTCTGGGATCCCAGGGCCTAGGAGGCGATTCTCCACTAAGAGGACTGAGTTAAACTAGAGCCAACATTTAGCACCCAAAAGACCCCAGATCATTATAAACAAAGTAGCAGAGTTCATTTTCGTTTCCACCATGCCAACTTCCTGAAGTATTTTTCTTCCTTGATCCCTGATGGGGGCCTCTTAACCCTGCATTACAAAGTCACGTTTCTTTGTGCTCTTCCAAGTGGAGCTGAAGACTTTCAGCCAAAGAGGAGACACCAGGTTTTATTCCTTTAACAACAAGCCACGAGCCAATTTGCTAAGAGCTGCTTTCTCCTTCCCATGACTAAATACAGCATTACTAAATTTGACTGACCCAGGGAAGTTCTATGGAGACGGAGTTTATAAACTGTCTTCCTGTGACATTCCCCACTCCACCCCCACTCCCTTGCAGACATCAGCCTGGAGCTTGGAGCCCCCTCCCCTTGGAATCCGGGCAGCCAGAGCTACAGAAACCTGTAGAGCTCCTTCTGAATCTGGTCTTTGCATAGTAACGACCTCATTGGGTGTAGCCCTACCTACATAGGTCACCGTGTGATGAACCCGTGATTAACCTTATTCTCCAATCAGAATTTTGATCTAATCTCTGGGGCAGCATGGTTAACACACATGGTCTTTTTGTTTCCATAGAGCCGAAGATCTGAAATGTAACAGCTTCAGCTAAGCCAAGCACCAGAGGAAAACCACAGAGTTCATATTACATATATTAGTCTTTTTTTGTTTGTTTGTTTTAGCTGCAATTCTCAACAGGCTCAAGCAGACCTTGGGTGGTGGAACAGTTTCCTCCTAAGGAGGCTCTCCTCTCCTGTGGCCTTGCCATGCAAAGGACACATACACAGCAGTGTGTGTTTTGCTTGGCTGTAATGTAGCCTAATCACGTTTTGTAGACAGGCTGGAAGTGGCCACCCCAGAGCTGAGAGCCATGGAGAACATTCATTTCTGCCACCGCAGACAGCTCAGCCACAAACATGGATGATGAAAGGGAAATTGGCATTGACCTTGCTGCTTTGCAAGGAAAAGATGGGACCTGGAGTCTGGTTAGCAAAGAAAAATGAACTGAGCCTCCTTGATAGTGTTTGAAGAATAAGAGCTGGACCCAATAGACTTCTTCAATCTCTTCCTCATTGCTATTTCTGTGCGTGTGTGTGTGTGTGCATGTGCATATACACACACACCTGCTGTGTCTGACATGCAGGGGAGAGAGGAGCCCCCTTGTCTATGCTATAGCTCCCTATTGCACATTTGGCATTTGATTGACATATAAAACTCCCACAGACATCAATAGGACAGTAGCTCAGAATGCGTAAGAGATTTTTGCTGTTGTAAGAAGATAGGTGGAGAGAAAAACGTTACTGACACTACTTTCCAATCCCTCCAGGAACCTTTTCTCAGAGGAAGGAATTTTCTCTTAAGGGAGTAATGCAGGAAGTAAAAAATAAAGCTGATGTAGCCAACTGTATAAGACACACCCAGCTCAGCTCAACAGAGTGCACTGTTGTCCTTTTGGTTTTGCTCCTATTGGTTTCCTCTGCCAATAATGTCCTTATTCTCCCACTTCCCACCTGATGAAACTGTCATCTTCCAAGTCCCAACCGGATTTTCACTTCCTTCCTTCAGAAAGCCTTCTTTGATTTTTCTGCACTCAGAACAAGTCATTTCTTCTTCTCACCTGAAATTTCTTGAGAGAAGGAAGGCTATACCTAACACATATTTACTAGGTACTCAATGCTGACACAGCAAACCTGGTAACAGCAGAGCCTGAGTTCAAACCCAGACTCTCCCTTGGAGCTGTGAGAGTTTGGGATTAGTCTCTTTGAGCATCAGTATCCTCCTGTGTAAACCTGAATGGCAATGATCCCTTCATAGCTAAGTGGGAGTATTAAATGAAGTAAAGTACATAAAGAGTCCAGCATGTAGTAGATAATTCAGCATGTATGGTTTCCTTTGCCCAGATGCTGGATCTAATTCATGTTTGTATTGTATTTTTTACAATTCTTGTCACATTTTAGGCATTTAATAAATCTTGATTAATTAAAGTAAACAGAACTTTTCTTTTTGCTACTTAAGTATTTCAAGGCATTGAAATCAAACAATAACAACAATAATGCAAATGAAAATAATGGCAAGCACTAGAGCACAAAGGCTTATTTTTTGCATGCATTATCTCATTTTATCTTCATAAAAATTCTGGTGGGATATATAATTATTCCCACTCTGCAGATGAGGAAACTGAGGCCACCCAGTTGGTAGTGATGCAATAAGATTTCAAACATAACCCTAGTGCTTAGCTGTCACTTAGACAATGGTTCTCTGACTGTCTAACAGTATGACTGTTACAACAGTATCACCTGGAGAGCTTTTAAAAATGCCAATGCCTGCACCCCAACATCAGATTAGACTCAATTAGTCTGAAGTGGGGCCCAGGGACTGTTTTTAAAAGTCCTGGGCAATTCCATGTGCAGCCAGTGATGAGAACTTCTGACTTCAGGCACCACCGGAGTGCAAGTTTTGTATCTTAACAAAGCTCATGCACTCCAGCTTTCTCTTGCCCAGACTAAGTAACCATTTAATATCCAATCAGGGCATAGAGCATCTTAGCTTTATGAAATTGCTCTAATAAGGGAATTCTGTCAACCCCCTCCAGCAGGCCTGGGTACCTGCAATTGGTGTATCTGATGCAACACTTGTTTCTAACAGTAATGCTTGAATGATTCAGTCACTTGGTCAGTCATTTATTTGCTCAGCAGCCACTTTGTGCCCCTACCAGGAGAAGGAGCACTGGAGAATTAGACACAAGTAAGACACAGGAGCAGTACTGGCCCGAAAGGTACTCATAGCCCAATGAAAGAGGGAAGAATGTATGCAAAGGACTAGGGCTCAATATGGTTACTATTGGGAGAGACACATGGTGGTTGTGGAAACCCATAAAGGAATTGGAAAAGTCTCCCACCCCATCCTCACCTTACTCCTGACATTCCTCTCTTACCTCAACCCCCATATTCCTGCCCACAATAAGTTTGTAGCCATTAGGGCCTCAGAGGGATAGGGGTCCCAGATATTCTACAGAATAGCAGAGTTGGTTGTGGGCCTGACTTCCTTTTTAGCATCTCACCATGAAGGAATAGAGGAGCACTCAGGGATGCAGACCATTACCCACCTGGGGGGATGTAGAGGAGAGGAAGGGACATAAAGTTCTGGAATGCTTCAGACATATGGCCAAGCTCTTTGGAAAAGTCACTCTCACCTGGACCTGGGGGACTTCAGCCAAGCGGACAGGTCCTGGGCTGAGTTCTGCAAATCCAGGGCTGGAATGTTATTTATTACCCTGAAAAAGCAGACATGGATGCACAGAGAATAAGAAGAAGCCATGGCAGAAAAAGAGAACACAGAGGTCAAAGCCAGTGATACTGCATCCCTCATGGACAAGAAGGGGCAAGTGTGGCCAGGGATAAAGATAAAGCCAAGGTCAGCAGCCAGGATCAAACAGAAGTAGAGCCAGGTCCTGGGAGCAAAGCAGAAACAAAGGACTTTTGCCAAGAGCTGGGCTGCAATGTCCAAAGCTCATGCTGGTGGTCATTATCTCTATAATATGTGAGCGAAACAATTCGAGCAGAGGGAAGAGCGTGAACTAGGTCTAGGGCTTGCTATCAGGGTAGACAACAGAGTGTCAAGCTATTTTTACCATCAGAAATCTGAGCAGCATTAGGATTGTCCTGTCTGTCTTAGAGTATGAGACTTAAAACTGGCAAAAAGCACCCCAGATGTCTGCCCACAGCACAGAGGGACAGAATCGTCCCTCTCTTCCATATTCTAGACTTAGCACCTGGACAATACTCTTTTGTCAATTACACGGTCCAGCTGCATTCATAACATTAGACCAAGTAAGACGTGAGCCCCAGCTAATTGTCATGTTGCTACATTTCTGAGCTATACCTGTGAGTTTCTGGGCTCCATTACATACAACTTCTTCTGGATCCATGCAATATTCATGTGCCATTGCTGGGACAAGTGCATGCACCCAGAAGAGGCTCAGAGAGGTCATGAGTTGTCCAAAGTGGAGAAGGCAGACCCAGGTATCCTAATTTTAGCTTGATGTTCTACTACCCTTTTCTTTTTTATGATTATTTTGTTCTAGCAGGGAGCACCTGTTAGCTTCAAAATCTGTGCCTTGATTTTGGAAGTGGCTGGTATAAGAAGTGCTGGCTAAGCCGAGAGCTTTGGCCAGGAACTACTGATGTGTGGAGCAAACAGTTACTTTTGACAGCTACAAGCTTTCTTACTCCAAGCAAGTCATCGGTGGCTTGGAATGAGGTAGAATCATTTTTGTTCAGCCTGCCTGAGTAGTCGTGCTGATATGAATGAAAAAGTAGAACTGTGCTATGACATGAGTTTGGTGACTACCCAGGTAATCCTAGGGCTGCCAGGAGAGCACTGGATAACATGGGATAAGAACCAGAAGACTTGGAACTTGAGTCCTAATTCTGCTGTGTTAGAGTTATGGGACCTTGGGCAAGTCATCCAACTTCCCCAAATCTCACTTTTCTTGACTGTCAGATGAGTAGAATCTAAGTAGAATTCTTAAAGCTAGTGTGCTGGAAAAGGTTGTATAAGTTTTTGAGTGCTACACAAACGTGAAGACTTTTAATACACACTTGAAAGCCAGTCATCAGTCTGAGTTAGGATCCTGATCTAGCTTGAGCAAGTTCTTTAATGCCTCCATGATGCAGTTTCTTCATCTGTAAAGTGTGCACATTAAGACATATTCAAAATCACAGACTTGAAATCTATGGATTGGAATATGTTTTGGAATGCAGAATTTTTCAAATTTTATAAAGGTAATAAAGTATAAATGCTAATACATAAAACCATCAGAAGGTTCTGGGACAACACCTTATAATCAAACACATTGACGTTTTATTTTTCAGTGAATCTTGACTGTTCATAAGTGGGATAAATAAAAATCATGAAAAGCCTCATGTCAGGTCAGATAAGGTTTTGCTGTCAAAGAAATTTGTACCAAACTTGCCAAAACCTGCCCATTTTCAGTGCTCTTTGGACTGCGGATTTGTAGATAAAGGATTGTAGACCTTTGGTACCTTCCATTTAGGGTAGTTGTGAGGATAAAATAAGTTAATATGAATAAAGAGCTTAGACCAGTGTCTGGCATATAGCAAGCATAGAATAAGTGTTAAATATTATTACTTTTATTATCTTAAAGAGTAAAACCAAGAGAGAATGGGATTTCACAGGCCCTTACTGACATTTCTTAGATTTTTATTAATTAATGAACTAATCTCCTATCCTTTTGATGGCTGAGAGAATATATTTCTAGGTCTGAGCTGTAGTCAGCACATAAAGGAACAATGTCAAGCTTTGAGGACACGTGTGTAAATGGATGGGGTGGGGGAAGAGAGAGAAGAAGAGAGAGAGATTCCAGGCCCATGTTCTGTGCAACATAGCAAAGTACTAACAGGTTGAGAATATGGAGTATTTTAATTTTCTTCCCTTGCATTTTCTAAATTTTATCATTTGAGCTTGAATTACCTTTATAATGAGAAAAAAAGGTACATCTTCTTCAAGTCCTCTCCTATTTCCTCCTCCTCAGAGAACTGGTTCTCAGATTCCAGCTCCCATTTACAAGACAACCATCAAGTGACCAGCTTTTACTGATTGCCTCCTATATGCCAGACACTGCGGAAAGTGCTAGGAAATCAAAGGAAAACCCAAAGATGTTATTTGAAAAATCTTCGGCAAAACCACTTTCCGTTTGTATAGCAACTTATGGTTCACATCATGTTTCAACATAAATTCTCTCAATCGGTCCTTCTATCTAGATTAGGAAGGGTACATATTTTGGTCGACATTTTATGAATTAAGAAACTTATGCAAGGTCACTCAGCCTATTAGGGATGAAGTTAAATGCAAATTTCTGAATCATATGAGTGGTTAAAAATAAAAATAAAATCAGAATTCCTAAGAAATTGAAAATCAGTGGCACTTTGAGAAGGTAATATTGGGAAATCAAGCCGTAAATTGGCCAACTATAGTAAAATTTCACCTTAGCAACATGGAGGTAATGGAGGCTAAAATTTTGGGGTACACCAAATGAGACCTTTAAAGAGTGCCCTCAAAATAGTTTTCTAAAGCTTGGCGACGATGAACCTAAGGAAGAAAGCTTCGACCAAAGACAGATGGTTGGAAGAGAGTACTGGAAACACAAGAGGGTATAGTCTTTCTGTATTCAACACAGTCAAAGCAGCAAAGCTGCAGAAGAGGCCCCATCTCAGGTTAGGGACATCAATAAGAACAAAGTCCCTTTGTTCAGATTCTCTACTCACAGGTAACCTCCGGGTTATTTTTAACTTCCCAAAGAATCAGAGTATAGGCTGATATGCTCCTAGCAACAACCTTAACTGCTTGAAATTTTTTGTTTTGAGTTTGTTTCTTTTGACTTGTTGGAAGGAATGGGTCCCTAAGTGGCTGATTGACATTAACTGCACTGCCAGAGACAAATTTGGGAACCAACAAAGCAAAGATCAGTCACTGATCCAAACAAAGTTCTATTATCTTAGACCCTGTCCAAGCATCCTTCCCACCTTCTTGATGACATCTTGACTTCTCTGTGTGCTCCGACCACCCAGCATCCAAGTGCATGGCTCCATCTGTTTCTTTAAACTAGATCTTCCAATCTCCCACAGCTTTTTCTGGGCAAAAGGGGCTGGGTTTGCCTACCCTTGTTAAAAGGAAGGGAATTATTCAGCATTTTGTTCTGCATTCTTCTACCCCAGATAACCCTCTCTAATTTGAGGTTGGCTGGAAATCTGGAAATCCTTATTCTTATCAGGAGAATTTCCATTGCTAAAGGGGAGGGCGCACTAGGCCACATCCTGTGTTCTGGGAGAGGCTCAAAAGAGTCAATTGCAATACTTTGGATTCAAACAAAATCAGGGACTTTCTTAAGTGGATTCAAAAAACAGGCTGGGATAACAGGCTTACTGTAATTTTTATTGTGGTTGTTCCTTCCTCCTTTGCTTGCAGAAGTCCCATTGCCCCAGGCTCCACAGTGGACAAATTTTCCATTTGTAGAGTTCTTCCCATGGACTAGCAAATCTCACTGCCTGGCTCCTGCCTTGAAAGTCTTTGGAGCCTCAGGTGATCTAACTACCACTTCATAGACCTGGAGCCCTCGGTGTCTACACAACACAGCCAGGGGATGTGGGGGGAGGGGGTGCCTGGGAGATACTTGCTTGTGTTTCTGAGTGTGTGGAGGCAGACTACACTCAGGGGATTTGTGCATTTTAGCAAACTTGGCAGAACTTCCCTGCGTGACCTAAATAGAATATCTTCCTCTACATAAAGCATGCATCAGGGTATTTCCTGATTTATTCATGAAAGGTTTGCTTTACAAAGGCCTCAGGAACTGTGCAATCTCAAAATACATGATACATAGGCCTGGATACTAGAGTGGCATTTGTACAAATTGCTGTGATAGATGAGCTGTGCAGTATGGCAGCAGAGTTGGACCAATTTAAATACCCACTGCTGGGGGTTGCTCTTTTAGAGGAGGAAGTGAGACCCAACCTGCAGATTGTTGGCAATAATATGGAGCAGTGTTCTCTCTCTGCAATGAATAATTGATCAAGAAATGGAAAAAGAAGTGAATAAAATTCATGTTCACTAAGTGGAGACATAGAACCTTTACTGCTAATCATTCATTGATTCCTTCATTCATTCTCAACTGGAGGATTAATCTGTCAGTGGCTGATGTGATGAGCAGCATTGAGGGTACATGGGAATAGGTAACTATGGGCTCCTAAGGACAATAGAATGTAATATTTGAAATCCAATCAGTCCTGGGAATTTGGGGTTCTGTTTTTATCGTGGGAGGGGGGTTATCCACCTCTCACCTAAGAGAAAAACAAAGACTGATTTTTCCTAATAGAAGGCAGGCATTTTCAGGTGAGTCCACTGTACTCTTTCTGATCATGGGTTTATCTAATGTTTCAGTATTTTCATGCTGAGGTATTTTTAACAGCACAGCAGATGGACCTTGGTTGTTTGCAAAGAAGTTTTATTTTGGAGCTTGTGAAGAGATTGGGGTTAATGTACAATAAAGTGAAAGTGACGTTTGTAAAGACGGTGTGAGCAGCATGCCAGGATCCATTACCCTGATAACCCCACAAACAGACCAGCAGCCTCCATTGGCGAACTGCTGCTCAAATCCCATCAGCGTTACTTGCAGGACGCATCGCCACTTTGTGGCAAATTTCCAAGGGTATTCACATGCCAAGCAACTCGTCCTAACTGGGACAAGGAGACATTGTTTTACAAACTCTTCCTTCGGGGCCTAGAACTTTGGGGAGATCCAGCCATGTTTCCTTCTCCTTGTTTTGAAATTGTGGACATACATTGGCAGCGATAAGAAGAAAATTCCAGTTCAGCCTCTTGAATTTGATATCCCAGGGCTAACGTGTCAGAACAAGGTGGTGTGATGGTGGCAGGGAGGGCAGTGAGTATGGGATGGACCCTATGGGGCTGATGTTTCTCTGCAGAGGGATACGGGCATCACCAGGACAGTTTGGATCCCTGACGGGAAGGTTAAAAAGGCTTTCAGGGGCAGATCTTCCAAGAAGGGAAACCATCCAGAGGATAATATTTGAATGAATTAACCTTCAGTGATTTCCCATGACCCAGAGGATCAAGTCCAAATCCTTAGTGCAGATTCTAGATCCTTCACCATCTGGCCCCTGAATAACCTTGGGCCTTTCCATTGTTCCCAAACACTCAAACAACATGTGTTCCAGCCCTTCCAAACTGTCCTTTGTTCACTGATAGTAATGATAGCCAACATTTATCCAGGCCTTTAAAAATGCCAGGAACCGGGCTAAGTGCTTTATGCATCTGATCATTTAATCTTCAGAGCAATCGCTGAGGTAGACAATGTTATGGTTCTAACTTTACAGATGAGGATGTCAAAGCATAGAGGTTATAAAACTGGGTCACAAAGCTATTAAGCAGGCTGGGATTAGAAGGCAGTGTGACTTCATGGCCAGCCCTTAACCACTGTATCACCCCCTGCTTCCTTTTCTAGATGAGAAAATACCCCCACTCCTTGCACACATTGCCTTTTTATCCTGCACAGGATCAATTAGCTTTTCTCCTTATTTGACTGATTTAAAAATCATCTCTTTTTTCATCAAGACCTTCAAGATCAAATATTGCCTTCTCTGGATGCCATTCCTGGCACCTTCAGGCACAGTTTGTGGCTTTCTCCTTGGAGCTCCCACAGCCCTGTACAAACCCACAGCACACACTGTATTGCAATACAGTCCTGCCTCCCATGCATCTGTGCTTGGCTGGCTCTGTGTGAAGAATCTTTAGACCTTTGTCCCAGATGAATTAAAGCTTCAAGAGAATGAGAGGCAAACCAGGAGCAGCCAGCCCCATGAATCTAGGCTCAGGCTCTGGGTGATGAGTGCACCCGGATGCCATGTGGCATTTCACAAGGAGCTCTGCAGTCAGGTCCGGACCAGTGCCTGCCTGTCACATTCCTGCCTTTATCATTAACCGCACCCCATGGTGACTTCCTTCAACATGTGAGGCAGCGCCTGCCTGTCTGATAACCCAGCTTCCTTCTGGAAAGGATTTCCTTTGGCCTGGGTGAATACCTGGCCCTGCAAGAGTTAACTATGAGGCAGCCCAGATCAGTGGAACATCAGGTTTCCATTAACCAGTGGTATGCGGACCAGTGGCACGAGCATGGATTATGTGGTAATAAAAACACACTGCACAGAATTTATGTCAGAGGTTCACTTCTCTCCTTCCCCACCTCCTGCCCCAGCACAAGGAAACCAGGCCCTCTCTACTCTGGTGCTGCGTTGTAGCAAACGTTGGTGTTAGACTTTCCTCCCAACTTGCTTTATTCTTGCTGGACGTGCACATTTTGTTCGTGAATGACATGTGGAAAGTAACGGTGCCAGAGGAATTCACTCCTCCTAGTAGGAATCCTAGGAGAACCAACTGGGATAGAGAGTAAGCAAGTGTGCAGGAGAAGGAAAAAAGGAAAGGGTCAGAAGAGGGAGAAGGAGGGGAGAAGGGAGAGCGAGAAAGACAGCAGAGGATAAACGCACTTAGAGGATAATTGAAAGGAACACTGGGGGATTCCGAAATCATTTCTTCTGGAAGGAAGGGAATTCACCCCCATGGAGAATTTGCTATATGGCAGGCAGTGTGCTGAACTCTGTGTATGTTATTCACAAAGGCTTACACACTTCTGGTAACTTGTCATGCAGCTAGTCAGGGCAATTGATTTCCAACCAAGGTCTCTCTGGGTCTAAATATTCTCACCTCCCTTTTTTAGTTATGGGGTTGTCCAGCCACACAAAAAGGAGATCAACCTCCCATTTTCAGTTGCAGGTAAGAAGAAGTTCTTTGATCATTTTCTTTCCTTAGAGATAGAAGATGGAAAGGACCAATTGCTAGAGCACAGCTAGAGCACAGATCTGAGGGGATCTCTCAGAAGCTCCACCCGATAACTCCCAGCCCTGGGAATGAGGGCAGCTTTCTAAGCAGAGGCCACTCTGGGGTTCAGAAACTCTTCTTCAGACCACAGTTATTTCCTAAGCATGTACTAGGTGTCAGGTCCTGTGATGCTGACAATGAAGAAACAATAAATAGAACAGCATCTTCCTTGCAAGTACGGTGTCCGCAGGATGCCAGAAAGACACGTAAGCAAAGGGATATAAATGCTATGATGGTGGTGTGCATAAAAGTCCAAAGCAAAAGGGATGTCCATCTTGGGAGGCTGTGGGGAGGGCTGAGTGGAGAAGTAGGGCAGGGAAGAGTAAGGAAGCCATGCCCAAGGCCTTGGAGAGGGCAAGGCAGTTTTGGATAATTGAAAGTAGTCAACTGTGGGTGAGTAGTGGTTCTCCACTCTAGCTGAGCATTAGAATTACAGAGGGAGATTTAAAACATATGGATGCCTGAAGCCAATGCCCAAACATCTCTGGAGGTACAGTCTGAGCATCAACATACTTTTTTTTTAAATTACCTAGGTGAGGTGGAGAACCCCTGGTGTGCTGCCCAGGGTATATCTGGGTTACAGTGAAAGATGAGTCTTGAGCCTAAGGAAGGACACAGAGATGAAAGGCCTTGGATGCTACTCTAAGCAGTCTGAACTTCCCCTGTGAGCATGCAAGGTTTTTAAACAGAGAAGTGACCTTACTTATAGGAAATGAGTCAGCAAGATGGTAAAGCTTTGGTAGGCTGAGCCTCAGGGGAAATTTTGGCTTCATCTTCTCAGAAAGCCTGACCACCTGTGTTTACTAAGACAAGACTGATTTAACTCTTTCTTTGGTAGGTACAACTGGAAGCCTTGGGTCACCCTGGGGAACCCAGTGGCCTGACAGCCAGGAGACCCTGGTTCTGACTCACCTGCAGGTACTAACTTGCTGGGGGACCTTGGCCAGATCCTTCTCCCTCTCTGGTTCTTCACTCCCCACTGCAAACAATCAAGAGTTAAACAAATCTGTGCTTCTCTGTGGGTCACTTCTCTGTGGTTACTTTGATTTGTTTTTAGGCAACATGCTTTGGGTGTTTTTACATTTAACATAGTAATAAAGGCAGTTTCTGTTAATCAAACATGTCTAGGTTAGGAGAGGTTAGGGAAAGACGAGTCTGGAATTTCAAATGGTTAGTGCTTTCTTGTTTCCTTTGGTCTCTGATGGATGTCAGTTGTTTTCTCGATATAGTCATTCTGTAGGGATTTGCTTAGGTCAAGATACTCCTCAAATAATCTACTTCTCCCACATCAGGATCTCCAGGAGTCAATGACTCAACCTGCTCTGCTGAGATGGAGGACAATGCAGATTTGGAGCCACCTTGTTCATTCCAGCTGGCCTTAGCCAAAAGTAACACCATCTTGAAGGTCTCTGATGAGACACCCTACATGGGGCCTTTCCCGCCCCAACCTACTCACATCAAGCCTATGAGAACATTTCAAAAGTTGCTGTGATGCACCTTCAGTGGTCCCTCATTGCCCCAGATAATGTCAAGTTCTCTGACAGGACACAACCCTCCCTTCATCTGATTCCCCAACCTCATCTCTTATCGGGACTTTACGACACCTTGGAATGCAGAACTGCTTACTCTTCAAGGACAGCCAAGTTCTTTCAAGCTTACGAGTCACAATTCACGTAGTTCCCTCTGTTTGTAATGCTTTCCCTCTCACCTTCCCTACCTGGGAAACTTATTCATTCATAGGCCCAGCTAAAATGTCACTTCATTCATTGAGAACCCAACCTGGGTTCCAGGAAAAGTGCCAGATGCTAAGAGGATGAATAAAACAAAATCCTCTGGTAATGATGCTGGCCTCTGTCCCCTCTGTACTTTCTCCTGACTTTGTCACTGTGTGGTGATTATCAGTTTATACTGCTGGATCTCTCTGTAGATTGCAAGTTCTGAAGAGCCAGATGCCTCTTATTTATATCTGTGTACACAGCACTGAGCAAAGGGCCTGGCAAGGAGTAGGGACTGAGTGGTTATTTGCTGAATGAATGAATGATTAATTTATTTGGTAAATGAATGAGTTCATAAATATGCCAAGTCGAGTGATGGCTGCTTTAACTCCTGGGACTACTGCAGGTGGTAGCAAGAAGAGACCCCTTGTATTCCTTATCCTGGACTAGAAGAACCTGGAAGAGACCTTCTGTGGTCACTGACACCTTCTAGATGAGAAACTGAGACCCAATAAGGGAATGGGGCTTGTCTTGATGGTCGAATGTCCAGCAGCTGGTCCCCAGCTATTCCCTCACTGCCAGAACAGGCAGCTCCAACTGAGTAACTCTGTTATCCTAGCACTGTGGGACCTTTTAGTTCCGTCTAACTCCACTTTCCCAAACAGCATGTGGCCCTGGCATCATCGTCTTGGAATCTGATCACTGGTTTGGTTGCTTCTTCCCGTCTATTCGATATGACCAGCCAGGAAGACGGTGCTGACAAGGCAGTCTTCAGCCCTGCACTGACAGAAATCAGGTGTCCTCGCTTCATAAAAGAAACATTAGCCGATCTGACGGGAGCTGGAAGCAGAAGTGCTGACAAAGATGTAACTCCTAAGGATTCTATGGGCAAGGAGAAAGCATCGTTCTCTCCTGATTTAGAGGTATTATGGGCTTTGCAGACACGACAGAAAAGAATGAGAGAAGCCAGGGTGGAAGGCCACCAGAGTGGAGGTCTCAGCGGCTCAGCTGGAGGGAGCGAACAAGGGGGATGGTAAGGAAGACCTCTGTTCCCTTCTCTCGACCCCCATGGCACTGCCCAAGTCCTTATCACCTCTCTTCCAGACCAAAGCATCCCCTCTGGTTCCCCAACTCTCTTCAGCCTCAATTAGTGCCCAGCCCAGTCTCTGCACTGCTGCCAAGTAGTCTTTCTAAATTATGTGACCATAACTCAGATGCCCTTGCTTAAAACTCTCCAGTGGCTCCCTATTTCTCTGTGTAAAATTCAAGCCCCTCAGATGACATACAAGACCTCCTTAAATGCCTTCCTGCTGCCTGAAGGCAGCCATTTCCCGCACCCCAATGGGGAATTCTATTCTCACTCACCACGTGGGTCAGAGAACCTATGGCAAAGAAAAGATTAAGGAGACAGAGGTGGGTGGTTGATGGCAGGAGCAAGTCCTCTTTCTAGAAGAATCACTTTCCTTCCTACACCCACACACTCCCCTTCTTCCTCTCATGGGAAAGTCAGTCCTAGACAGCACATGGTGACTGAGACACTGCCTTATGCCCAGCCTGATCTGGGGCTCCATGAACTTAGGGGTGAATCGGACACAGTCCCTGTCCTCAAGGGAACCACAGTCTGATGGGGAAAACTAGAAACAAACCATTGTTACAAGGCTATCTAGAAATCTGCTCAAAGTGCTCTGGGTAGAGGTAGGAGGCCAGAGACGCTAACTGTATGTGGAGGAGTTGAGGCTATTTGCGCCAGTCTTTGGAGGATGGTTAGGCATTTCCTCAAAACAAAAGAAGAGAAGGAGCTAAAAGAATTTTCTCTGTGTTATAAACCATGCGCAAGGGCTTGTAGAAGACACAGGGCGAGGAATGTTTAGATCAGGTACAATTGAATAGAGAGTGGATGGGGCAAGGTGAAAGATTTTGGTGGACGCAGGACCTCATAGAATGTCATCAGACCTCTCTCTCTTTCTCTGTCTCTCTCTCTTCCTCCACCCCAATCTCTCTTATCTCTTCTTCTCTGGTATTGGTCTCGTTTCCTTTCATGTGGATTAGGTGTCAAGGTCTTCCTTGTGAAGTGGGTAGGAGTAGACAGGTTCACATGTAGCGGCTGCTTTGACTTACATCATCGCAGCTGAAGGAACTCAAAGGGCAGAGTTTCTTTCCCACTGCTTGTCTTGGTCAGTTCAGGCTGCTGTAACAAAGTACTACAGACTGCATGGGGTAAATAACAGAAATGTATTGCTCACCATTCTGGAGGCTGGGAAGGCTGCCATCAGTGTGTCAGCAGGGCTGGGTTCTGGTGAGGGCCTTCCTCTTGGTTGCAGACTACCTGCTTCTCCTTGTATCCTTGTGAGGTAGAAAGGGCAAGCTAGCTCTCTGGCCTCTTCTTCTAAGGACACTAATACCATCAGGTGGGCTCCACCTTCAGGACCTAATTACCTCCCAATGGCCCACCTCCAATTACCATGACACTGGGGGTTAGATTTCAACACATGAATTTTCTGAGGACACAAACTTTCAGTCCATAGCTTCTGAGCATATTACTCCTGAGGAAGGACTCAGATTAGTCTGCCTGTCACGTGCCTGCCTCCAGGATGAACTCCTGCTCACCACTATAAAGGACATGCCTGAGAAAACCTGGGTAGTATGACTAGCATGGCTCTAGGATTGCTGGTCTCTACAAAGTTACATGCTAGAGTAATGGAGGAGTAGTTCCTCAAAGGAAGATGGAAGGCTATTACCAGAAGATGGGAAAAGGTTTTATACAGCCTGAACTATAGAAGCCCTCTTCATTTCCGGGTTCTCTTCCTCCAGGGTTACTTTGGATAACTTTTTGGGACTATTATGGATTTCTTGACTTTCTCTTTATTCAAGGGATTTGCATATAGCATCTCCTCAATGAATGCTTTGTGAGAATTGTTTTGGCATATCTAAAAAAGAAAATTAAAAAATATAGAAATTAAAGAAAAACAATAATAACGTGACAAGCTGGAAATTCAGACACTGTCTCAGCTCTAAAACAACTCACTTGGAAGACATGTTCTGCTGCTCTTGGTGAGTCTGAAGAACTAATAAGAAGACACTCAAAGAACATGTGGAGTGTGCGCAGCTGCATTTGCACCAGGAAGCAGAGCTCAACTGAAGAGCTGCAGTCAGCACCCGAGATAGGAGAGGCTTGTCCTGGCTTTGATGCTGCAGGGGATAATGGAGCCACAGTGCAAGCACAGGCCTTTTATTGACAGGGGAAAAAGAAGCCAGCTGGGGTTTGTCTATAGCTGAGCTTCTGATTCGGTCCCATCCTTCTGAAAAATACCCTCTTTGTTCCTTTGCTGCAGGTGGCACCTGTCATAACAAGGCATGTAAATAGAATAAGCAGCCTTGGGCTACTTAAGAGATGCCCCTTCCTCAAATGAGTCTCAAACAACTTTCCCAGTTAATCTCTCTTGCTCTCTCACGCTCTGCCCCTTTCTTTCAACCAGAGGATTCATCTGAACAAGGAGGATGATGGTGGCCACAGAACTCTGTGTTCCAATAAAGGGCCAAAAATTTTTGTTATAAGATGACAATCTCAACTTTGCTACTGTGTCCTCTCCCATACCAAATCTCTAAAACTATAGAAAAATATAAAGGAAAGAATAATCCAAAATGAATTCCCAAACCAAGCAGTGAAGCCCCCAGGAGGTCCAGAAGCAATGAAGAATTTATTAAAAGCAGAAAGCAGGTGGGATGAGTATCAAAAGACAAACTAAAACCCAAAAATCACAGAGAAAATAAGTTCTATTTAAAAAGTTCTACTTGCTCAGAATGGGTGGATACAGAAAAGAAGAGGAGATCTAGGGGTGACTCGCCTAATGCAATGGTGGACATCAATTTGACCCTCATTCCCTCCTCCTAGGTCAGCTGGCCCCTGCAGGGGTGCTTGCCTCCAGATGAAGTGATGTCATAGGAATTTGGATTAGGGAAATACAGCAGGACTGCAGGTGGCTAACACCCAGGACAAAGGAAAGCATTCACACTCAGAACACTGTCACCACACAAAGCTATGCAGACGCAGGTCCCACCACTTCCCAAACCTCAGTCAAAAAGGGTGGGTACAATCCAGGAAGCATGTCCACTCCTCCTTCCAGACAGGCTGTGGGAACAAATAGAGCAGGGCCAAGCAGAAAAACTCAGCTGCAAATATGGATACATAACCCCCTCTCACCAAATAATTTGAGGAAAGCCAACATGATGAAAGAGAAACAACAAACTTAAATTCAGATCCTATATACCTAGTGAATTGGAGGGGTGAGAGTAAACAGAACATGACTCTAGAATAAGGAAAATTAAAATTACACAGTTAGATCTAAAAGGATTTAGAGTGATTAAACATCAACTAGAGATTATGGAAATTAAAAATTTAGTCAGTGACTACAAAGAAAAGAAAACCCGAGCAGGTGAGTTGTTTGGTAAAATGGACACATCTGAAAAGGGAATTAGTGGCCTGGAAGATTGAGCCCAGGAATTTTCACAGGATGTGGCAAAAAGGAATAAAGAGATTGGAGTAGCTAAAATAAGGTTAAGAATTATGGAAACAGATTCTAGATTTTAACATCCATCTAATAAGAATTCCAGAAGAAATGACTCTTTCAAGAAAGAATAAAAGTCCCCAGAACTAAATAAAGACACCACAGATTGAAAATTCTCAGCAAGAATCAACAACTCCATATAGAAATGTCAGAACCCCAGCAGGGAATGCAAAACAGAACAAAACCACCCAGAAAAAGAAAAGAAAATTTACCTGCAAAACAAGAACAGTAAGATTACCATCAGCCATTGCTTTAGCTACATGAAAATGAAAAGAAGTTCTAGGTGAAAATTACTTCAAGCCAAGAGTTCCATGGCCAGCCAAAACTTTACCAGAGATTAAAGGCAAAATACAGAGATACATGACCTCAGAACACATATAATCCATATTCTCTGAAAAAATAATAATAATCACTAGAGAATATTCTACAAGAAGAAAAAAATTAATCCAGAAGTTAGAAGATGAGATATATGAAGCAATGACGAGTACAAGAAATAACAAATTAGTAAAACTTACTATTAAGCCTAATGGTTTAACAGTAAGTATTGATTGTTTCAATGTAGATTACAGATCGGTATATGAATTGAGAGAGAAAGTGGGACATAAAATTACGCTAATATTTCTGTTTTGTTTACAACAAGGCACAACATAAATATTCATATAGTAGTTATTACAAAAATATATTGAAATGTGTTTAAATAGATGTTAAAAATTGAATGCCTAATATAAAACTAGATAGAGACATCACAAGAAAACTAAAGACTGATATCCCTCATGAATATAAATGCAAAAACTCTCAAAAACAAATCCAAAACAAAACAAACTCAAACATTAGCAAACTGAATTCAGCAAGATATATAAAAGATTATATACCCTGACCAAGTGATATTTATACCAACAAGATACGAGTTGGGTTTAATATCCAAAAGTCAATCAATTTAATGGACCATATTAATAAAACAATAGACAAAATTGTATGACCATACTACACATGCTGAAAAAGTATTTGAGAAAATCTAACACCCTTTCGTGATAAAAAACATTAAAAAAAAAAAGGAAGGAAGGGTTGAAGGTTTCTTTTTCATTTTTTTTGGGGCTTTTAGGAAAGGCCACCGGTTACGTTTTTCTTTATTGTTGGGGGCTTCATTCTTTTTTCTTCAGGTTCGGGGGCAAACCAAATTTTTCCTTTTTCCCTTTTTTTCAATGTTGTACTGGAGGTTCTAGCCAGGAAAACTAGGTGAAAAAAAAGAAAAAATGTCATATGATTAGAAAGAAAGGAATCAAACTATGTCTATTATCAATGATATGATATTGCACCCAAAAAAATCCTGAGGGATCTACTAAAAAAGCTATTAGAACTGATAAACAAATTCAGCAAGGTTGCAAGATACAAGGCCAACACAAAAAAATAAACTGTATTTCTATAACTAGCAAAACCTAAGTTGAAAATAAAAATTTTTTTAATTCCATTTACAGGTACTTGGGAATAAATTTAATAAAAGAAATGCAAGACTTGTACACTGGAAAACTACAAAATATTATTGAAAGAAATGAAAGAATATCATATAAATGGAAAGATACCCAACTCTAATAGGTTGGAAAAATTAATATTAAGATGACTCCCCAAACTGATTATAGATTCAAAGTCATTCTTATCAAAATGTCAGCCAAATATTTTACAGAAATTAAGAATCAGATCCTAAAATTTATATGGAAATACAAGGAACCCAGAATAGTGTAAATAATCCTGGAATGAGCAAAGTTGGAAGATTCGTACTTCGTAGTCTCAACACTTACTACAATGCTATAGTAATCAAGACAATGTGGTACTGCACGAGGGTGGACACAAATCAATGGAATAAAATTGAAAGGCCAAAAATAAACCCTAATATTTATGGCCAATTGATTTACAATGAAGGAGTCCAAGACAATTCAATAGCAAAAGAATAGTCTTTTTGACAAATGGTTCTTGGGAAGCTGGATATCCACATGCAAAAAAATAATTTAGATACCCTATATCAAGCCATATACAAAAACGAACTCGAAGTGAATCAAAGACCTAATGTAGGAACTAAAACTATAAAACTCTTAGAAGAAAACATGGTAGTAAATGTCTATGACCCTGGGTTAGGCAATAATTTTTTATTATAGATATGACATCAAAAGCACAATGATAAAGGAGATAATTGTCAGGATGTTGACTTCAACAAAATTAGAAAATTTTATGCTTCAAAGGATTCCATCAAGAACGTAAAAGGAAAGCCTACAGACTCGAAGGAAACATTTGCAAATCATATATCTAATAAGGTACTTGTATCAGAATATATAAAAAGAACCCTTACAACTAAATAATAAAAAGATAAATAGCACAAAATAATGGGCAAAGGATTTCAATAGCCATTTCTCCAAAGAAGACATATTAATTGCCAATAAGCACATGAAAAGATGTTCAACATCATTAGTCATTAGGAAAATGAAAATCAAAATCATAATGAGATGCTACTTCACATGCCTCACAATAGCTACAATAAAAAAGATAGACAATAGCAAGTGTTGGGGAGAATGTGAAGGTATTGGAACCTTCCTACACTGTTAGTGGTAAAGTGAAATGGTGTAGACACTTTGAAAATAGTTTGGCATTTCCTCAAAAGGTTAAACATAGAGGTCTGCATGACCCAGCAATTCCACTCCTAGGTTTGCACCCAAAACAAATGTAAATATGTGCTCACACAAAGACTTGCACATGAATGTTCGTAGAAGGATTATTCATTATGGCCAAAAAGTGGAAATAATCCAAATGTCCATCAGTTGATGAGAAGATAAGGTGTAGTATATCCATACAATGAAATATATTTCAATAACAAAAAGGAATGAAATAGTACTGATACATGCCACAACATGGAATACCCTCAAAAACAGTGTGCTAAGTGAAAGAAGCTAGTTACAAATGACCAGATATTGTAAGATTCCATTATTATGAAATGTCCAGAATAGACAAATCTATAGAAAAAGAGAATAAATTAGTGGTTGCCTAAAACTGGAGGGTGGAGAAGGTGGGAAGAGTGATAAAGAATCACTGTTACTGGATATAAGGTTTCTTTTTATGGTGATAAAAATGTCCTAAAGTTAGATTATGGATAGTAGCATGACTCAGTAAATATATTAAAAATTACTGAAGTGCACACTTTAAATAGGTAAAATTTATGATATTTATTGGTAAAATTATTTATCAATAAAGCTGTTAAAATGTAATGATAACTACTAGAAAACATTCATAGATGAATAATTTTCAAAAAAAGGGTATGTATTTTTTTAAAAGGAACAAAGAAAAGCTGATGAAGACAAGGGAAAGCATGAATTGGAGGGAGGGAGAAGCAATTAGAAAGCATAGTAAATTGAGAACACAGCCTGATGAAGGAACAAATCCAAGCTTAGTAAACACCATCATTATGAATGGGTTAAACTCACCTGTAAGAAACAGATTTTCAGATTGTATTTTAAAAATTTAGCCATTTGCTATTTTCAAGTGACAGATAAAATAATATTTTCACTGAAAATAAGAGTGAAAATACTTGGTTAGAAATGGTTAACAAACATAACGCAGACATAATTGTATTAATATCATATAAAATAAAAGGCATCATCTTACCCTAGTTAGGGTGGCTATTATCAAAAGGACAAAAAAATGACAAATTCTGGCAAGGGTGCAGAGAAGAGAGAACTCTTATGTACTGTTGGAGGGAATATAAACTAGTACAGCCACTATGGAGAACAGTATGGTGGATCCTCAAAAAACTACAAATAGAACTACCATATGATCCAGCAATCCCACTACTGGGCGTTTATCCAAAGGAAAGGAAACCAGTATATCGAAGAGATCTTCATCCCCATTTTTATTGCAGCACCATTCACAACAGCCAGGATGTGAAACCAACATAGGTGTCCAACAACAGATAAAATAATAGAAAAATGTGGTATATATACATAATGGAATACTATTCAGCCATAAAAAACAATGAAATCCTGTCATTCATGGCAATATGGATAGAACTGGAGGACATTATGTTAAGTGAAATAAGCCAAGAACAGAAAGTTAAACACCACATGCTCTAAATCATATGTCGAAGCTAAAAACAAAAAAGTTTATTTCATAGAAGTAAAAAGTGGAACAGAGGTTACTAGAGGTTGGAAAGGGTAGTGGGAAGGGAGGCATGGGAAGAGATTTGTTAAAGGATATAAAATTACAGCTAGACAGGAGGAATAAGTTCTAGTGTTCTATACCACTGTAGGATGACAATAGTTAACAATAACATATTATACAGTTTCAAATAGCTAGAAAGAGAATACGGAATGTTCTCAACAGAAAAATATGGTAAACGTTTGAGATGATGGATGTACTAATTACCCTGATCTGATCACTAGTCATTATATGTATCAAAACATCACTATGTACCCCCAAAATATGTACATTATGTCAATTAAAAAACAGAATTAAAAGTATAAAAAATAAGATTCAAGGTAAAAGTGATTGAAAGAAACAAAGAAGTGCACATCCTATTGATAAATGCAGCCAAGAAGAATTAACTGTTAGAAACCGAAACTGTATTTACAAAATAGTTTAATCAAAAATTGAGAGAATTATAAAAAAAAACTGAAAGCAACAAAATTATTGTTGAATATTTGAACAAACCTCTCAGAAACAAAATCAAGAAGACAAAAAATAAAGATATTTATTTTAGCGTTATATCGATAGGTTTGTGTAATATACAGAGAACTTGGTACCCAATAAACAGAGTCTCTACATCATTTTGAAACACATGTGCAGCAGTCATACAATTTGCCCACCAACAAGGCCACAAATGAAACATCAGCAAATTTCAAATAGTTAATTATATATGCAAAATTTACTAACAATTATGCAATAAAATTAAAAGTTAACAGCTAAAAGACAGATGCCTAAAAGCAAACAAACCAAAATGAAATAGGCATCCAAATAAAAAAACAAGCCCCCCTACACTTATTTCTATACAATTTTTTGAATAAGAAATCAAAATGGAAGGTTTTAATTTACTGAATAAGTGTAAAAAATCCCCAATAAAACAAATTTTTAAATATATTTTTATAAATGCATAAAGAAAGAATTCATAAGGATAAAAGCAGAAATTAATGAAAGAGAAAACCTGCCCAGTGCCACTGGTGGTTGCTCTCGCTGGTTTTCCCAGGTAGTGTCTGGGACTTGCTAATGGATCTGGGTAGCTGCTTTGCGGTCTGTGTTGCACAAACGGCATCTTTTAACAGAACACTGCACTTGATCAGCTGAACCAGAGGTCCCAGACTTCTAAGGACATCTCAAGCAGGTCAGAGTTCTGCCATAATCCCTAAAGTGCAGGAAGTCTAGTCTCTCATTTTTGGCAATTCCTTACGTTATCTTCTAACCTTGAGTTGACATTCTCCTCAAAACAGACATTAGAATATCCCTCATTCTGAATATACTATCTAGCTTTCCTTTCTTTTAAATTGCCTTTGTGGAATTAGAAATTTCATGACCTTCTCCACTCCTAGTGGTAGATTTAAAATGATTTGAAAGTGTTGGAAAAGGGATATGTGCAAAAGAGTGAGTGTCTTTATTTTATTTATTTTTTTACAGACTGGGAGTTTAAATGGATTTTCCAACTAAAGAATTGTATGCAATGTGTTAGAATTCGCAGATTGTTTAATTACATTTTGCTCATATTATTTATAAATGAAGGAAAAGGTAATTTTTCCTGGAACAATCTTAAGATTGTTGGAAGTGCATGAAATGGTAAGACAAATATTAAATGAGTGCCTGCTACATGCCTCCTCCTGTGCTAGGTATATAAGACAGACACATACTCTAATCTGTGGAGCTTCCAGTTCTACTGTCTGAAGCATCCCTTTCATGGAAAGGTACTATTCCACTGTGGATTAGAGAGCTTAGAGATTCCACTAGGGCTAATGCGTATGGTAGCCTACTGAAGTCGGAACGCAATGAAGGGGCACAACACATGTTGAAGCAGAAGCAATGGTTCCCAAGAAAGGCTGTCAACAAACCCCCATGAGAGCATTATTTTCACAAATTCACCGTGGTCTAGAATCTTGGAGCCACAGTCTGGGAGGTCCAGAAAATGACCTTGTCGATACTCCTCAAGAGGAGAGATTTTCAGTGACATGCTGATGCTAATTTTGCACACGACTGATTTTGAAATGCCATTTTCCCACTTTCCTGTGACCAGAGTCATCGTGTTCTCTGTCTACTGCACTGCTTTTCCAGTACTGAGCTACCTGGAACATTGAATTAGTTCTCGGAAGATTGCTTGCAGGGCATGGAAACATAGTGAAGGGATGGGGAGAGTTTGAACATTTTCATCTGCAAGGAAATTGCCACACAACTAACTTTTCTAGGCAGACTAAAATTTAGTTTGTATTGAATGTGAATTATTTAATTTTGCATCATTACTGTATAAATGTATGTTTGTTTTGTATTAATGTTTCTATATCTTCTATTACTAATACTACTATAACTACTATAGCAAGCAGATATAGGAGTTACTCCCACTACTGTACTGATACCTTTCCATATATGAATTCAATCCTCAATACTTTTACTATCTTCCTTGGTTTTTAGTTGAGGAAAATGAGGCATGAAAAGTTTAATTATTCAAAATCACCCAGGTGTCAAGTGGCAGAACCAGAATTCAAATCCAAGTTGCTTGTATCTAGATTTTGATGACTTTATCTTAGGTCATGGTCTCTCTCAGTCATCTTTCAGGACAAATTCAATCAATAATTGTTTATATACATTGTTAGACATATGAGATCAGAGCTAAGTATGAAAAGCAAGATGAAAAGAGCTCAACTTCCTTTAAGCCAAAGTCCTTTCCTCTTTAATCCTTAGAATCTCAAATGAGGAAGGAGGAGAGTTAAAAAAAAATTCTTGAATTAAATGTAAAAAGGAACCGAAATACTTTCTGAAGGTCATTGTCTAACACAAAAGGTGAGTTATGGAATTCACAGGTCTTTTTACAAAAGGAGAATTTAGAGGACATAAACATCTGAAGAGTTTTCTGGAAACTTGGTCACTTCTGAACTAGAGAAGTCAAAACCTAATCACCTGCTTGTGCCATGGGAAGGCATTGCAGTCACAAAGTTGGGGAAGGACTCAGAGGGAACAAGCATGGGAGGAGGTGGGAGAACAGCAGGTAAACCAGTCAGCACGATCAAGTATTACAGCAGAGAACCTGCTGCACGACTGAGGCTCAATAAATGTCTGTTAAAAAACAAACAAACAAGAATCACACTAAGTCATCAAGTCCCCTGGTTACTCTTATATTCAGTGACCTCCTCTAAGGGATTGTCCAAAAACTCAAAGGGTGTCTGCTTCAGATAACTGTATGTGTTTTCCATGTTTGCTGATTTAGGAAGCAAGGAAGGGTGTGGAAAACATGAAGATGATAAAATAAGCTTGTGACATTGGCACTTGGGAGATTTCAACTCTGTAACAGTGAGACTAAGATTCATCATCATGCATTTACTGAATTCAACATTAACCACTGGGGCACAAATGTCATTTGAATTCAAAATTCTTAATTGATGTATGAAGAGGGTGGCTGTCCTAACACCTGAGAGAGATGAGCATTAAAAGGGTGGAACTTTTCCCTGTGAAAGGGAAAAGACCCTGGGAAGCTGTGCAGGGTGGAATGTGGTCAAGTAGATGTTCAGGCTGTGGTGAAAAGGCACCTCCTTTAAGTTGAAAAGACATTCATTGAGCTCCTGCTGTGTGCTAGGCCTGTGGTAGGTGCTGAGGACACAAATGTGACCTATGCTTCACTAGCCTCTAGTCACCAACTAATTCTACCCTATTCTTTCTGGGTACTCAGATGGTACCTCACAGGGGCTCATGAACGTGTCTTACACTGGCCCGCCTCAGTGGAATGTTTTCTCAAGACCTCCTCCACCTGTTACCTTGTGAGAAGTACAGATGGTCCCTAACTTATGATGGTTCAAATTACAATTTTTTGACTTTAAGGTGGTGGGAAAGTGATACGCATTAAATAGAAACTCTACTTCAAATTTTGATCTTTTTCCCAGCTAGTGATATGTGGTACAATACTTTCTGGTGATTCTGAGCAGCGGAAGTGAACTGCAGCTCCCCATCAGCCACGTGACAATGAAGACAAAAAACCGATGCTCTGCAGTGCTCTATGTTCCCAGATGATTTTGCCCAGCTGTAGGCAATCATAAGTGTTCTGAACATGTTTAAGGGAGGCTAGGCTAAGCTATCGTTAGAGTAGGTTAGGTGTATTAAATGCATTTTCAATTTATGATATTTTTTAAACTTATAATGGGCTTATCTGGATGTAACCCCATCATAATTCAAGGAGCATCTGTATCTTCTGCCTCCTAAGCCTACCACTGAGTGACCCCACAAGACCTGAGCATAACTGATCCTGAACAGTAGCATTTCCTCTATTGCTGGGACATGTCTCTTGAATTTTCTAAAAGGATCATGTTCTCTGGAGCCCACAGCATGCCAAAGGCAATGGTTTCCATATAAAATGATGGAAAACATTTTCCATTGTTTTATATGGAAACCGTCCCACCCCATAGACATCTTTTGCCACACTTTGTAACCTAGAACCCAAAGAGGTTTCATGGAGTTCTAGCTGCAAATAGCTCCTTCACCTCCTTGTGGCAGGTTCCTGGTGATTGTTCCTTGTGAGGTGTTGGAGTGGCAACCTCTGGGACAAACCTCAGGCTCTCCTAATTGCTGTCCTTCCTCATCAGCACATGTACTTCTCCGTCCTTCTTCAATGTGCTCCTGGAAATTGTCACCAGCCCACCACAAATGTCTTGACCCACTCAAATTCTGGTGGAGACCTCTTGTCCCACTAGAACTCCTCAATACAAAGACAAATAAGACCTGGTTCTACCTATAAAAGCACCTGCTGGGCCCTAGATGAATATCTGTTGTGTTACAAAAAGTCTGAGGGTTGGAGTAGCTGGCCAGAAAGGGGCAGCAATTTAGTGTGATGGAGACACCAGCACACTTGGCATCCATGAGCTCTTTTCCACGTCTTGCCTCTGCTCCTTGCCAGCTCTGTATTCTCCAGGAAGTCACTTTACTTTTCACCTTCAGTTTCCTGATTTAAGAAAGGAAACAAAATCTCTACCTCATGGGGGTTTATGATGATCAAGAGAGTTGTGCATGTGAAAGGATTTTGTAAACAGCAGACTCCATCTGCCACTTACTCAGACAGTTAGTGGCTTTCTCCTCTGCTCCCAAAGCCCCTGAGCTTCCCTCTGACATGATGTTTATCTCACTGCAGGGGACTTGTTTACAGGACTGATTCCCATAATAGAGTGCCAGGCCCTTGAAAGCAAGGGTCTCCTCCCATCCATTTTTGGATTATCTGCTCCCAGCATGGTGCCAGTCATATAACAGACACTCAGAAAATACATGTTGACTGACTACATGAGTGAGTGACTTAGGTACAAAATTTAAATTATACTCTGGTGTCCTGAACAATTTTGGACAAGTCACATCACCTTCAGAACTCGTTTCCTAATTAGCGGTAGGAATAACACATTAGACTAGTAAACATACAGTGAGGGTTAGGAAGTTATATGACTTTATATATATCGTATAATTTCAGCCCAGAGAGTCTCTATAGTGAGTGAGTCCAAATTCTTCCTTTGTACGGATGAGGAAATTGAGGCTACAAAAACGTGTGTGATCTAAGACCAACCAGACCAGATCCGGACCCGTTGGCCATCAGTTCAGTGTTCTTGAGGCCCCCTTTGAGATTCTCAAATGGAATTAACACTGTTAATGAAAGATGATTTTATAATCTAGAGCACAGTGTTGTGTTCCAGATAATAGATCTGTTCCTGGCAGAAAATAGACACTCTGGTCAATGGGGAGATAATCCTCAGCGAGAAGCCATGAATTGAGAACAAACTTTCAATATTAGTCAAGGTGGTTTTAGTTTCTCTGAGTGAATCAAACTCGAAGAGCAGCAAATGGATTCCCATCAGACACTGCCCCCATGCTGAAATTAAATGGCTTTGTTCAGCACGATAAATACTTAGGAAACTTGACAAAGCCAGGTGTCCTGTAAGGTGATGCATTGCAAAGAGAAGAGGTTGGGTAAATTAAAGAAACGTCGATTCCAGAATCAGTCATTCACTCGCTCATGCTTCGCGCTCTTAGTGTGAGCCATGTTTTATTCTAGAAACTGCTGAGAGAGTGAGGTGTGGTCTCTGCCCCCTCCCTCCCCAACCCAGGGCATGCCATCTAGTTGAAAAGAGGTGAGAGGTTTGAACAGACAGCACAGGGAAGGGCTGGGCTAGCTAGACTGTCGGCAGTATGCTGTGTGGGTGTGACAATAGGCGTGTCCTGTCATACTGGTGGGGTGGGTGGGGAGAGAGTAACAAGTCAGCTAGGAAAAGTGCAGACTTTTAAAAAATCTGCAAAACTAAATGGCTGTTTGCCTGTTAGGCAATGAGAGTGGAGGAGGGGGAGAATTTTTCCAGCAGCTAGAATAGCACAGAGGCCTGAATCAGCCTGGCACATTAGAGCAACTAAAAGGAGTTTGGTGTGGCATAGGGCATGGTGGGGATTGAGAGGGATACTGGGAAGACGCAAACAAAGTCCTTATGACTTCAGATGAAGAAATTCATATTTTATCTTTGTGACCAAAGTGTCTTGAGTTCATGGATGAACTTCAAAGGATCCACAAACCTCTGGAAATTATACATGCATTGTTGTGTGTCTATGTATATGTAAATGTTACTGAGAGGGCAGGTATATCTTCATATTTACTTATTCTAACTACATCCTTGACACCACACCCTCCTAAAACACACATGACATTTAAAACCTGTAGGCTAGGAAATAATAAATTACTAAAGGATTTTAAGAAGGAGGTAGTGAGCTCAGAAACATCTTTAAGACTGATCTTTCCAGTGCTAGTGTGGAGGATGCACAGGGGAGTGGAGTTGGAGGCAGGTAGACTGTGGGAGGGATGCTGTAATAGACCAGGTGAGAGATGGTGAAGATGAACAAAGACGGTGCCAGTGGTTGGAGAGTGGAGCCCTTAAATAATTGACTTTAAAGTCACATATTTTTATTACTTTCAGACTTAAAGATGGTGTATTAGATTACTACTGCTGCTGTAACAAGTTACCACAAACTAAGTGGCTTGAAATAACACAAATATATTATCTTATAGTTCTGTAGGTCTCAGAAGTCCACCATGAGGGTGTCGGCAGGGCTGTGTTCCTTTCCAGAAGCTCCAGGGGTAAATCGTTTACTTGTCCTCTCCAGCTTCTAGAGGCTACTCCCATTCCTTGGCTTGTGCCTCCTTCCTCCTTCTTGGAAACCAGGAGCACTGCATCACTTTGACCATTCTTCCATAGTCACATCTCCCCCTGACCTCAGCTGGGAAAGGTTCTCCGTTCTTAAGGGCCCAAGAGATTAGACTGGGCCCACCTGAATAATCTCACCATCTCTTAATCACATCTGCAAAGCCCCTCGTGTTGTGTAAGGTGACATAGTCATAGATTCTAGTGATTGGGAGGTGGACATCTTTGGAAACCATTATTCTACCTACAATAGATGGAGACTCTGAGAGACAGAAAGGGGAAGTGTATCATCTGAGGCTTCAAAGCATGCAAGCAGCACAGTCGGGATGAAAGCCCAAGTCTTTTGAGCCTCAGTCCTAGGCACATTCCTACTCTTGAGACAATGAGATCATGCATATTCTGTAGTAAATGCAACTGAGAGCATGATGCTCACCTGGGTTCTTTCCACCCACTCTCCGATGCCTAAGAAGTGTGCTGCTTCACATTTCTGGGCCATCATGGCTGTGACATGGCCCAAAGAAAGGAAATAGGCACTATTTCGCTTCTGTGCTGTCTAATCTTAGCTAGCACTGACCAGGTCTGCCAAATTCCCTCCTACAGCAGTTTAGCTTTGTCATGTAGCATCACATTTCAGTGATGAGAACTTATCTAGGTTGGGACTGCGGGGTACATGTCATGGTGCAAGGAAAGGGTTCCAGAATTGAAGTTGGGAACCCTGTGTGTTGTCCTCAAGTCTTCTACTGTCACATCAGGTGATCTGAAATATGTCATCTCCCCTTATTTGAGACTCAATATCCTCCCTTGTGAAATGAGAAGATTGGGCTGAATCTAACATTCCATAAGTGTAGACTGTGGAGATGATTTCTGTATTGGTTGGCAACTCAAGTGGAATAGATGTATGGCAATCCTATCAGAAGACTCTTCGCTTCTTTGATTCTCTGCCCTTGATGCTGCCTTGGAGCTTGGCATTCAACAGTTCAGCTGCACTGGACTGGAGCAGCCAGAAATACCAGATTTCTATAGAAAAGAGGGTCTGTGTAGGCTCTGAAGAAGCACCACAACCACAGGCTCTGATTGACTCGATACACCATGCATGGCTGTTCATCAAAAAACTTCTGGCTATGAGCTTTCTGAGTCCCTGTTGGAACAGATTCGTGCATGTCTCTGTGTCTATATGTGGGTGGCATACATGAACACAATTTCAAAAATCTAAAAATAGCTGATATGGCTTCTCAAACATTCTCCCATTAGTCTCAAGAACTAACCAAAAAGGAAGTGGAAGGGACAGGAATAGAGCTCATCAAATTACTTTGGTTTCGCCCTAGTAGGCAGGATATTTAAGAAGGTGAAAAAGCAGAGATTACAAAAAGGGAAAAGGGTTATTAAAAGAAAGGGAGAGATTTTCAAAGCCTGCCA
>NW_012137192.1:3064801-3065869 GCF_000956105.1 Propithecus coquereli
CAAATCAAAACCACAATGAAATATCACTTAACTCCAGTGAGAAAGGCTTTTATCAAAAAGTCCCAAAACCACAAATGCTGGCATGTATGCAGAGAAATAGGAACATTTATACTTTGCTGGTGAGACTGCAAACTAGAACAACCTCTATGGAAAGTAGTATGGAGATACCTCAAAGAACTAAAAGTAGACCTACCATTTGATCCAGGAATCCCCCTACTGGGTATTTACCCAAAGGAAAAAAATATATTCTGTAAAAAAGAAACCTGCACTCAATGTCTATAGCAGCACATTTCACAATTGCAAGGATGTGGAAACAACCCAAGTGCCCATCAATACATAAGTGGACTAATAAAATGTGGTATATGTATACCATGGAGTACTACTTAGCCATAAAAAATGGTGAACTAATACCTCTTATATTAACCTGGAGGGAACTGGAGACCATTCTTCTAAGAGAAGTATCACAAGAATAGGAAAACAAATATCATGTGTACTCACCATTAAATTAGAACTAACTGATTAATACTTACCTACACATATTGAAATCAAGCAGGTGGGAGAGGGGAGGAAGGGATAGGTAAATTCACACCTAATGGGTACAGTGCACACTATCTGGATGATGGGCATACTTATAACTTTGACTCAAATGCTACAAAAGCAATTTATGTAACCAAAATGTTTGTACCCCTGTAATATTCTGAAATTTACAATTTTTTAAAAAAATTACATGAGTGTTATATATCCAAATATATGCATTATTGAAAGAATGCAGTTCAGGTACCTTTTACATTTTTCTAAAATAAATAATTCACTTTTCCTTTTAAAATGTAAAAAAGTAAGTTTTTTGAGAAACAAAATTAAAAATAAATAAAATAGGACAGATAAAACTGTAATCTACCTGAGTCCTTTTTTGTCATCCTTCCTAAGTAAAGGACTGAACTTAGTGTATATTCTCCAATACTTCTCTTATTTTTTACTATATACGAATGAACCAATAACAGAAATAGTATTCTCTATGATTTAAAAGATAAATAAAAAATACAGGTATACAGGTATGCCTCTTTACAA
>NW_012137192.1:3066959-3067443 GCF_000956105.1 Propithecus coquereli
TTAGTAGAGACGGGGTCTCGCTCTTGCTCAGGCTGGTTTCGAACTCCTGAGCTCAAACAATCTGCCCGCCTCGGCCTCCCAGAGAGCTAGTAAATCCAATTTTTGACTGAAAAAAGAGAATACCATGAACAACTCTACAAACATAAATTTGTAAACTTAGGAAAAAATGGGCCAATTCCTCAATATACACAAACTACCACAGCTCACCCAATATGAAATACATTATTTGAGTAGCCTTTTATCTGTCAAGAAAATTGAATTTTGAATTTAAAAATTCCCAGATAAGAAACCTCTAAGCCCAGAGAATTCTACCAAATATTTAAAGAAGAATTAATACCAATTCTACACAATCTTTTCCAGATAATAGAAGAGGAGGAAATACTTCCCAATTCACTTTATGAAGTTAGTATTACTAATATTACCCTAACATCAAAATCAGACAAAGATGATACCAAAAAAGGCACAAATATCTCTAATGAATACA
>NW_012137192.1:3067623-3069132 GCF_000956105.1 Propithecus coquereli
ACAAAAATAAATAAAAGAAAAAAAATCCTCCAGGAATGAAGGAGAAATCAAGAAATTTTCAAATAAAGGAAAACTAAGAGAATTTGGACATTGCTACTCTTTTAATAAGAAGAAACTAAGATTCAGAGAGTTATTTTGTACCAAGGACACACAGCTATAAAGCAGTGAAGATGAAATTTAAACTCACATTTGTTTACTGCCAGAACTCATATTCTTCCCATGATACTGCTTCTCTTCTTATAAAGTCCATGTGTGCAAATAAATAGTCTTTGTTAAAGTTGAGTATTAGCCTCTCCTTTTGTTTAACCCTGATCATGTATGAATTTATGTTCATTATTTGTTTTGTGCCAGAATGGAGGAGATTCATTCATTCTTGCCTTTATTCAGTATTGTTAAGGATGATCTCTGTGCCTATCATTTGTTAAAGGTGAATCAGACAAAGCATAAAGCCAGATATATGTGGGACATGTCCCTTCACCTTCCCAATACATGCTATTGTAGACATCATTAATCTATTAAACATACATTCTTGTTAACCCAGATCTCTAGACAGAAAGTCACAATCTGTCAGAGTCGCTGTGTGAGCTGATGCTATTTGCCATTCCTGACATAATCCTGCCCTCCAGAAACCTACATTCCAGCAAAAGAGCCCAGCAAATAAACAATTTGCCTAACTGCCAATACCAAAATTCTCTGTAATATACATTTAGCGTCATACATTTTGCACAAACAAAATGTATGAGGCTAAATGATGTAAGAGAGAATAATAAATGTTTACCAAGCATTCAGTCTTTATGAGTACTATGTTAGGTACTTTATGCTGATTACTTTATTTAATCATCGTAACTGCTCTATGAGGTAAACTTTTTTTAACAGCTAAGGATACTGAGCATCTTGGTCTGTTTGTCTGCCATAACAAAATACCTGAGTCTGGGTAACATATAAAGAAAAGAAATTAATTTTCTCACGGTTCTGGAGACTGCAAAGTCCAGGATCAAGGTGTCAGTAAGTTTGGTTGTCTGGTGAGGGCTGAATCTGCCAAAAGGGCAACCTGCTGTGTCCTCATCTGGCAGAAGGCAGAAAGGCAAGATGGCCAGTTAGCTGACTGCTGAGTAAAGCTTCTTTTATAAGGGCCTTAATCCCATTCCTGAGGAAGGAGCCTTCATTTCCTAATCACCTCTTAAAGACCCCACTTCTTAACACCGTCACATTGCTAACACCTGAATTTTGGAGGAGACACAGGCAAACCATATCACTGAGGTTCAGAGAAGTTAATTGCCTTATATAAAGATAGTTTACGGTAGAAAATGCAGCAATCAAGGTCTGCATGAATTCAAAATCTATATTCTGTCTCTTATACTTACTATGCTGCCCCTCTTCGATAGGATCAAATTTATAAACTAGTTATATTTAAACTATTTCATGCTATTAAGTATGTATCTAATTATAAAGCTAGAAACCCCAAGAGTATCTCTTGAAATACTCTTAAAGTAAAAAAAAAGAGTTTTA
>NW_012137192.1:3069182-3070557 GCF_000956105.1 Propithecus coquereli
TATAAAGATAGTTTACGGTAGAAAATGCAGCAATCAAGGTCTGCATGAATTCAAAATCTATATTCTGTCTCTTATACTTACTATGCTGCCCCTCTTCGATAGAATCAAATTTATAAACTAGTTATATTTAAACTATTTCATGCTATTAAGTATGTATCTAATTATAAAGCTAGAAACCCCAAGAATATCTCTTGAAAAACTCTTAAAGTAAAAAAAAAGAGTTTTAGAATTAAGATAAATATATAAAATCAGTAACTCCTTTCCTGACAGCCAGTGAAAAGATATAATGAGGAACAAAAGGTATGTACAAGAATGGCATAAAATATTAAATGCTTAGAAGTTATTCAGCAAGAAATTTGTAGGGTTTTCAGAAGAAAAACTTCAAAATATTATCAAGAGGTAATATCTATATTGATATGGATATCTATCTATCTACCTCCCTAACTACCTACCTATCAATTATCTTTCTATCTATCTATCTATCTATCTATCCATCTATCTATCTACAGAGGAGAGAATACATGTTTTCAAATTCTAAATAAGATTTTAATTTTTCCATGTGAAGCGATAGAAATAATGCCATTCTTCTAAAAATTCATGAAGATGTACATGTGTTTTGTATCAAATTTGATAAGATAATTCTAAAATTAGAGGAATGTTTAACAGATGAGGTTATAGAGGGACGTCATAATCATTAAACAGAGAAACCATAAAGGAAAAGAAGTGATACCAAAAAAAAAAAAAAAACAACTACATTAAATTAAACATTTTTTCCTGCATATAAAAACTCAAGAGAATAGCTTGCAGCAAAACCTGATAAAATTGATAGGACAAATCCACAATTAAAGGCAGGGACTTCAACTCCCCACTCTCAGAAAATTGACAGAACAAATCTAAAATCAGCAAAAATATTTAACTGAACAGCACAACCAATCTATATATGTTCTCACTGATATATATATAGAGAGAGCATTCCACTGGCAACAGCAGAATGCACATTTTCTTCAAGCACCCATGGAACATTCACCAAGGTAGACCACATGATTGGCCACAAAACAAACCTTAATAAATTTAAAGAAATTGAAATTATACAGAGTGTCTTCTCTGATCACACTGGAATCAAATAAGAAATCAACAACAGAAAGATGACAGAAAAATCTCCAAACACTTGAAAACCAAACAACATACATCTAAATAATCCATGAGTCAGAGTCTCAGGGAAAATAAAAGAAATACCTTAAACAGCATAAACATAAAAAAATACTAAAATTCATGGAACATAGCTAAAGCAGTGCTGAGAGGAAGATTTATAGCATTGAATATTTACATTAGAAAAGAGAAAGTCTCAAATCAATAATCTAAGCTCCCACATCAA
>NW_012137192.1:3072092-3073900 GCF_000956105.1 Propithecus coquereli
AATTTATATTACTTTTATTTTTATTTCAAAATTTTATGGGGGTACAAATGTTTTTGGTTACGTGGATTGCTTTTGTAATGCTTGAGTCAGGGTTTAAAGTGTGCCAGTCACCAAGATAGTGTTCCTTGTACCTGACAGGTAGATTTTTGCCTCTCCTCTCTACTCCCCACTGCTTGATTTCCGTTGAGATTTGCTTCACTCTGTGAACATGTGTGTTCATCAGTTAGTTCCAATTTAATAGTGAGTACATGTTGTGTTCGTTTTTCCATTCTTTAGATACTTCACATAGGGTAATGATCTCCAGTTCCATCCAGGTTGTCGCAGAAAGCATTAAATAATCCTTCTTCATAGCTGAGTAGTATTCCATGGTATACATATACCACATTTTATTAATCCACTTATGTATTAATGGGCACTTGGGTTGTTTCCACATCCTTGCAAGTATGAATTGTGCTGCAATAAACATTCAAGTGCAGGTTTCTTTTTGATAAAATGACTTATTTTCCTTTGGGTAAATACCCAGTAATGGGATTGCTGGATCAAATGGTAGGTCTACTTTAGTTTTTTGAGGAATCTCCATACTGTTTCTCGTAGAGGTTGTGCTAATTTGCAATTCCACCAGCAGTGTATAAGCATTCCTTTCTCTCTGAATCTACACCAGCATCTATTATTTTTGGACTTTTAATAAAGCCATTCTGACTGGGGTAAGGTGATATCTCCTTATGGTTTTGATTTGCATTTCCCTGATGATTAGTGACATTGAACATTTTTCATATGTTTATTGGCCATTTGTCTATGTTCTTTTGAAGAGCTTCTGTTCATGTCTTTTGCCCACTTTTTAATGGAGTTGTTTGATTTTTTTCTTACTGATTTGCTTGAGTTCTTTATAGATTCTAGGCATTAGTCCTTTATTGTATGTATAGCTTGTGAATATTTTTTTCCCATTCTATAGGTTGTCTATTTGCTCTGCTAATTATTTCCTTGGCTGTACAGAAGCTTTTTAATTTAATCAAGTCTCATTTATTTATTTTCGCTGTTGCTGTGACTGCCATTGGGGTCTTCATAAATTCTTTGCCTAGGCCAATGTCTATAAGAGTTTTTCCAACATTTTCTTCTAGAATTCTTGTGGTTTTATGCCTTAAATTTAAGTACTTTATTCATCTTGAATTAATTTTTGTAAGTGGTGAGAGATATGGATCCTGTTTCATTCTTCTGCATGTGGCTATCCAATTTCCCCAGCACCATTTTATTGAATAGGTATTCTGCTCTCCAGCAGTGTATATTGTTGTCTGCTTTGTTGAAGATCAGTTGGCTGTATGTGAATGGTTTTACATTTGGGTTTTCTGCTCTATTCCATTGGTCTATGTCTCTATTTTTATGCCAATACCATGCTATTTTGGAAATGGTAGCCTTGTAGCATAGTTTGAAGTCTGGTAATGTGATGTCTCTAGATTTGTTCTTTTTGTATTATTAGTTATTAAGATGATGGGGCATTGGAGAAGGGATGGACACATAAATGAGTGGAACCAAATACAGAACCAGAAAGAGGTATGCACAGATATGCCCAATCGATTGTTTACAAAAGAATCAAGGCAATTTAATGAAGAAAAATAGCATTTTCAATAAATGATGCTGGAACAATTGGACATCTATAGGCAAACAAACTAGCCTCAGCTTAAAACTCATATCTTATACAACAATTAACTCAAAATTTGTCAAGGACTTAAATGCAAAACATAAAACTATAAAACTTTGAGAATAAAATACAGGATAAAGTCTTTTGGACTTAGAGCTAGGCAAAGAATTCT
>NW_012137192.1:3075135-3089644 GCF_000956105.1 Propithecus coquereli
GGTGAGATATTGACTAGAATAGCAGGACTTTGAGATTATTTTTGAAGAATTTATTTATGTTTGATATTGAATCATCCTATCCATATACATGGTATATCTTTTCACTTATTGTTTTCTTTTATGACTTTCAAATTTTTTCTATAAAGGACTTACACATCTTTTCCTTTTTAGTTTTTTTAGATTTATTTCTAAGCACCTTATTGATATTTCATATTATTTTCATATTATAGTTAATATTTGGTTATTTCTGGTAGATCAGAATGAGATTGATTTTTACATTTTTCTTTTACCCAAATACATTTGCTAACCCTTTTCATTAGTTCCAATTATTTGTTTGTAGATTCCTCGTATTTTCAAAATAGATGAGAATATCATTTTCTCCTCCTCCCACTGTTCCTCCCTCTTCTTTTTGCATTCTTTCATGATTTAGGGCCTTTACTACAATGCTGAATAGAAGAACATTAATAACAGAAATTCTTGCCTGGACCTGACTTTAAAAGGAATGTTTCTAATTATTCACCATTAACTGTGATGCCCTACAGAAGAGGGATAAAAGGAGGAAGATCTTATTTATTTGACAAATAGTAAGAAAATTGAAGTGTTTTCTGACATTAGATCAAGGAAGTAGAAACAGAAAGTGAGTCATGAAATGAATTTGCCCTACTACGAAAAAAATGTTTAAGGAAGAAGAAGGCTAATTTTAGGAATAAAAAACCGTTTCAAAGCGTATGTTCTCAGACTAAGAATACACACACTATGAGAAACCCATCTTTCTTTTGTGTAAATGCTTTGGTAATGACTGTGCTAAAGGGCACATGCACAGCTAAGTCTGGGACTCTCTGAATTGTGTAACAGAATGACTACTTGTGAAAGGCCAAATCCACAAAATGTAATGGATTCTATCTAGCCTTCTAACTAGGTAACTCTAACAAAACTACCTGTAGTACAACTTCTTGTGATACGGGTATATCAGTTAGGGTTCTACTAGAGAAACAGAACCAGTGGGAAATATATGGTATAGGATTTATTGCAAGAAATTGGCTTATGCAGTGCTGAAGACAGGCTTGGCAAGTCTGAAATCCACAGCACAGGCCATCAGAGTGGGCAGGCTAGACCTCTTGGACACAAGCTGAAGCTACAGTCCATAGGCAGAATTTCTTCATCCAGAAAACCTCAGTTCTGTTCTTAAGGCCTTTCAAATGATTGAATGAATCCCACACAAATTATCTAGGATATTATTCTTTACCTAAAGCCAACTGATTATGAATGTTAGTCACATCTATAAAATACCTTCACAGCACCACCTAGATCATGTTTAATTAAATAAATGCCTAGCCAAGTTGATACATAGAACTAACCATCACAAAAGATATACCTACTGTGTGTTTTGAAGGGTGTACATTGTGGCTGGGAGAAAGGAATGAGAAACCACAGCCAATGCTAAAAACTCACTTTTCATAGGTAGTGTCAACTAATTTGTAATCTGAAAGTTATAGACCACTGCCAGGGAGCATAGTGGAGTGTAAGTGACATGGTCAATGAGAACACTAATGTGATATTCTTGATGCAAAAATGGCAACAACCTGGACTTTTAAGGCAGAAAGCAGCATGAGAGTTCATTTGATCAGTTCTACTTGGATGTGATCAGTATCTCTACCAACCCTTTCTCAATGCCAACATGCCAAAGGGGAACATCACAGTCCCGCAAGTGACAATGGCTTACCGTCAGGGCAATGTGAGTATGCAACAACAGCAGAGAATGAGGCTAACAGGGTAGGCAGCACCCATACTGTGCATGGCTTTGTGTGCCAGAGTGAGAACACTTGACTTGCTCCTGTAGGTAAACAGGAAGTCAACTAGGGTTTTAATCCAGGGAATGACATGATCAGATGTTGTGGGATAGGGTACATAAGAGAAAATCTTGTACTGAGAGTTTCATCAACACAGTTATCATCCCTTTCATTTCTTCCTACTTGTCCTTTTCCTCCGTAACCGAGAGCACTCATTTTGGACGTTTGTCAGAGATGAAGAAGGTGCTTCCTTGGCTTATAAATGAACACTTTTCCCATTAGAAACAGGACAATAAAGTTTCTAATGAAAGTGACAGAGGCCTCCAGATATTTAATCCATGTTGGAGAAGTAGTTGGCCAGTAATTCCACATGGACAGTGAGGCAGATGGAGACAGGCCAAGTCCCTTCAATGTGACCTTCTACCACTCTATGGTAGCCAGTGAGTTCAGCTGTCTCAGTTCCTCAAGTTTCTGTGCTTTGATGAAACTAACAGAACTGAATTTTGATACTAGATAAACTTGAGCTATGATTCAGGATTTTCCACTTATTTTCTGGGTAATCCTTGGGCAAATATTTAAGCCTCTCTAAATACCAGTTTCTTCATCTGTAAAATGAGATAAATTAGAGCACCAACCTCGTAAGCTTGATCTGAGGATTAAATGCAGCATCAGCTTTAAACAATCTCAGTAAATTGAAGATCTATGTGTATAGTATATATTTCACCTGTTAAATCTTATTTAAGCAGTGAGTGAGCTTTGATGTGGAAACAGACTGTTAATTGCCTCCCCAAATGTTTATTACTTTCACCTCTTAGCACTTGAGCCCCTAATTTCTAGCTGGACACATGGCACCTGTAGAATAAAGACCATGTTTCTCAGACTCCCTTAAAGCTAGTCATAGCCCTGTGACTAAATTCTTGCCAGTAATGTGTAAGTGGAGGTGCCAATGACATGTGATAGCTTCTGGAAACCTCCTTAAAAGATATCTGGCCCAGAATGTAGATGTGATGACTGAAGTTCTAGCAGCTGTGTTTCCCCATGAAGACAAGTACCACTCCTTAGGGTGGGTGGAGCAGTGAGCTGGAAGAAGCCAGGGTTTCTGAAGATGATGAAACAGCCAATTAGATGAAACAGCCAAGTAAGCCCTCTACTGCACTTCAGATTTCTTCAAATTTGAGAGAAATAAACGTCTATGTTCTTTGGACCATTGTTTAATGTTACTCATAGCTCAACCGAATCCCAAAACAGCAGTATTTATCTATAAATCTGAAAGTAAATACATATTTGTGATGTATGTTCTATAGTGAACAATGTCAGAGATCATAACAGATAGAACGACACAGAGGAAAGCCCCTGTGACTTGGATGGGGGGCCCTGGGCTTGAATTCCACGCCAGCCACTTTCTGGCCAGATGACATTAACATTCTGCCTGACTCTCCAGGTCTCACTCACTGTGCTCCCACCTGAAGGTGGCTAAATGATATGCCCCAATGCTTCCTTCCAGTTCCAGCGTTCCAAGGCTTCCTCATTCTCTGTACGCTTGTAGACATCCACTCTTCACACGTCTCTTCATTTTTTCATAGATTGACATATATGATACCACGTAGTGTAGGTAAATGAATAACTACATTTTCCTGGTTTAAAAGAAGAAGTAAGTTCATAGACATTAAACTGCTTTTCAGGAAGTTCCAGGGCTAGAAGTTGTAAATTTGACTGAAACTCTTCACCAAGGGAGAAGCAATTGAAGTTGCACAGAAAGTAAAAGTGAGCAGGTAGGGGAAATTTGTTAAAAGGAACTTGAAGGCAGGGAGGGAGGGAGACTTGTATGAAGGCAACTCAGAGGCGAAAAAAGAAGGAAAAGCCACTTCAATGTGCCTACAGCCACTGTCTAGTGAGCGATGTAAGTCACTTCTCCTTTCTCACATATCTTTTTTTTATGCAAAAGATAAGTTCTTGGTGTTCAGGGACCATCCGGATTTTGTGTAACCTGACTATTTTCAATAAAGATGGAGATTCATTAAATGTGTAACTAAGTGTGATTCCATTTTTGTAGCCTTGCTAGGCTTCTCATGTAAAAATAGTCACAGTTCAGAAAAAAAAAAATTCCTTTGTCAAATCAAGCAGTTGAACCTCCCTAAGCATCATGTATAAAAGAATCCCAACATGACCAGCGGGACATCTCTCCTTGTGGAACTGCTACCAGAAGGGAATTTCAAAACCAAACACATTTCATCCTTCTAAAAGAAAAATCGGGGAGTGGGTGAAGGTGAGCAGCGTCCACAGCACAGAGCAATAGAGACCAATCTGTGATGTGTGAGTTGCCTCTCCCTGTCCCTCCCAACCTGTGCTCACATCAGACATCATTAATCAAGTGCAGCAGGCTCTATCTCTGAATGACTGTGCCTCACAATTCTTCTAACCGCTGTGCTCCAGGCAGCCACTATCAATTGACTGGAGAGAAAAATCTGAGGTGAGAACAGTCTGCTCTCCCTGGCCTAGAGCTTAGTCTGCATAATGGAACCAAATGCATTGAATTTCATTGAAATAAATGTCAGAAAAATAAACTGGATGGACTCCGGAAAGATAGCTGTCTGCTGAAAAGCAAGCAAAACTTTGAAGGTTAAGGATTGCTGGTCCCGGAGCCTCATAGCAGGAAAAAAAAAAAAAAAAAAAAACAACTGCTAAAGTGGTTGAGGTAAAGCTGCAGGAACCGAGAAACCTAAGAAAGTGAGTGGACCAAGGTGGACCCTTGGAGTTATGACCTGATCCTAGGGACTGAAGTTTGGCCACAGTTGCCTAAAAGAGGAAGTGCTTCGACCTGATGGGGGGGTCCCTCAGTGTTCATGCTGCCCCGGGCACTGCTGCACTGTGACAAGGCAGCACGCCTGCACCGCCTGTAGCACACGGCCAACCAGACACCTGCCGGACAAAATGTGCCTGGTGCAACGAATGCAGGCAGGCTCTGGGGCACAAGTGAGTCAACTCTGATTTCTATCATGTACTAGCTTTGTGACGTTAGGCAAATTATTTAACTCACTGAGACTCAGTTTTCTGAATAGATAACTAGGATTATGCTAGGATCTCTCTCATAGTGTAGTAGTAAGAATCTGGCACACGATAAATGCTTTATAAGTGGTAAGTATCGCTGTTGTTATTTTTCTCGCCATATCCCTGCTTCTGCAGGATCCAAAAAAAGAAAGGGTAAGGGTCTTAACTCATATTAGTTAGGCTGCTGGGAATGCACTTTATTATGATCAGACATTAAGCTGATTTGACACTGGTTCCAGTCATTGAGGGGGCTGGTTTATTTCTGGTTGATCTTACACTTCCAGCCCTTTAGTGGGCCCAACTGAAAATCCATGGTGTTTATTAGGCCCAGAGTTCTGACTTTCTATCTCATCAAACTTGTGAGACTATTGAAAGTGCTGATCAACTTCTCAATCTCCTACCTGCCACTTGTGAATTGGTAGGTCCCTCAAGGGGAAAATGGTCTCAGAATGTCTCCATGTTCTCTTTCCTTTAGGATCCTGGACCCCTCAAGTCCTGGCTGCCTTAGTAGCTCACCAACCTTTCAAACAGATGATATTTAAACATCTGTATCCAGGTTAATTAATATGTATTCTCAATGGGAGCATTAGTCCCTAAATGCTAGTTTGCTATCATCAAAAGTACAGAGAACCCCTTTTACCTATTTAATGTGTATTTGAAAGAATATCTACCCAATAAAAATTATGATAGACAACTTCCTTTATATAAAAAGGACATCATTCAAAGAAGAAAATCATTGAGTAAATAGGTTACAGATGATATGAGAATAACTGATGTTTGCAGATCACTGGCTTAGTACATGGGAGGTTTCAATGTGTGTTCAGGTCTTTATTATTTTTGCCTTGATTAATACAAAAGTTTCCTTAGTGATCTGTCTGCTTTCTGTCTCTCACTCCCCCATTCAAAAATGTACTTTATATTTCAACTTTCATAAATCTTTATAAAACACAAAACTGGTCATATCTACCTCTTGATTGAAACCTGTCAATATGTCTTATACATCAGTAAAGTTTCTTTCAGAGTAAAAATGTCTTGAAGAATGAATATAATTACCTTCTTGCAAATAATAGATCTGTAGCTAACCAGTTTGGAAGTTGGTTAGTTGGCAGTTAGTGATGTCAGAGAACTGTGTTGGCTTTTCTGAAATTCTTTTGGTTTTCTGTCTTTGGACACAAGATGGCTGCCATAGCTCCTGAAATCACATTTTCACACACTGAAAAAGCATGAAGGAATCAAGAAGGTGATGTCTCTCCCTTTCCATCACAGAGGAAAATCTTTCCCAGAAGTCCTTCAGAAACTTTCTCTTATGTCTCATAGGACAGATCTGAGCCATAGACCAGCCGCGGCTGAGTCTGGGACAGTGAGTATCTGTGAAGTCCAGCCTCCACAGTGGGGGTGGGCTGTGTCAGTAAAAAAGAATTAGGTGGCTACAAAGGTGCAGCAAAGAAAAATGACTGTTTTTAGGAAAACATTAGTATCTGTCCCAGCTACCCATTTTTTTACACGATAAAGTCTAAACCTTTTATTATAGTGTGTTAGTAATTTTTTTTCATGTTGCAAGAAACCCACACCACACTCGAGTGGTGATTAGCATTTATTGAAGAGATATATGGGGAATAGAGAAGCACAGGAAACCAATTCAACAGGCCTCAGGATAATTAGACACCAATCAGCCTATAGCACAGCGGCTCTGAGCTTATCCAGAGCAGACGAGCTGAAGTGACAGTCTCATAGCCCTGCTCAGATGCATCGGTAGTTGTGTCGAATCCGTTTCTCTCTGACTCTCCTCTCTCCAATACTGATGTCTCTCAGTCATCTCTTTTCCCTCCTACTGCTCCTGACTATTGACCCTGTGGATTTACATTCACACTTCCAGTGGCAAGATTTGGCAGGTCAGTCTCCTTCCTAAAGAGACCATTTCCCACACACCCTACGAGATTCAGCTCAAGTATTATGGGAAGTGATTGTGGATCCTTTAGGGGACCTTGTTTTACGCTTCCTGGGTCTCTTTGTCTACTGTACCACAGAACTGGCATCTCTCTCTTATAATTGGCTCTCCCTGGGAAGCTTATTGAAATATGGAGTCCTGGCCCTGCCCCCAGAAATTCTGGCTTTACTATAAGGCAGGAAGGATATGGGCTCAGGAATCTGCATTTTAATCCACAGTATTCTAAGAGAAGAAACATGGACCACAGTTTCGAAATGCCAATCCTGTGTATTAACCCTTTTATACCAAATTTTATGAATCCCCCCACATAGCTCTGCACAGTTAGTATTAAAATCCTGATTTCACGATTGAGGACTCAGAGGCTCACAGAGGGAAAAGGCAGAGAGTGAGGAAATAATGAAGCCGGGATTCGCACTCCGTTCTGCTTGCTCCAGAGCACCTGCTCTTGTGCCGCACGAGGTTGCCCCATCACTGTTCAGCACCCTGGCACCCCCAAGTCTTCCTCCTCGATCTTTAGGAAAGCTGGGTCAGGCATGGGTCCCAGAGTGGCTGCTAAGGAGAGAAGCAGATGGCCCCTCCGTGGAGCCCCAGTTTCTCTCTTCTAGTGAGCACCGGCTTTTGCTAAGAAAGCACTGAGGACCAGTCAACCAAGGTATACAGCGTGCTTAGTTTGAGAAAAAGAAATTATGAAGTATGTGCTGATTTTTCTTTAGCAGCTGCCCTTTCTGCAGACATCGGAAGTCCTTAAAGACTTGTCACTACCCTACACAGGATCTGGGCTTTTCTCTCACCCCCTCAAAATGATGGCAAGGTCGGAAAGCGGGTCCTGGATAGATCCAAGTTGGGGTGGGGACGGAGGGACTAAGAGGGAGAAAGAGGAGGAATGGGGAAATGCACTGAGGTGGGGTTTCAGTTCTGTTCCCATGGGAGCCTTGCCTCTCAGCAGAGTGTAGTTAGGAAAACGATTTCATTTACCTGGGCTGTAGTTTGATTTTTTTTTTTTTTTTGCAAAATGGGCATAAGATCCCAGACTCAGCTTCTGTTGTTGGGATTAATTGAGATTCTTGATTGGAGTGTGATGTTTTAGTAATGGGAGAAACCTCTTCCTGAGAGATGGAAGCAACCCACTGTTGTTCAGAAGGCACTCGCAGCCATGTGCTCACTCACCTCCCTGCCTCCCCCACACCCCACAGACCTATGCTGCTCCCAGCTGAGAATCCAGGACTTTCATATGGCTCAGGATGAAGGTTGCTCAATTTCCACACCATACACACACTTGGAGTAACAAAAGCAGACCAAGGTACATCAGGGGACCCCCAAAACAGTAGAGCCAGCACCCTGGCTAAGACCCAGACAAAAATTCTCACAATTCCGTTCCTGCATTTAATAGTTAAACCTTCATCCCACACCCTTGCCACCACTATGCCTCCTCATTGCTTTCTTGGAAAACCTATTAAAAAAAAAGGCAGGGGGGATTCTATTCTGATCTGTAGTCAGAATTAGGGGTGCAGAACCTCAAGGGACAGAGAGGGTGGTGGGAACGTAAAGGTAGAAAAAGTAACAACGAGGAAGAGTTTGTAATTATTGCTGTTTTAAAAAACTAGCCACAAAAAACAATGGTAATCTAGCACCTCTTGTATTATCCTGGATAGAACTGGAACCCATTCTACTAAGTGAAGTATCTCAAGAATGGAAAAACAAGCGCCACATGTACTCACCATCAAATTGGTTTTAACTGATCAAAACCTAAGTGCACATACAGGAATAACATTCACTGGGTGTCAGGCAGATGGAAGAGGGGAGGAGGGGATGGATATATTCACACCTAATGGGTACGGTGTGCACTGCCTGGGGGATGGACACTCCTGAAGCTCTGACTCGGGTGGGGCAAGGGCAATATATATAACCTAACATTTGTACTCCCATAACATGCTGAAATAAAAAAAATTAAAAAACTGTTATATTCATGTATAACATACATACACAAATAAAGTATATAATCATTAAGTGGAGGGCTCAATGATTTTCAAAAAATGAACACCGGTAAAAAGATCAGGAACTGGAAGCGTAGCAGCACCCCAGAAACCCCTCTCAAATGCCCTTCCAGTCACTACCTGCTGTCCTGGCTCCTACAGCATGGATTCATTTTTCCTACTTTTTAATATTTGTAATCATGCAATATGTATTTTTCTATACCTAGCTTCTTTTGCTCGACCTTATGTTCATGAGTTATATCCATATTGGTGCATGTAGTTGTACTTTATTCATTCTCGTTGCTCCATATTAGTCCATTACGTAAATATTCCATGATATGTCAATCCATTGTAATGTCGATGAAAGTTTTTATAATAGTTTGGGGCTATTATGAATAGTACTGCTCTGAATGTTCTTGAACATGTCTTTTGGTGGGCATCTGCACTCATTCTGTTTGAGTGTATACTCAAGAGCTGAAATGCTGCGTTAAGGCTATGCATATGTTCAGTTTTAGTAGATATCACCAAAGAGTTTTCCAAAGTGGTTATACCAATTTATATTCCCACTAGCAGTGCATGAGAATTTTAGTTGTACCACATCATTGACAACGCTTCGTGTTTTTCTTTATTTTCTATATTTTTTCTTCATCATTTTAGTCCTTTCGGTGGGCATAGAATGGTCACCTAGTGAATCTGAACAAGTAGAATTTGCTGTCTGCATCGCAAGCCTTCTGCAGGTCTCACAAACCCCACCGATCCTCATGGTCTTACATGAGGCCACCTCACATATTTGTGCCATGTCCCTAAGGGCATTTGAGTTTGAAACCTCTGATGTGTACTCTCTCATTGAATTCTATAACCAATTATGTTATTATTTCCATTTAACTGAATCAAAAACTAAGTAACTGACCCAATGTCATACAGCGAGAAAGCGACTAAACCATATGCCATCAAAGGCTGGACTTGAGCTCCTTACAAGCCTGGTAAGTGGCCGGGAACAAGAAAGGGTGTCAGGAAAGCCACACTCTAATTCCTGAATTCGTCCCCAACTAGCTATACAAACTTAACTTAATATGCTCTTTTGAACCTCAGTGTATTTGCCTGTGAAACTGGAATGACAATAAAATATCTTAAAAGGATACTTGGTGGATTAAAGGAGACCACGTAAGTGAAAGTGGCTGGCACAATGTCTCAAAAACAATCATTGAAAGTCAAAGATGTTGACCAAAGGTGACTGGAGCACAGGCCTCTTAAAGGCTCCTTTGATCTCCACTGAAATAAGCAAAAGAATATAAAAATAATGACAATCTGGCACTGGCACTGAGAGCTCAGGAAAGTTTTTGGCCACATTCCTCAAACTTTTTCTCTTGCTCATAGGAAGAGTAGAGTTGGACTGCAGGTAGGGGAATTATCAGGCACAGGGGGAAACCCTGTGCCACTCTGTTCCCACGGAAGTTCTCTCAGTCGAGAGAAGGAAAACTGAGAGGACAGGAGGTGACGATACAGAGGCAAGGCCCTGCACTGAGCACTCCTTTCACCACTGCAGACAGACAGCATTCCTTTTAAAAGGGGGTTGCAGAGGTGCTACCATGGAGAACAGTTGGACAGTGAGACTTTCCATGATGCATGGGCAACAGCAGAAGGCAGGAGGCAGGAAGGGCACACGAAGGGCACACGTGCCCTTGTATTGACCAAGAGAGGGAATGCTGGAGACAGATGCTGAGTTCTGGGCAAGGCATGGACATCCAATACAGATGAAGTTCCCTACCGGATGCTTCATACTGACATCCCTCCCTTCTCCCCTCAGGGCCCCACAGCAGAGAACTGGTACAATTGCTAACCCTGTAGCTTAGAGTCTGAGAGGAGGCATCTAGCAGCCAAGCAATTAAGATAAAAACAGATGACGGAAAATGAAGAAGGATCCACTCATTCTGTTTGTGAGAAAACATCAGTCTTTATAAAATGTGTTCCCTTTCGACCTGACTGAACAGAGATGGAACAAAAATGGCAAGAGTGAAACGATGCTGCGAAATAAAAGAAAGAGGAAAACATATCACTCAAGGTTTAGGAGAAGAGCTTATTTTTAGAAAAAACTTTACTGAAGCAAACAGAGAAAAAAAATTAGGGAGAACCTGCTTGGCATTCAAAATGTTGACAGATACAGCTTTCACCAACATATTCATGAAGACAATAAAAAAGCAAACAACCAAACAACTTTAACAGCTGAAAATGAGAAATAATGTATCAAAACATGAAAGTTATTAATCCTATAAAACACATAGAGATGGATTGAGAAAAACATATCCAAACTTAAGTGCATGGCACACAGTAGTGTCGCTTCTTGCAAAAAAAAAAAAAAAAAAGAAAGACCTAAAATTAAGTAGGAATATACACTGTGTCTTAGGGTTAGACTCAGGATGTCACACAAACGGGAAATGGAGGGGGGTTTCTCTTCACTCTCCACTGGGAAGACAGGCATAGGTCTGGAACAGCGCAGGAATGGGAGGTCAGTAGGAATGATAGCAACACCGCATGCTGGGGAACACAGTCCCTGCACGTAAAGGAATAAAGGCTGGAATGGGAAAAAGAGGACCCCAACAACGAAGGTGGAGGAAATTGAGGTCGAGGTGCAAGGCAGGTAAAGAAGAAACTCCGTGTGGTGTTTTAGAGAGTGGACTCAGGAGCCAGATTGTGTCTGAATCCTGAATCTGCTAGTAATTGGGTGACCCTGAAGATCTCTCTACGCATTAGTTTTTCTACCTATAAAATGGGAATAATAATGGTGTTAGATTCGTCTGTGTGGATGTGGCCTGGTCCCCCAGTTCCCAGTGTCAGGAATGAATACTGGTACCGAGTCGAGCCGATGACGGAGCGTTCGCAAACACAGAGCAATTTTATACAGTTTATCACGTAAAAGAAATAATGAAAGGAAGGAAGGAAGCTATACAAATTGAAAATACTTTCCAGAAAGAGTGGAACAGGTTAGACCCCACGACGGGAGAAAGATGCCAAAGTCTGAGCACACGCTCTCTTTTATATGCTCACTAGTTTGTACCACCTTTCCCCTGACAGGATTGGTTGTCCTTTCCTGCCTTTTGGTGTGATTGACAGGTTGGTGTTATATAAGAGATTGGTTATGTAACAGTTTCTTTTTCTACGCATGTGTCTTCCCCAGAATCCTTCATGAAGCTCCACTATTACCATTGGATGGTAATGAGCTCTAGGTCAGTTAAAGTCCATAGGAATTTTTTTCTATGTATGTTCCCACTAGGGAACAGTTCCTAGGCACGATTTGGTTCCCAGCTACAATTCAGTTCCCACTCTCTGCCCTTAGCCACTTCCTTGCCACCTGTTTCTCCTCCACTGGACCTAACAATAGTACCTACCTACCTAGCAAATTTAGTGTGATTATTAAAGGAGATCATATATGTTAAGTGCTTAGGCAGGAACTGGCATATAGTTGTCATATGTTATTATTGTTGTTATTGTATCTATTTATCTTTGCAAGGAGAAGGGCGGTTGGGGGAAGGAAAAGATATTACACTGCTAGAACAGAGTGCACTATATCTGGACTTCTGGATTTCATACATTGATAAAATTTCAAAATAAAAATTTAAGAATCAATAATGGATTGTCATTTTATTTTACAAGTAAAAGCATTTTTAAAAGTAAGAATAAAGGGAATTTAACAAAAACATTGAAATATTATCTCAAATGAAGAATTACCCTTTAAATTGAATAAATGTATTTTTATAACATTACCTGCACTTTTCTCAATTTACATTGCCTACATTTTTCTCATTTTTTGCCAATGAACACTTCATCTCAAATGAGAATTAATCTAAAGTGTAGAATTTGTGAACTATTGCAATAGGTGAAAACCTGCTAATAACTGAGAAGTAGACTGGGAATTATTCTCATCAATTTGCCTGCCAGTAATAGAAATGAAGAAGGGCTATACTTACCACGCAAAGGAAGAACGGGAACCAAGGACAAGTTGCTCTCCCTGAGGTCAACATGGCCCATCCGTGTCAAGGACTCCTAATAGCAGAGAAAAGTAAACATGTACCTAAGGGAAGAGAGGGACACGAACCAAAGTGAGCTGATTACAGTATGAAGGTACAGTATATGTAAAAAGAAGGGAGACTAACATAAAAAATACTGCTGAATGAAAAAACTGGGAAGGGTAAGAGAAGAAGCATACTTCTGAAAATAAACCCTCAAAAATAGCCAAAAATTATTTTAATGCAATGAGAGGGATGCAGTCTACCAATGAAATATACATATACGTATATATTCAATCCTCATTATGTGTAGATTCTATATTTGCAAATTTCTCTACTCACTAAAATTTATTTGTAAACTCAAAATCAATACTCACCAGTGCTTTCATAGTCATTTAAAAAGATGAGTAGCAAAAAAATTGAGTCACAGGACTTGCACGTTTCCAACTGAGATCAAACAATGCCCTGCCTTCTTGTTTCAGCTCTCGTAATGTAAACATATGTCTTTTTTTGTGGTACATTTAGTGGCATGTTCTTGATATTTCTTGTGCTTTTCATGTTGGTGATTTCCCTATTTAAAATGCCCCCAAGCATGATGCTGAAGTGCTGTCTAGTGTTCCCAAGTGCAAGAGGGCTGTGATGTATCTTATAGAAAAATGTGTGCGTTGGATAAGCTTTGTTCAGGCATGAGATACGGTGCTATTGGCTTTGAGTTCAATATTAATGAATTAAATATGTATATGGTTTTTTAAACAGAAACATACACAAAACAGGTTATGTACTGATTAATTGACAAAAATGTAATCAGAGGCTTGAGGGAACTTAATCTTATATTTCAACCAGGGACAATGATTCAGTATTCCCTAATTCAGTGTTCGTGGTGACTTCATAGAACATAAGTACAGTCGATCCTTGAACAACACAGATTTGAACTGCACAGGCTGACTTATATGCAGATTTTCTTCCTCCTCTACCTCCCCTGAGACAGCAAGACCAACTCCTCACTCTCCTCCTCCTCAGCCTACTCAATGTGAAGAGGATGAAGACCATTATAATGATCCACTTTCACTTAATGAATAGTAAATGTTTTCTCTTTCTTATCATTTTATTATTAACATTTTCTTTTCTCTAGCTTACTTTATTATCAGAATATAGTATATGATATATACATATATACACATAAAACATACAAATATTAATCTACTGTTTACGTTATCTGTAAGGCTTCCAGTCAACAGTAAGCTATTATTAGTTAAGTTTTTGGAGAGTCAAAATTTATATTCAGATTTTTGACTCTGCAGAGAGCTGATGCCCCCAACTTTCATATTGTTCAAGGGTCAACTGTATCTCGAATAATGAGAATCTCTGGTGTTTATGTGTGTAGATAGATAGATAGACACTTAAAGCACAGTGATACTGAAGCAGTAGTTGAAGGACAAATTAAAGGAATGAAATAGGAAATCCAGATACAGACTCAAGCACGGTCTAGTATATTATAGTACTAATTAGTTTACTTCATTGTGATATAGTGCAATCTATATATTTAGGCACAGAAAAACACATGAGAATAATATATATGATAAAGATGGTGTCATAAATTAGTTGGTGTTGTACAAACCAACTAAATAATTGGGAAAACATTAAATTTTTATTTTTACCTCTCATCAGTATGGCAAAATTATTATCTTTTTTATTCTTAAATAATAAAAGGTTGAGGATGCTTATGTATATTTTCTAACTTTTGTC
>NW_012137192.1:3101739-3102078 GCF_000956105.1 Propithecus coquereli
AACACACACAAAAAAATAAGGTATGGAAAGTAATGGTGTCTTCTGGATTCTAAAATGCACAACAGAAACATAAAGAAGTTGATCAAATGGAATTAAACTTTTGGAAGATTCTTAGTCTTTCTGGTAAACTGTAAATAATAAAAGAAACCATAATTTATATTACACTCTACTAAATAATTGATGAATGTTGTACAATGGAGAATTACTACTAAAATAATTTAATAACTAACAAGCTAATAGAAGGGAAAGTAGAATAATTAAAAATCACTTGACAAATTCAAAAGAAGAAAAAGTAGAGAAGAAACATAAAGTGAGGTAGACAAATAGAAAGCAAATAGT
>NW_012137192.1:3114219-3116075 GCF_000956105.1 Propithecus coquereli
TGAAGGACGGCACAACATTCAACCATCAATCCATGCAATTCACCACCATGAGAGAAGTCATATTATTTTCTGAATATAATGCAGAAGAAACATTTGTTAAAATTCAAAACCTCCTCATCAGTTAAAAAAAAAATCAAACAAACTTATTTTTAGCAAAATCCCAGCAAGCCTTCTTGTGGAAATAGACAGAATTAATCTAAAATTTCTTTGGAAATGCAAATAGCTTGAAATAGCAAAAATAATCTTGAAGGAAACCTTTAGAAGACTCGATGTACTAGATAATGAAGGCTTGTTTAAAAAGCTAGAGTAAGACATATTGATATGAAGGATAGAAAAATAGAAGAATGGAATAGAATAATGAGTCTAAAAACAATACCACACATAAACAATATCAAGATTGATGACTAAGATGCCATAGTTGAGGAAAAGGATGATCTTCTTAATAAATGGTACTGGATCAGTTATATATTTTAATGAAAAAACAAAGAAACTTGATCTCTACCCTACACTATACATAGATCGATCATAGGCTTACTATGAAAGTTAAAGCAATGAAACTTTTAGAATATGACATAGAATATCCTTATGAACTTGGGATAGGTATTAAAAGACAAATTATAACAATTGTTGGTGAGGATATGGAGAGAAGGGAACTCTTGTATACTGTTGGTATGGATATAAATTAATATAGCCATTACGGAAGATAGTATGGAGGGTTCTCAAAAAATTAAAAATGGAACTACCTATGATCCAGCAATCCCACTTCTGAGTATATGTCTGAAGAAGATTAAATCATATTAAAGAGGTATCTGCACTCCCATGTTCATTGCAGCCTTTTTCACAGTAGCAAAGATATGGAAACAACCTGTATGTCAATGGAGGAATAGATAAAGAAAATCTATATATGTGTGTGTATATAATTGAATACTATTCAACCTTAAAATAACAAGGATATTCTGCCATTTGTAACAACATGGATGAAACTGGTCATTATGCTAAGTGAGATAAACCAGACACAGAGAGACAAATACTACATGATCTCATTTATATGTGAAATCTAAAGAAGTCAAATGCATAAAAGCAGAGAGTAGAATGGTGGCTGCCAGGAGCTGAGAGTTGGGGAAAATGGGGAGATGTTCGCCAGTGGATACAGAGGCTCAGTTATGCAGAATGGATACATTCTGGAGATCTAATGTATAACATGGTGACTGTAGTTATTATCACTGTATTTTATGCTTGAAATTTGCAAAGAGAGTTGATCTGGACTGTTCTCATCACATGCTAAAAAAATCAGAACTATGTGAGGTGACGCATATGTTAGCTTGATTATAGTAATCATTTCATAGTGTATATGTACACAAAAGCATCATGTTGTTCACCTGAAATCCATATAATTTCTATTTTTCAAGTATACCTTAATAAAGCTAAAAACAAACAAGCAAAAATAGCAAAAGATGATCAAACTTCCCAAAAGACAATATTCGAATGGTGAATAAACATGTGAAAACCTTACCATCATAAATTGTAATGAAAATGTAAACTAAAACACAATTATTAATATATACCACTAAACAACACCTACCAATATGGTGAAATTAAACTAATGGATGTGATCAAGTGTCAGTGAGGATGTGGAGCAAGAGGAACTCTCACATACTGTGGCTGAGTGTAGAGTCGTCAACCACTGTGGCAGACTGTTTGATGGGGGATTTCCTAACTCTGAATAGGCCCTCAATGACCATCAATTCCATTCCTAAATAATACTTAATACAAGATGAAACACTTGGGAGGATGTACCCTACCACTGCAGTCCCCAACCCCCAGTACTGGTCCATGACCTGTTAGGAACTGAGCCA
>NW_012137192.1:3117085-3181966 GCF_000956105.1 Propithecus coquereli
GTATACATATACCACATTTTAATAACACACTCATGTATTCATGGGCACTTGGGTTGTTTCCACATCTTTGCAATTGTGAATTGTGCTGCTATAAACACTCGAGTGCAGGTGTCTTTTTTATAGAATGTCTTTTTTTCCTTTGGGTAGATGCCCAGTAATGGGATTGCTGCATCAAATGGTAATTCTACTTGTAGCTCTTTGAGGTATGTCCATATTGCTTTCCACAGAGGTTGCACTAGTTTGCAGTCCCACCAGCAGTGTATAGTGTTCCTATCTCCCCCCATCCACGCCAACATTTATTGTTTTGGGACTTTTTGATAAAAGCCATTCTTACTGAAGTTAAGTAATATCTCATTGTGGTTTTGATTTGCATTTCCCTGATGATTAGAGATGTTGAGCATTTTTTCACGTTTGTTGGCCATTAGTGAATCTTCTTTTGAAAAGTTTCTGTTGATGTCCTTTGCCCACTGTTAAAAGGGTTGTTTGATTTTTTTTCTTGCTGATTTTCCAGAGTTCTATATAGATTCTAGTTTCAGCCCTTTATCGGATATGTAGCATGCAAATATTTTCTCGCATTCTGTTGGTTGTCTGTTTGCTCTCGTGATAGTTTCCTTGGCTGTGCAGAAGCTTTTTAATTTGATCAGATCCCATTTCTTTATTTGTGTTGTTTCTGTGATTGCCTTTGGGGTCTTCTTCATAAATTCTTTCCCTACACTGATGTTTATAAGAGTTTTTCCAACATTTTCTTCTAGAATTCTTATTGTTTCATGCCTTAGGTTTAGGTCTGTTATCCACCATGAGCTGATTTTTGTGAGAGGCGACAGGTGTGGATCCTGATTCAGTCTTGTACATGTGGCTCTCCAATTTTCCCAGCATCATTTATTGAATAAGGTTCTTTTCCCCAGTGTATGTTTTTGTCTGCTTTGTCAAAGATTAGATGGCTATATGACAATGTTATTCTTTTACAAAAACATAGTTATATCCAAATGTTTATAATATTTATAACTGAGTTGTGGGCCATAGGTGATTTTTATTTCTTTACATTATACTTTCATATACTTTTCAAATATGCAATGTCTAAGCATTTGAGAGTGACTTGCAGTTTTTAATCATTTTGATGAAAGCTTCTCCTTGGATCCCCTTCTCCCTTTCCCTAGTCCATGTCTTAAAACTGTCTTGCCTCAACTATGTCAGTGATCTCTTGATCAGCCTTCTTGCCTCTCGCTTTATAAATAGGAGGCAAGATTATCTGCCAAATATTGGTCAGTTTTGTGGGCCCCAAGAGAATCCTGTAACGTTGGAGCAGTTGTTCGTGGCAGCCCTTTAGAGCTCTGGCTTCATTTTTTTAAAACCACAACACAGATAACTAATGATACTCCTGTGGGCCACACACTCCCATGAAATGTTGTGAAGTGATAGAAGCCAGACACGAAAGGTCACATATTACACCATTCCCTTATGTGAAATATTCAGAATGGGCAAATCCATAGAGATGGAACGCAGACTGTTGGCTGCCAGGGGCTGAGAGGAAGGCGATATAGAAAAAAACTGCTGAATGGGCAGCGAGTTGATATGGGCTCAATTGTGACTTCCCTCCCCCTACCAAAATTCATATTTTAAAGTCCTAAGCCCCAGTACCTCAGAAGGTAATTGCATTTGGAGACAGGGTCTTTAAAGAGGTAATTAAGTTAGAATGAGGTCATTAGGGTGGGCCCTAATCCAATGTGACTGATGTTTTCATAAGAAGAGGAAGTTTGGACACAGACACAAGAGAGAGAGGCTCCTGTGAAGACACAGGGAGAAGACAGCCGTCTACAAGCCAAGGAGAGAGGCTTGGAACAGATGCTCCCCTCACGGCCCTCAGAAGAAACCCACCCTGCTGACACCTTGATCTTGGACTTCCAGCCTCCAGAGCTATGAGAAAATAGAGTTCTGTTATTTAATCCGCCCAGTCCCTGGTACTTTGTTACGGCAGCCCTAGCAAACTAACACAGGGGTTTTGGTAAATATTTTGGAGGGATAGCAATGTTTTACAACTAGATAGAGGTGGCGGTTGTACAACATCGTGAGTGTACTAAACACCACTGCGTTGTTAACTTTAAAACAGTTAATTTTTTATGTTATGTAAATTTTACCTCAATAAATTAAAAAAGGAAAAAAACAGATTCCCAGCTTTCTTATCACACACTAGCCAGCCAGACTAATTTTCCTTGCAAGTGAAAGCCAAAGACAGGAGGTTTATTTTCCAGAGAAGGTAAAACAAAAACTCTCTGCACTCCCTCTAAAAAATCATCAGGAATTTTGTGAGGCAATTGTTAAAGGAGTCATTATTTAATGTTTAAATATATAAACTTATGATTAAATACATCATATTAAAGACAAAAGTAATAAATACTCAAAATTCCTCCCTTCCTAATAATTTTATTTTCTTTTACCATTATCAATGCTCTTAAGGTTATTTGTATCTATTATACATCTATGGTGGAAATACTTCATAATTATGTATTCTTCATATGATTACTTCACATTTCTTCTCAACTTCCTGAGTTGGTTCCTTGATATTTTCTGTGGTGGACACCACGGACATCATTAAGAGCTACAAATCAGGGCATTCCTTTCCTTCCTTCCTTCCTTCCTTCTTTCCTTTCTTCTTTCCTTTCTTCCTTCTTCCTTCCCAGATCTGGCTGTTAAACCTCTACTAAGCATACCACTGCTAACAAATCTTAACGATCACGGGGGTAATTCTCAGTCTTGGACAAACAAGAACGCCCAGCAGAAACTGTCTTTGGAAATGCTCTGCCCTGCTCCCTGACTATATCCTGGCTTCTTCCTTGTTCACCACAGCACTCTTGCCCCTGGAAGGCACCTCACATCAGCCAGGAAGAGCCAGGGCCCAGGCAACAGTCCTGCTGGCTCAGGTGAGCTCCTGGGAGAAGCTGCGTCTGCAGCGGACGGCACTGATGGTGGAAGACACTTCCCACAGCTATCGCAAGACCGTCTCCAGCTCAGGGCCTTTGCAGCTCCTGGCTGCCACACTGGCAGCATCCTCTTGGCTGCCACTTGCTGGCCGGGATCTCAGCTTCCTCTGTGTCAGGGCAGGAGCAGCAGGCACTGAGCCACTCTAAATGTTTGCTGGAGATGGAGCAACCTGGCTTGGTCACAGCTGCAGCCCTGCTTCCTGCCAGAACCTCTCAGGGGCTCTGAGTCAGTGGGTTCAGTGGTGGGACGGGAAGAACAGTCCATGAAAGGGCCTCCCAAGGTGAGCCTGGCTCTGCAAGCCAAGCAAGGAATATCTCTACTCCTTACCTGGGAAACAGACATAGAGGTCAAAGGGCAGGCTTAATCAAAGCCACAATCATCATTCCCTGCCTGGAGCCACTAAACCTGCCTTTATTCCTGGGATAAAAATGTCTACTTCTTTCTGAGCAGGGAGTGGCAAATCAAAGCCATTGCAACCTCTTTTATCACTGCCAATCTCTGAGGCCAACCCCATGCCAAGTGCTTAACTATCACCTTAAATTTTCTCATCCACCCTCAGAAGCAAATGTTGTTTTCTCTATTATACAGATAAAGAGAATGAGGCTGAGGAAATTAATTGGATAAGCTCTAAAGAGGGTTCCTGGTAGAGCCTGGATTTGAATTCAAGGTCCTCAGATTCCAAAAACAGTGCTCTTCCTGCCACACTGCACAGCTCCCCCTGTTCATGCCCTCCCACCTGGACTAGGTCGGGCCTTTCACCGTGAGTGGCTACTGCCTGCTTGTGTCCCCAGCATCGTCTCCCCTGCTTGGATACCTTAATACTATTTCCTTCACCTGAAATGCCCTCTCTAGCCTCCTCTGTCCCTTCTGAAATGTCATGGCCCGTTTTAAATACTGCTTCCTCCTTGACGTGTCTCTTTTATCACGTTTATGAAAAATGTTTCTCTCCCCTGAACTCGTCAGAGGTGTATATCTTTTTATTAACTAATCTTTCTCTGCCTTGGATTTTAATTATCGAAGTAATAATTCCGCTGTCTGGGATGCTCTTAATCTCTTTTCTTTCTTGTGTTCATGACCCAGTCTAGTATCACCTCCTCAGTGAAGCCTTCCCAGCTCTCCCAGGCCAGTTAGTCACTCCATCCTCAACGTTTCTGGGGCATCTGAACATCCTTCATTAAACCATAGGCCATTGTGGTTAGTTAACCACCCCCCTCCCAACTGCCAAGTGCATTAGAGGTAGATGTGGTACCTTCCTGGGCTTCATCTTTATGGCCACAGTGTCAACAGTAATTGTTGAATGAATAAGTAAAAGATAAAAAGACACTATCCCTGTTTCTGTGCACCTGATCTTCTTTCTACCATTCTACTTGTTTTGCCTTCTGTCATCAGTATGCCATTTGTAGGATCACAGATGCAGCCATGGGAAACAGAAACAAAAGCCAACCAGCACTTGTAAATGTAGGAGAACACAATAAATTATCTGATCTGGAGACACAGAGGCCAGTTTATCAGTTAGGATTAGAATAAAATGTTTCTATCAAATGAATCAGTGACGATAATTATTAATTTATTTGAAGGGATAGTTCCAATGTTGCTCTCAAAAAAACTCACTGGAATATTATCCTGGTTTATAATATCACAATAAAAGTGATGAGGATATTTCAGACCCATTGTTCTAGATTAGAAGTGTCTTCTTTATAAGGAATGGCTTAGCTGACTGGAGACATATGGACAAAGAAATGGCTAAATTGTGTAAATTTGTGGCCCATATTGAGCTGGAGGTCCAAGCCAAAAGGTATTTGTACTAGAAAGTTATCCCTGGACAGAAACTGCTAAAAAACTAAACAAAAGTAAACAATCAAATGAATAGAGAACACCAATCAAAAGAGGAACATGAAGGCCTGACTTGCCTACAAAATCTGTCATCTTACCTCTCATCATTTGGGACAACATAAAATGAGTATTCTTGACTAATTTGACAGACAACAGTTAAAAGGAAAACAGTTAAGTCACAAATACCCAAGGTCACAAAACAGACAAATAGCAGATTTGTGGTAACTGCCTCTGCTTTTCTATAGAAGAACCCTAAGTTGTAGACAAACTGTCTTATCACCAATGTCCTAAAATGGCTTTCTTCCTCCTGCTTCTATGCCTTTACCCTGGGCCATATCTTCTACCTAGGATTTCCTCTTGATATAATTTAATGAGTACTCTGGCAAACATTAGCTAAATTCTACCAAAAATCTTTCAGACGTTGGTGTTATCGTCCACATTTTACAGATGAGGCTAATTTTTAAGACTTCACAGTCATGCAGCTGTTGAACCAAGGTCAAAAGCTTTGTAGCATTCTGTCTTCAACAGCTTTTCCACCATCTTTCAATGTAAAACCCATTCTCAAGACATAACTCGAGGACATCCGAAAAGTGTCCCGATCATCCCTGAAAGGAGACACCTCATTCCCCAAAATGTTGATGGACTGTGATTAGAGTCCAGACTAAAGAGTCACAAGTATTATTAATTGGCTAGTGCTCCTTGTCCCAGATGCCTGTGAAATGTCAGCTTCTTGAGGGCGAGGCTTGTGTACTTTTCTGTCCTTTATCCACTAATTCAATATTTTCCTTGAGAACATCAAGTACTGAAGGAAGTCAGACACCTAGGATTACTTTAAGCATTTAAAGTCTCTGGCCATAATTTGATTAGTTAAAACTGCATGAAAGGGGAAGTGGACCCTAAAAGCACTTTGTTTATGTAAATCCAGTAATTTTTGTCCCCACAATCTAGCTTCCATATGAAGTTACAGTTGATATTAACTCATGGAGGAAATGTAAAGATCCCCAAATGGCTAAACTATGTAAATTTGTGGCCCATTTTTGAGCTGGAGATCCAAGCCAAAAGGTTTTCCTACCCCTATAACTTTATTTACCTCAGTCCCTGACATCCAGCCATGCTTAATAAACATTTATTTGATAGATGGATGGTTAATAAATGGAGATATTAACACATGAAGAACAGATAAATGAGTATATGAACAAATAAAACAATACTGTTTCTTTTTACTAATGACTTTTGAGGAATATTAATTATAATGTTTCAAGCCAAACAAAATAATCCAAACAATGTCATCCCCGGTAGGTTGTCTCAAACAAAGCACAGCTCTCACGATCTCTATAATTCTGTTTTGACAGTATGGCTGCTGTGACTCAAATCTACAATCCCTTTGTTTACAATAGTACCTTAACTGGATGATTTAAATGAGTAGAGATCGCTTTCAAATTTTTCTACAATTGTTTAAATGCACATTTCAATTTTCCTGAATTGTGCAAAAGTAATTTGGAAGATTAATTTCTGAAAATACCTGGTGGAATTTGCATACGCCAAGCATAATTATTATTGATATTTGCATAGTTTTCCCTGCCCACATGCATGCACTATTACCAACTGCTACACAACCCATGAAATTATTGAAGAAGTTCCTGTCAGTACAATATGGATTCATCAATAAATGTTCAGCCTCACAGAAGAAAAACAAACTTCACTGTTCAGCTGTAGAAATGTGCTATTGCATTTTATTTATTTATTTGGGGTACAATCTGCAAGGATAAATCTATACCAAAAGAATGTGGCAGTCTTTTGCAATAAAGATTAATGTTATTGCAAAGAACCTCTGAGATTCATGAGAGATTGAAAACACCATTGAATAAGCTAGAAAAGCAAGAGGGATAGAGGAATGTTGGTGGGGAAAAGAAAGTAAATATACCTATGCTACAGAGGGATGGGATATGGGGTGTAGTCAGAGAGCTCCACCACACATGGTTAGGAAGAAAATGAACAGAAATTTAGACTGTGGGGATCTCAAATGCTTGACAAATCTATAAATAGATTGACTAAATGCTTATATAAGGTGTTACAGAGGAATGTGAAAGATATAAAAGACATGTCTTTCCTTTAATCTGCTTGGATAATAAAACCAACTAGAAAGAAGGATGGACAGAAATTATGCAGGAGACTAATAATAACAGCAAATACTTATATAACATCTGTTATATGTTGAGCACTCTAAGATATATATATATATCTTTTTAATTCTTAGAATATTCATTACTATAAGAATAATGTTTCTTATAGCAAATGTGCATGCATTCATTTAGTTCACCAATAACTGTGGAACCATTCCTTGTATTTGGTGTGTTTATAAGGGACCTTGAGGAGCTTCAGAGATACTAGATCAAGCCCTTACTCTCAAGGAGCTCATGGTCCATGGCACAAAGTAGATACATCAAATGTGTTTCTATGCATAAGGGAATTAGCAATCAACTCTTCTGGGAACTGGAGAAAAGTTCTTAGAGGAGATAACAGCTGAACTTGGAAGGATAAATAGGTATTTTTCAAATCAAAAAGAAAAGAAGAGCATAGTGGTATATTGGATATCATATACATGTCACAACACCATGTCACAAAAACATGGTGTTGTGACATGGGAGGGCTTGTTTATTGCACCATAAATATCCCATTGCAGCTGGCCGTATGAAAAGAGGAAAAGAAACAGAGGACCAAGGCCTTGAGTGCCCTACAGGCAATATGGAACCAATAAAAGATTTTAAGCAATGAAACGACATGGATAGATTTCATGTTTAAAGGCTCTCTCCAGAGACACCACAGACAATGGGCTTACAGGGTTGATTCTAGAAGAAGGTGAGTTGTTGCAATTAGTAAAATATGACCAGGGAATGAAATATTATATTAGAAGTAAGGACCAAGGAAATGAGGCAGATTCAGCAGTGTTGTACATAAATAATTAATAGATCTATTGGAAAATAATAGAATGTAGATTGTGTATAAGTAGACCAAGTAGTCAAAAAGACCATGCATCACACAATATTATCTGCATGTTTTAGGCAATGCTTTGTCATTGAATATACTTTTGATCTGTATTACTCCAAATCTGTTATAAAATTAGTAGTTTCCAAATTTCTTGACCATTTATTCATTTATTCATTCCCATTTACAACTATCACTGGATAGTATGTCAAGGGAAGGGTCATGATGAATAAAGATCAATACAAATTCATATTTCAAGAGGTTTCTTTGATCAATATATTATTTTTCCAGGCCCCACAACTTGTCCAGAGCCCACCATCATTTCCCTCCACTCTCTTATGTTGCCCTTCTTTCAATAGAAGGCATGATCAATTGCCCAGTCCTCCAAACTAGACATCTGAGAGTCTTCACTGGCACCTCATTCTTTTTCATTCCCTAAATCTAGGGAATTCATTCCCTAGATTCATTCATCTTCAGGTTTTTCCTAGTCATCCACCATTTTTAGTTATCTCTACTTTTTAAATACTGTGCATATTAGTCATTTTTTTTATCCTACTATGACTGCCCTAATTTCAGTTGACATTTCTTCCTTGGGCTAAGACAGCCCTGGGTAAAATGCTGTCCCCAGTCTTACTGCAATGTGGCTTTGTACGATTTATTTAACCCGCTCAACCTCAGTTTCTCCCTATGTAAAATGGGCTAATAATACACTTTTCATAGAGTTGTTGTGGAAATTGAATGAGGAATTCATATAATGTTTTTGTATGGTGCTACACATAACCAGCAATTAATGTAAGCTATTATATTTAATATATAATTAAATTAATATAAATTAAATATTAATATAAATTAAAATAAAAGTCTTTCAGGGAGCTACTACAACACTCAGGTTTCACCTTCCATCTCAACACAGTGTCAATCCATCCACCATAGGTTGTGTAAAAGTGATTTTTCTAAAACACAAATTTGACCAAGTCATTCTCATACTTAAAATAGAGATTTCCATGCCTCTCCATTTTGTAAGACAGAGTATGTTCCTATTAGGGAGCCTGTATTTGTATTTCCAATCCTATTTCCGTCACTCCCTAGTATGCCCCTTATTCTACAGAGGTACTGTCATATTTACACCACACATAACTCCCATTCCCTCCCTTCTATAAGCCATTGTACTTGCTGTTTCCACACACAAAATAAATACCTTCCCCCTTCTACTGTCGCCATTCCTCCAACTCTCGTATCACAGCTTATCCTGAAATACCCAATTCACATGATGACTCAGATGTGAATCCTTTCTTGGCCTCTCATGGCTAGGATGGAGCTTATTATTCCCATCATTTGTGCTCCCAAGGCCGTCTGCCTATTCCTTGGTCACAACACCCTGCACGCTGTCCCATAGTTACCTCTTCTCCCACAGCCCACAGCACCCTGCACAATAATTACCTGGGAGAGTATTTGTCCCACTAGATGGTGTGCTCCCTGCAGGAAGGGCCCACGCTGCACTTGCTTCGGTGGCCTTGGCACCTAGCACAGCAATATCAGGCCTAATGAGGGCTCAAAGAAGCCTTGGGATGATTCCCAGGTAACTATGTTTTCAGGGACTTGTATGGTCGTGTGTCTATGTGGGCTTTTCCAGGAAACTTGCCAACATCCCAAAGATGTAGGGGAAGCCTTTTAGAATTAGCAATGCACTAACGGGGGAGAAAATCCCAAGTTTTCATTCGAGCGCAACTATGTGATTAGAAAACAAATCATGTAATTGAAAGATCATGAACAAGGGACTTTGGACAATCCTGCACTTGCCTCTCAGTTCTGCTAATTTTTAGTTATTTGATTTTGAGCAAGTTACCTAACTTTTCTGAGTTTCAATTCCCCCTTCTGTAAAATAGAGATAACAACAAATCACATAGGGTTGTTTTGAAGATTCAAGGAGGCAATATTTGTTAAATATTTAGTACATAGTATGAATTTAATAAATGATCAGTAATGCAGTTCTCATTTTTATCATCCTCAGAATTCAAAGAACGTATCACTTCAAACCCATTAGGATGACTATCAGGAAAAAAAAACAGAAAATAACAAGTGTTGCAGTAAGAATGTGAAGAAACTGAAACCCTCATACATTGCTGTGGGAATGTAAAATGGTGCAGCCACTGTGGGAAAAAAGTATAGTAGTTTTTTTAAAAAATTAAACATAGAATTACCATATGAACCAGCACTTCCACTTCTAGGTATATACCCCAAAGCACTGAAAATAAGGACCCAAAAAGATATTTGTATACCAACGTATATAGCAGCATTATTCACAGTAGCCAAAGTGTGGAAACTACCCAAATGGCAATCAACAAGTGAATAGATAAACAAGATGTATTGTATGCATACAATGGAATATTATTTAGCCTTAAAAAGGAAGGAAATTCTGATACATGTTAAATATGGAGGAACCTCAAAGACATTATGCCAAGTGAAATAAGCTCGACATAAAAGGACAAATATTGTGTGAGTCCACTTATGTGAGGTACCTGTAGCAGTCAAATTCATAGAGACAGAAAACAGAATGGTAATTACCTGAGAAGAGAGGAAAATGGGAAGTTATTGTTTAATGGGTACAGAGTCTCAGTTTGGGAAGATGAAAAACGTTCTGTGGATGAATAGTGGTGATGGTTGCACACCAATGTGAATATACTTAATGCTACTAAATTGTACTCTTAAAAATGATTAAAATGCTAAGTTTTATGTTATGTATATTTTACCACAAAAGAAACACCCAATGAGCAAGGTATAATCAGATCTGCCAGAATAATTAGACAGCTATAGTAAAACTGACTGCTTAGTTAAACTCCCAGGAGGGCTTTCAGAAGATTAAAGCAAAGACTCCATGTTCCTTCCACTCTAATCTGATTCCTTTAACCCAGAATGATGCTGAGATCCTGAAAGTTTTTATTTTCCGTGGCCAAATGAGCGTGCGCGCGCGCACACACACACACACACACACACACAGTCTCTGGGGCCCATAGAGACACAACCTGGAAACAGGGCTGGCCAGGATTAGAGAGCCAAGGGCGAGTCCATGTATCACTCACCCAGAAGACAGCCCTCCATGGAGAAAAAGAACCTCACAGTCTCCTAACAAAGAGGATAATAAATTCCGATTAGCCAAGGAAGCTCTGAGTCTAAATACCAGCAAAGCTCAGCCCCTGCGAGTGGGGACGAATTATCTGAAAGGTCATCCTAGAGACACTGAACAAAGGGCCTCGAGCAGCTGGGTTTCTTAATTTGAGGAAACACTGAAGCCTTTAAAGAAGCCAGAGGCAGAGCTGGAGAGATGGGAAAGTGGAGCGGCCTTCTGAGCACAGGGAGGATTTAATAGGAAGGGAAACACAAACCCCGCAGGAAGCTCTGGGGCTGGCGGCCATGGTTCTTCCGCGCCAGGCTGAGGGCCTCTGGAAGGAGCTGCCGTCACCCGCACTGGGCTGGGGTGGCCCTTTTTGGCACTGTAATAAAACAGAATGGCTGTGATCTCCGCGATTAAAGCTTTAAAACCACAAGCCTCAGGGAGAAAGTAGGCTCAGAGTAACAGCCTGCCATACATCCCTGTTCACTTCTCCAAGCTGTGGGCTGCTGACAGAGCCCAGTCTGTCTCCACAAAATTCCAGGGGCCTCTCAGGAATCTAAGGCCAGGCCTTGGCCAGTGGCCTCTTGCCTGGGTCCTGTTGTCACAGCCCCAGAGGTTGTGAGATGGAAAGCTCCGTGGGAGGGCCAGGTGGCAGGCAGGAAGTGGTCTGCTGGCCTGGAGCCATTCCCAGCTTCCAATAACTCCTCTGTCTAGAAAACCAAGAGAAGGAGAATGAAAGGGTCATCTCACTTAGGAGAAAAACTGAGCAATTGGCTTCATCCTGCACAGAGGGCACTCCAAGCATAGTCAAATCCCTGAGTTCCTCTGAGAGCAAGGGACTAGCGCTGGAATGCAAAGCCAAGAACTGTGCAAATAAGAGAAAGAAACGAACCTGTATATGGTGGACCAAGAGCTTCCTAGAGATTTTCTTATTGATGTTAATCTTCACAATAACTTTATGTAGTAGGTATTGTTGTCCCCAATTTAGACAAAAGGAAATGGCAGAGCTGAAATTTGCACCTGCATCTGGAAGGCTCTAAAATCTCCACTACACCACACTACTCCTAAATTCGGCCTTTAACAAATATTAGCTTCCTATGCCTTGCAGATTGATTCTAATTCATATATTTGAGGCTCAGAGTTTAGTACCTTGCCAAATATCACATGTCAGTGAGTTACAGAACTGGGACTAGAATTCATTTCTGACTGATTCTAAAGCTGATGTTCTTTCTTCCATGATTCATATAGCTTTAGTTAAAATAAAATAAACCTGTGGCTTTTTGCCAATCAACAAACATTTTGCTCCTTCAGTCTTGAAGCCTAAAACCTTTAAAGAGTAGCTCAGTAATTATGCTGCCCCAATGCCCCAGAAGTCACAATTTACTGCAGAATGAGGTGATATGAAACAAAACAGACACATCTCCCAGGCCAAAGAGAGGCTGTCTGGAGTGCACAGACTTGATGACTTTTATTGAGAAGATCTGAAGCTCATTTTTGTACAAAAAGTGGTGGAGGGAGGTGGCATTATGGATGTGCATTGGTATTTGATTAGTTCCCACTCTGGCAATGCTTCTAGTTTTTTTGTTTTTGGTGAGATAAGACACAGTGGGCTTAAGCAATGGAAATGACCGATCATTTTTTGAAGGGAAATGAGACGTCATTACCCAAAGCCATAAAAGCAGCTCTGCCTTCTGCGATTGAGGTATTACAGCAAATGCAGGTATCTCTCATCCCTCCAGACTTAAATTTGCAAGTATGTTTATGTGCATAGGACATATATACCTATATAATCAGATACCTCTCTTAGTCTTTTGGGGGAAATGTTCCATAGCAGGAACATGTTAATTGAAAAAAATGGAATCATCTAGGCCATTGCTTATTATCTTATAATTTCAGTCAAAATGAAAAAGCCCACTTTAAAAATTACTCATGCCTAATGGGCAGGAAATAGTTAAACTACAAAGGCTTGAATGAGACTGGCCTCTTATGTTGTTAAAGAACAATCCTAGGCCAAGTCAGCTACCATAAGCCCCATCCTTGCAGTAGAAACTTTCATAGTAAAGAAAGAACAAAGGATGGAATATCTTTAGCAATAAGAGAAAGTCTTTCATTGCAAGACTTGTGGTTCTTGCAAGATACACAGTAGATATCCTGAAAAAATTCCTTCCACAAATACTTGTAAATGCTAGATAAAGTACAACAAACATCCTTTTAGATGCATGGCTGAACTCACAAGAAAGGGAAATCCTCAGAGGTCAGAGGTCAGAAATGAAGAAGGAACTCAAACAAGTTTGCAAGCATGTGTGCTGATGCTATAGCTTCTCTGAGGTGGCAGAGGGCAGGCACAATCACTGAGTAATCTTAGGGGCCTGGGTTTTAATGCCTCTGTTGTGAAAGGAGATAAGATCTTATACTCAGTTATGCAATGTGGGGAGAGTCAGAACTTATATACTTGCATTAAACCAGGATCCATGAAGATTAACACATACAATAAAAGGATAAACTAGAAATGATCTGTTTATCCCCAAAGAGAGATGACAAGAAAATTTGTATCTCTCAACTAGGTTGCAGGTAGGATAATATCTCCTTGAAATTCGTAGGCACTAACTTGCATTACATGTACTAGGGCTGTGAGGAAAGTATCCAGCCATGTAACCATTCTCATTACATTAACAATGGCTGGATACACTCCAGACAGCCCTTGTATATTTGGGGCTCTAATTTATAATACCCACATGATCCTGGAACCTCCAAAATGAAATATTACACAAAATGGGTTCCAGGTTTCTAATACCCCGGGAACATCTGGAAGAAGCAAATATCACCACTTTTATGAGCAAATACTTTTAGTCAAAAATGAACATGATTCCCACAGATAAAGACCTAATTAAGATGAATTTTCAGTCCAAAACTAAAAATACATCAAAAATTGATCTATCATGAGTGATTGTCAGCAGAAACAAAAACTGTAGAATTAAACCATAAAGAGCTCCAATAATTAAACAATTTAATGGAGACTATACAAGTATACTTAGATAGTTTAAAAGTATAAAAAAGAGCTGTAAAAAAATTTGACACTCTGAAAAAAGAATAGATACTTTAAAAAGAATGAATTAGAACTTCTAGAAATGAAAAATATAGTCACTGAAATAAAAAATTCAATAGACAGTCTATAACTGAGGAAAGACCTTGTGAACCGAGTGATAGGTTTGAGGTCATAAATTGAAGCCACCTGACATAATGGAAAAAGCACGGGCCTTGGGGCCAGGCAGGCCGGACAGAATTTTGCAGAATGGGTGTCATCAAGTTAAAAAATAGAAGCTAGTACTTACGAAGTGCTTATTATGTACAAGTCACTGTCATAAACGCATTATATATTTTTTCATGTAATTCTTACCATAATTCTATGAAATAGAAACAAGTCTCTCTATTTTACAGGTAAATAAACTGAGAGTTAACAAAGAAATAGCTTGACCCACAATAGAGCAACAATTGAAAGAGCTGGAATTCAAACCCAGGTCTGTCTCACTCCAAAATCCACCCTCTTAACTGCTAAGCTTTATAGCCTGTCCCATTAGACTGAAATCCAATTTTAATCAGCTCTATAGGCTTCCATTGCTTAAGCATAGGAAAAAATATCTCATTCCTCACCCTGAAGACCTAATAGAGCCCTTCGAGAATAGATTTTACAGCTGTCTCCTTGCTGGTAAGAGCAGAGTTTGATCTACAGCTCAAAGGGTAGGCCAGGGGACTGTGGGAGACTCGATGTGGAAGGCATCTGATGTCAGAAAACACAATGGGCAGGTCCAGAAGTCCTTTAAGCCTGGAAGGCTGAGGCAGATACAAGTGATCACAGTCTGCATGGAAGAATCTGAAAAGTCAGTAAAGTGCTGGAGGATTGGGGTGACTTTGAAAGTCAAGGCTATCAAAAGGTTCAGAATTTAGTAGTTCAGATGGTTAGAGAGATCAGAATTGTCAAGGCGTAATTCTGAACAAGATCTGAATCAGGAATGAGTTATCTTGTTTCTGTTCTCTTATTCTCTCATATTTCCAACTGAGAGCTGGTAGCCTTAGCCCCCAGAGGAAGCCTGGGAAGTAAAGATGACCTTGCCTCTGCATAGGGCAGAAAATCATCAGCCTCTTTGTATAATGTGCCCCAGCCTACGTTATATCTCTAGAAGGTGATAATCCTCTATTAACACCTTCTGCAGGTAACCATATTACTGATGTTGTTCTACAAATACTAAAGCTCACTTAGAAGCATTTCTAGGAATAGGTATTTCATATTCCATGACTAGTTTCTCAAAAAACAATGTAAACAGTTACTAAGCATTTCTAAGAAATTAATGCATATTGCAATAAATGATTCTATTCATAACATAAATGGAATGCCAATGAACAAAAGTAAAAGCTTAAAAAAATGTATATTGGGACATATTTTCATGATTTTTGGATAGGCTCTTGGATGATCAGTGAGAACTGAAATATTTATGATTATAATGATAACAGAAATATATTTTTAAGGACTTTCGGTGAATTCTGACGGTCCTCTGAAGTTGATACCATTTGCCTTAATTTATAGATGGAAAAACTGTGGCAAGAGTAGTTAATGGGAATTACTAAGATCAAATAACTTGTTAAGTGACAAGCCAGATTCTGAATTCAAGGTTCCCTGATTTCAAATCTTATGCACTTTTCAGTACCTCTGAGTACCAAATTGGTAGCTCACTTGAAGAAAGCACATGCAGAAATTATGGTTTAGATGAATCTAACAAGATAAAATTTACTAAGGATAAATTTAAGGTACTGCTTGAATTTATGCCAAAAATATACCCATCAAGTAAGCATGGTAGAGTGTCTTGGCAGCTCATTGAAAAAAGATTCAGGAAGTCTGGTTAGCAGGAAGAACAGCATAAATCAATATATGTGACACGACCATCCAAACTCGAATTTTAGTGAATTTATGCTACATCCAGAAGACAGACAATTCCTGGAATATCTTACTCCATTTTTGGGTTCGGGCTTTAAAGGGGGAGATATATGAAGTGAAAGATGGTCCCCAAAGAGCAAACAAAATGGTAAAGTATCAAAATGTCACCATATGGAGAAGTGATAAAAAACTCAGCATGTTTGGCTTAGAGAATCTATGATATAAATTCAGGATATTTCCACCCCTAGGACTTTTAGGAAGAAGATAATTACTTCCTGGGATAATATGGTGGCTACAATACTGGACGGTGGAATGTACCTGTTTGGGTTTGATCTTAGCTCCACTATTTACCAGCTATATGACCTAGCGGAAGTTACCCAACCTCTCTGGGCCTTAGTGTTCCCATCAATAAAATTAGACTAATGAAAGTGCCTCCCTCAGGGGATTATTTTGAGGATTAAATGATTCATAAAATTCATAAATTTAACCAAGTTATTGCAGTAGCAGAGCAGAAATCTCATTAAATATTATTTGTTGTGGCCATTACCCTTTCTCCAATAAAGAGAGACATGAGCTGCTCAAGAAGAGAGTCAATCTCACCAGGTATGATGGCAGCTTGGAGATTGCTTCCCACCTCCTGGACTTTTGGAATCCCACAGCTCAGGTGAGTCTTTCATTTGTTTGAAGTGCTCCCAATGCTGGGAACATTTGGACCAAAATCCAAACAGGCCAAAGAACAGAAATGCCTTGTAAAACACAGCCCCTGGGTTTGGCATCTTCCATTCACTGGCTGTGTGAACTAGAGCAAGTTCATTAGCCTCTCAGAGCCTCAATCATCTCATCTGCAAAATGCCTTGCTGAAGGAAAGATGACTGAGAAAAATGTATGTGACTATTCCCAGTATCATCCCTAGTATGAGGTGAGATGCTCAGGAAATGTTTTCTTTCTTTAACTCAGCAAGGGAAGCTGTGACAACGTGATAGTTCCAGGATACGTTCATGTAGTGAACAGGTCCTGAGCACCATGATGCTACGAAGACAGAGATGAACAGAATGTGATCCCAATCCTGAAAGTGCTTGTGGTCTGGAAGAAGAGAAAGTATAAATTCATAAGCAAATATGGCCTCATTAACGTGGCAGTAGCTGGTGACCTCAGCCCAGCTGGTTTGTGGAAGGAGGGGAAGGCAGCAACCACACTGCAGCAGCTTGAGGAGTGCATAGAAGTAGAGTTAAGCAGACAGTAAGTACAGAATACTCTTAAGAAACTTAGATGGAGAAAGCATGAAGGAGAAGGAGAGGGAGAGCCAAGAGTTACCAGAAGATCTGTGTGTATGTGTATTTGGCTGGGACTATATTTACAACCTGAAAAGAGGACTAATAAATAAGGAGTAATTAAATATCCACGTGGCAAGGGCAGCCATCCCGCAAGTCCAGTTGAAAGCCCTGAGGCATGGAGTCAGAATTGACAGATAGGGTATAGATAGCTGGTCCCATCTTTGCATCTGGCTGCAAAGCCACAATGGCTGTAGAGACAAAGGGACAGTTCCAGAAGTTCCTATTCTAGGGATGCAGCCAGAGGAGCTGCTGAGGAGCAGCTCCATGGGGGAATGGAAGTCGCTCGAAGCCCTGCAGTCACCCATGAAGACAGAAGGAGCCTCCCAAACTCTTCCCCTTTGGGGTGGGGGGCCCAAGTGAAACACTGACAAACCACGGCCAAATTTGTTTCTTGCTTTGTTTTGTTTTTTTGTTTTTTGCTTTTCCTTGGGAACCGGCACATTTTGCATTGAGGTTTACACAAAGCAAAACAGCTTCAGTGTCAAATGGAAATCCCGCAGGCTCTTCCCAAGATGTACTGTTCCTTTGTACAGGCTGCCGACTTGGGAGAAGGGGGCCCAGGACATAATGCCTGCGCCTCTTGGGAAGCACATGCAGACAATGGTCCGCGTGTGAAAGGGGGAACAGATTAAGCAGGACCAGGGTATCTCCCAATTGCTTTTCTTGAAGAAAGAGTCTATTGCCAGGAAGCAAAGCACACACAAAAACAATACCTAAGCTAACAGAGTACTGGCTTTAATATACTCAGAAATAACAGAACACGGGCAGGCTACAACTTTCCAAATCCCCTTGAAAATCCTTTGCAAGAGCAGGGATGGTTTGTCAAATCTATACTCTTTGTTTAATACATTTGTTCTTTTGTTTGATCAAGGGGGGGAGAGCCGTCTAACTCATTATATTGGGGGAGCTGCATTCATTCCTTTGTGCTTCTTTTTCTTCTTCTAATCTTTATTAAAATCAAAAGAAGAGCCACTCTAATCCTTCAAATGATAATTTATTTCTCAACCTACAAAGTCAGAGTCTCCACTATTATTTTAAAAACAAATCAATGCAACGATTTTAATTAAAAACGAAACAGGGTGAACCTAAAAAATAAATAGGCATGTGTTAGATCAACGCGCAAACTTGTTTACAATTAATGGACAACAGGACTCCCGATGGTAAAGAAAGGGTTTAAAAGCGCCAGAATGTTTCACTGTAGTTGGTAAATTCTCTGGACTTTCATTTGAGTCTTTAGAGGGAAAAACACATCTAGAAGTCTCCTAATGAAACGCCCTGACCCTGGGAAATTGTATGCTTCAAAATGTGCTCCACCCCCCACCCCCCACCCGAAGTCTCTGCCAGCCGCCTCCTTGGCTAGAAGACTCAGTGGGTTCTATTTTAGCTGGAGTTATTCATCTCAGATAGCAGAGTAGGTTTGGTTTTCTCACAAGAAGAAAACGGCTCTGAGTTAAGGAGACATGCTTTGGCCTGCCTGTTGGTGTGGGTGGGGCTTGTGGAGTGCACCGATGATCTTTAGGGCTCAGGTTTCCCAGGCAGGAGAGAAAGCCACATGTAATAGGAGGTGGACAGCCCCCCCCAAACACCATCGGAAAAAAAAGTGATTTCCTGAAGGGAAACCTAGTAGAAATTGAACTTGAATATTTAAATGTCTTCGGTGTGTATTTATTTATTGAGAAGCTACTGAGTCCCAGCAATGGTGCTTAGGGATTGAATTTCAAGGGATGATCTTTCAATTAGTTTATCATGGTTCAGCAATCACCCAGCACCCTCTCTGAGGCGGGCCAGGAGAGAGGAATCACACACAGTGCAAGTTCATGGTTCAGTGGAGGAGGCGAGAAATGTGACGAAGGCTGTGGCAGACACGTATGCTATGTGCTGTGGGCGGGGACGTGGAGGGAGAGAAATCCCCCTGGACTGGGATGGGGAGAGTTGCAGGGAAGAGGTGTGTTTCAGACGGGCTTTGAAGAACAAGTGAGACTTGAGCGAGTGATAAAGATGAAGAGCATCCAAGGCAGAACGATATGCGCAAACCTGGGCGTGAACGTGTGTGCATGGCTCAGTAAAATGCTCAAGTATTGTGGGAATGTTGAGGGGAGAAGGGATGAGGGAAAGAGGGGGATAATGGCCTCTTTCTTGGTCTGATAAATTCCTATTCATTCCTGCAATGTTAGCCTAAGCTTTATCTCTGAGACGCCTTCCCTGAGCTCCCCATGGTGGTCTGGGGACGCCCCTACACAGTACTGTGTGTCTTTGTTGGTCTAACCCACTACCCTGTGCACCCCTGACCTGCTCACCCCTCCTTCCCTTCGTCCCTAGCACTGCAGTGCCTTGAGACATGAACTGAGAGCAGGAGGCCAGGGTCAGGTGCTCAGATTCCCAGGGCCAGGGTGGAATGAAAAATAACAACACTATTGTACCCGGGCAGAAAATGCAACTGCGTGGTTTATTTGTGCCCAAACTCCTTATGGGCCCCTGGACTGGACACTGTGACTTGCTGCCCAGATACCCCTTCAGCAGTGAAGGATTTGTCACCAACTGGAGGGATTTTTATAGGCAGATAGCCCTCGGTTGTCAGTCCCTTTTAGGGTCTCAGCTGGAGAGACCACCTGGCCCAAGATCATACTCCCTTCTAGAGCCAGCGGCATCCACTGACCAATTGCCAGGGTTGTAGATGCCCAAACTTCTTCTCAACCCAACATGGGACAACTCTCAACAGCCTTCATCCCACTTTGGAGCTCCCCGCAGGACTGATGAGACTAGAGCGCAGCTTAACTTCTCCCTCTGCCCAATCAATCCTGCTTCTTCGTTTCCCTTTCAAAGGTCTTAGTCCCAAGCGCCCTCCCAAATGGATTTCCTCCCTGCAGCTTCTCTACATCAGGGTTGACTTCTGAGGGAACTCAGCCTGCTGCAGCCCTTGAGGGGCCAGCCACAGGGCGCCCATGGCTGACCTGTCACAATCAACTTAGAGTTACCTGGTAGGTTTGGTTCTTGTAAAAGCAGAGCATTTGAGATGAAACCCAAACAGTTATTAAACCTTAGGAACATGACTATGCTCACAAGTCACCAGACTAAGAATTAGCAAATTAGGAAAAATAGTATTCGCGTTTGGCAACTCTGTAAGTATAGTATTCTGAGGGCAATAAAAATTCATACATGTCTTCTGGAAAGCAATTTGATAACATATATCAGGAATTATAAATCATTCCGAACAAGGAATTTATCCCAAGGAAATCATTAAAAAGAGTAAAATGTATCTACGCAGGATGATGTTCTTCGTAGCGTTAGCTTAAACGAGAAAAATATGTGAAGCAACCTCGCTGTCCAACATTAGGGGACGTGAATACTGTGGAACAATCTGCAATGATATCCTCGAAGGATAAAAGAAAGTATAAAAGACTTATGACATAATTTTAGGTGAGACAGGCAAACATTTTAAAAGTCCCTTATTTTTATGACTACTTAAAATCTAGGTGGATTCAGATAAAGAGAATGAAAAAAAAAAAACCCGAAAATGATTTTGGTTGACTAGTTTTCTTTTTCCAAATTTTATTTAGCATCATGGGATTTTTTTCCCCTGTTAAAAATGTAAGTAACAGGTGATTTGACACCCAGTCTTCTTGCATGAGCAAAAGGGAGAATAAATGTGATGGAACAGAAAACCAGACCTCAATAACGTGGGCTAAAACGTGGTGTGAACTCCCCCTGCCTGCAACCCTCTGAGGCAGATCAGGAAGTGGATAGATATAATTTGACAGCTGCTATTGGAGCCTTACTTCAAGAAAAGAATGAAGTCATAATTCTCAAGGGGCATCCGTGGTTTATTAAAAGAAGTTCTTGTTCTCAGTCTTTTGGGGCCAAAGCAAATTACCCCGTCATACGCCATCTCCTGAAGGTAGCACTCGATCTATCCCCTTTACAGAAGAAGAGACATCACCAGCTTTCTTAAGAGGTCCCCCTCAGGACCCCCTCCACCCTATGTATCCTGGGCTCCTGACTCCACCTTGTGTCATGGTGCCTAGCCTGTGTGATTCCGCATTTCCTGGACTCACCTTTCGCTATGACACCCCAAATAATAGTATGCATTACCATCATAGCTTCCAGTTACAGGGTATTTCTCTATGCCAGGTGCTGTGCTAAGCTCCTTATCTGCATTTTCCTCATTTACTCCTTATAACAACCCTACGAATGACTATTATTATTCCCACTTGAAAGATGAGGCAACTGAAGTTCCAAGAAATTTAAAAAATCAGTGCAAGATCATAAGTCTAGAAAAGTGCAAGAACAAAATTCAAACCAGGTTCACAATCATAAAAAAACATGTTTCAACCACTGTGCCTGGAGATCATGCTGATTCAGACAGAAACTGACATTCTGCTCTTCCCAGTGAAGAGCATTTTTGGAAATTCCCTTCTGTCATCTACCTGAAAAACTCCATAATTCGTGGAAGCCATGACTCCTGCTTTGCAAAGCATTCATATTAAATATGCATTACACTTGGCTTGTCCTGGAAATGAGCGACTCACCTTTCTCTTCCTTCCTCACTCTGCATCTCTTTATACAAGGAAATTGGTGACCCTGGCATGTGCATGATAGAGGGCAGGGGAGACGACAAGTGGAAAAGGGAAAGAAACATGTGGGGATGAATCCAGCTTATGTCCAGAGCATCCAAGGGGAATGCCCTGTGGAAATGAACTGTGAAGTCCTGGCCAACAGGGCTGTCTGTCTACTCCCTTCTGCCCACCATGTAGCTTCACAAGATAATTATCATAGGTTAATCAGGTCAGCAAACTCGCTGGGCACTGACAAGCCGGGCAGCCTCAGGTTTGCTCCCCGTGGGTGAGATCGTGAGGGCTCTCTGGCTGTTCCACCCTCCGAATAGTCTAGCCCATTGTGATCACTCAGTCTTAGTCCCTGAATCTCAAGATGCTCACGAATCTGGAACTGGTTTGTATTCTAAAGCCCTGGCAGGGATAATATGTTTAATTGGCCTTAAGACAGAAAACATAGAGTACAGGACATTCAGCAAAGTTCGTTTCGTAAACATAAAAAGTCCAATGCCCTTCAGAATGGTTGCATGGGGGTCTTTTTCCAAGATAGTTTTTTTGGGGTTTTTTGTTTGTTTGTTTGTTTGGTGTTGTTTTCATTGGCTGCATATAATTTAGAGGAAAGAGCCCAGGATTGGAAGTGTGGACGGGAATTTGAATCTCCGGTGGGCTCACAGCAGCTGTGCCACATGGGCACAGTATTTAACCCCTGTGAGGTACAATGTGGGATAATCGCATCCACTTCCCAGGGAGGTCATGAGAATAAATTGATTTAAAGCCTACGAAAGCACCCAGCACTGTGTACTAGTCAATATTAGTTTCTCTCTTGGTGTATTATTATTATTATCACCGTGATTGCAACTTTTTTTCATTATTGTCAGTAGCAGTAGCATCAACCAGTGCCCTGACTTTCAAGACGACCATGAAAACGCCCCAACTGCTGCTAAATTACCGGCAACAAGGAACTGGTGAGTCAGTTATTTGGGGGAAGTCAGGTCTTGTCAGCATGCGTCGAGTTTCTTGCAGTCTTGTGTGTCAGTCATCCTTAAGCCCCTCAGATACCCAGAACCTCTCTGTGTCTACTAAAAAGAACTGAACTATTAATGTCCCTCATAGAAGAAGAAAGGGGAACCGGCTCCTGGAAATGTGGGTCAGGAATCACCAGGGAGGTAATGACTTGGTCTGCCCTGTGTTCTCCAGCCCTCCTTGGTCCTTCCATAAAAGCCCTCTGTCAGGAGCCCTGCGTGGCCGTGGCGTGATTGCCCTTTTGTTCTACAAATTCCTGGATATGACTCACAGAACCGTTTAAGCACGTCTCTCTTCAAGTTCCTAGGAATTCTCCTGACGAGAGCAGTCCCTGTCCTGAGGCGATTGTATTTCTCCTTGAGTTCTCTCCAGTATCAGCTTGTTGCTTGACACCACTGCGCAGCCAATTTTATAACGTCGGGTGAGTGCGGCTGCATTTTCCTCGGATGCAAGCCCCCTGCTCAATGCTGAGGCAGCATTGGGTCGCAGTGAATCATTTACCCTCCATGCCTTCCGCCTCAGCCCCGAGTGAGGCAGAGTCCCTGAAACTATCGCCACCATCCAGTGGGAACCAGTGCAAGCAGCTTTGGGAGGTTATGCATGGAAAGAGCATAAAGGCCCTGTTATCCTGTGTCTGAGTGATTCTACTTCCGGGAAGCTTTTCTAAGGAAATAACGTGAAAGGGTTCGGTCATAGGGGCTGGTTGTTATTGGGCCCTCGCTACGTGCTGACACTGTTCAGATTGCCATGTATACATTGGCAACCGTACATTATGTAACCATCGCAACAACTCCATGAGGAAGTGGTAATGTTAGTCCCACTTTGCAGATAAGGAAACCAAAGAACAGTGAGATAATTGTGTCTGTGTTCATGCTGCTTGCGTGTGGAAGACCTGAGCGGCGAGCCCAGATGGTCTGACTTTACAGTCCTGACTCTTGACTTCTATAATGGGGCTGCCTCCCTGTGCAAAGCTTGACATAAAAGGAAGAGGAAGAAGATGAAAAAGAAGGAGAGGAGGGGGAGGAGGGGGACAGGGATCAAAGAGTGAACAAGAGGAAGGGAGAACAGGACTAGGAGGAAGTTTTAGAATAAAAGTCAAATTGATTGTTATTTATGATAACGAACATCTGGGCCATTTGGGTTGGGTGTTCTGGCATCCCAGGTACCCAGAGCATATGTAGAGAAGGGGAGGCCTGTGGGTTCTTTGCCCAGCTGACTTCTCACCCACTGGGAAGGAGCACAGTACTGAGAGTGGAGCATAAGTTTACGAAGTTGGTATGTAAATGAGTAGGCGTCTCCCTTCCTAGAGGTCAGTAAATAGAGTGAGGGTCGCTTGTTTGCTTACATATTGGAATAGGGAAAAAATGTATCCAGTCTTAACATAAATGAACTGAAATTATTTCTACTCCTTCTTCCTAACACCTTCATCTATCCATACTAGTATGTAAACTTCTTGATGCCTTCAAATGAGTGACTTATCATAGGAATTTTTTAAATAAGTATTAATAAGTTACTATATTAAAAAAATTGAAAAATAAGCATTTTGTTTTTCACTCTTGGCACAAAAATCCCAGGTTCAGCCTTTTCAGAAAGCAATCAGAAACATCTATTCAAAACCTGTATCTACCAAAACGTCTTCAGAATGGTTGACCTAGGGATTCTCTTCCTGAAAATTTACTACAGTGAATTAATTGAAGAGAAGCAAATAATTTTTCCTGGGAAGATTAATCCAATGTTGCTTCTAACAAAAAATATTGAAAACAACTCAAATGGCCCATAGTGAAATATTTAAGCGTCTTAGGGTATATCTCCTCCGTGGAATAGTATGCAGCCATTGGAAGTAATAATTTCAAAGATGATCTTGCAAATTGAAAAAATGTTTATTATTGAGTAAAGCAATGAAAGTAAAACACAAAAATTGTATAGAAGTCATTATTACCATCACGTGAAATACACTTTTGCATGTAGACAGAGACTGGAAGGGTGTACAAAAATTAAATTAGATTTTATGAGGATGGGATTAGGGATAGTTTTATTTTTATATACTCTTTTCCACATTAAATGTTAAACAATCAATGATAAAAGGACAAGGCATTGTAATGAATGTGGAAATCTGCAGACAAACATAGATAGAGAGGAAGCTGTTGCCCTCATCAGGTATGAGATCGTAGTCATGAAGTTGCATAGTGGTAGTGGGGCAGGGGGTGGTGAATCTAGAAATAAGGGGTAATGAGTAAGGGTGAAGGGTGATCACTGATGACACCAAAGTTTGTGGCTTGATCCTAACAATAGAGAACAATAGAGGAGCAGGACTAAGGAGAATTTCAGAGATGGTATGTGGGGAGGTACCCAAGAGACATCCTTTTGGAAGTTGGAGTATGAGTTTGGAGCTCATATTTCAAGGATAAGCAATGACTCTGGTCCCCAGCTGCCTGTACATGCAGAGGATGTTTTTGTGTCCATACAGAGATCTGAGCTCATGGTGATTCTTAATATACAGAGTATGGAACTCAAACCAGCATATTACTGGTCAACACTCCCCTTAGTGATGGTCAGACTTGGAGTTCTTTGTATTGGTTTTCTTTTGCCACACATAACTCCAACACTTAGAAGTCACACTTTCTGTGGGTCAGCAATCCAGGTGCAGCTTAGGTTGGTGTCTCTGACTAAAGATCTCTCAACAGGGGACAATCTAGGTATTGGCTGGGGCTACAGTCATCCCAAGGTTAATCTTGGGGAGGATCCACTTCCAAGCTTGCTCACGTGACTGTTGGCAGACTCAGGACCTCTCTGATGGTTGGCCAGTGACATTAGTCCCTTGCCATTTGAACCTCTCCTTTGAGCAGTTTGCAACATGGGGAGAAAGAGTCACAGTCGTTGTACAACCTAATCTCAGAATGGCATCCCATTACTTCTGCTGCGTTTTATTTGTTAGAAGGGAAACGATAAGTCCAACCCACACTCAAGGGGCAAAGAGGGGAGACTCACATGGGAGGGTGAGTAGCAGGAGGCAGGGATGATGGGGGTTGTCTTAGAGGCTTCCTGCCACAGGTCTGTGCAGGCAAATTGAAGTGTTCCACACCATTACCACCGGCACCATCACTGCCATCTTGGCCATACCACTTACTCTCTAGAAAAATGTGGAGTAGTTGATTTTTGCAGAACCACAGAATGTCAGACTTTGAAGGTCTCTTCCAGACAATCCAGCTCAGAAACAGTAAGTGCAGTGTGGCAAGCATGTTGCTATTCTCCCTTCTCACTAATCATCCAATTCCCCTTTCCATATCCATGCTGAACATAACTAGTCACACAAGCGTACTGAATGTGTGATCTTGCCCAAAGTCTTGCAGTAAATAGCAAAGTTGAGATTTGAATTCTGATTTGATGCCAATGTTGATTGTCTTTCTATTATTCACTGTCTACCTTTCAACTCTCCTCCTGGCAAGTTATTTTACAGATCCATTTCCTATGCAGTGTGGCTAACAATTCTAACATTTGGGTGGTTGTTTGTCGTGGGTGCGTTTGCGTGTATGTGTGTATATACCCTCTGCCATATTCTCTTTATTAGAAGAAAAACAGTAAGTCCAGACCATACTCATATGTGCACACACACATATATAGATTATTTGTATATGTGTATATATTTTCCTTTTCCCAGAAAGGGATTATGCCATTCCCACCAAATCTGGTCAGCCCACGTCAGTGCGAATGTTAACAAATTGTTCTTGCCAGTAGTGGAACGTGCAATGTATCCAGGGAGATTGTCTAAAAGTTAAAGGGCAGAGACCAAGACAATGTACTCATTGTCTATATCCCCCTTACTCAGAATACGGTCTGGCATGCAACATGCTGTAAACATTTGCTGAATGATTACATAAATGAAATCAGTTATTTTTCAATCAGTGGTCATTTAGGCACCACTTCGTGGCTTTTGTCATACACTCCTGTTTTATGAACTTAATATTTCTTTTTAAATCAATTCACTTTTTAAACCTAAATAGTTTTTAAAACACAAACTGTAATTTGCTATGATAAGTGAAAAAAAGCCCCTTCTAAATTGCATATCGTATCTATTTAAAAACATCCTCAAACCACCTAGAAATGATCTTGCATACAACTAGGAGTGAGTGCACCGCATTAAACAAATGCGTGTGAAATCCTGTAGCATGTGTCCATGTTTGAGACTCACGGATGGCTCAAGAGGCTCTTTAGAGAGCAGGAGGCAGTGCCTGCCAGAAGGAGCCTGGCAAGAGTAATTGGTCTCTTTAACCCTGGGGAGAGATTATGGTAAAGCCTGTGAAATATCAATGGGATTGCAAGAGGCGTGGTCAAGGCAGTAGCAGATGAGAATCTATTAAAATATTCTTTGGGGAGGCTCCTCTCACTGTCTGCCAGCATGCTAGTCACATCCACCCGTTCACTCATTCATCCGACACCTTCTCATTACTACCGTGTTCCTGGCCCTGAATTAGGTTCTGTGGAGGCCAAAAGGAATAAGACCCAATTCCTGCCCATCAAGAGCTCACAATCTAGCAGGGTAGGGAGAAGTGCAAAAACAAACAAAAACCCTCTGTACGCTGATAAATGCTCTGCTAGGTGCATGCACAAAATGTCCAAGCTACTGAGGAAGCAAGCTAAGAAAGCCCTCACGGGATGCAGAGAAGAGGTAGCACCTGCTTCTTGCTACAAAGAACAGGTATGTAAGGGTGCTCAGGGAAGACATGGCACAGGCAAAGGTCTGGAGAGGTGAAGGACTATGAGCATGACACATGTGTGGCTGAAGTATTAAGGGCCACTAGGCAATAGCAGTGGGTATACCAAAGGATGTGGGAGGGGATGAGGTTAACGAGAGCCTGGGTTAGGAAGGTTGCTGGTTAAGGAGTCTGGAATTTATCCTGAGGGCAAAGGACATCACTGAAGGATTTTAAGCAGAGGAATGAAGCAGCCACTGCTATATTTTATAAAAATCACTCCAACTGATGTGAGTAGTATACACAGGGGATACAAACTCAGTTTTCTCATCTGTGCAGTGGTCCCTGTAAGCTATTAGTATTTCAAAGGGATAGCAGGAGAATTGCATTAATACCTGGGTGAGGCACTTTGATCTCCACAGAGAAATGCCGAATACTTCTATCAAATTAAAATATTATCACCCCTGAGTTCTCATCATCTTTTCTCTGCCCCACCTCGCCCACACAAATGACTACCCCAAGAAAGAATGTGTGAAAGGAATTCAAAAGCATGCAATTTTAACAGATAGATTGCAGTCGTTGAAAACTAATCACAGTTAATTTGAATAGGAAACAATAAGAATGCCATATGCAGAGTCATCATCAGCTCTCTGAACAAAATGAAAAGAAAGGGCATTGGTCACAGAGGGCAGGAGGTCTCAGCTTGGTCATTTCCTGTGTGGATTTGGGCAGGTGTCTTAGCTTTTTGAGCTTCACTTTTCTCAACTCTAAAATGCAGGAATGGGATTTGAAGATCTCTAAGACTCTTCTACTGAAGTTCTATGTTTTTAAAATGTTCTATCCTTTTTAATGTCAGGAGTTCTGTAAGAGTCTGGGCTGAGAGCATTCCGGGCACAGGGAATGGGAAGTGCGAGGGTCTTCGGGCAGCAGTGAGTTTGCTGGGTTAAAAGAAAGCCAAAAAGCCAATATAGATATAGCATAATCCACCAATGGGGGAAAGTGGCAGAAAATAAGGTTAGAAAGATAGACAGTGGCAAGATCAATAATGCCCGGTAAGCCATTAAGAAGTATGAATTTCGTTCTCGGTAAAATGTAAAGCAATTGAAGTGGTTTTAGGGGACAGAAACACAACACATTTTAAAAGGAACACTGGCTGCTGGTGAGAGAACAGACCTGGGAAGAGGGAAGAGGGAAGAGCAGAAGCAGTGACATCAATTTGCAGGTAATTGTAGTCCAGGCAAGAGAGAATAGTGGCTTAGACTAGAACCCTCAGATGGAGGGAGGTGAGATTAAGGTAAATCTGAAAAAATTGCTGATGGCTCAGATGTAAGAAAGGAAGAGAAACGAGACATCAAGAATGATCTTTAAGTTTTGGAAAAGACTGAAAAGAATCCAAGTATTTTGATGGAGGAAGGAGAGAATTAAAAGTTCTCTTTTAGCCATGATATGTGTAAGGTGCAGAATAGACATATTACATGTCCGGTAGGTAGTTGATAGCTCATATCTTGTGGAAGAGATTAGGACAAGAGATAGAAATTTGGGAGTTATCAGACTGTATGAGATCGCCCATAAGTGAAAGCAGGTGGAAAGAGGAGACAGCATAGAATGACGCTGAATTGTTAGGTTAGAGCCGGGTGGAGGAGCCAGGAAAAAATACTAAGAAGGGGTGGCCAGAGGAGGAGAAGAAAATCCCGAGCGCACTATCCCAGAAGCCAGGAGGACAGAGTGTTGAGAAAGGAAGGGGTAAATAACTTTGTCAGCGCTCCTAAGAGTTTAAGAGCAGTACCGAGAATTGATCACTGGATTTGACAACGTGTCAGCATTTGAAGGCATCGACAAGTACAGTTTTAAAAAATGTTTTTGAAGGAATGGGAACTAAAGCCTGATTGGCACAGTTTAAAAAGAGAATTAGAAGTGAAAAAGTAGAGAGAGCAAGTATAGATGCATAATTCTTTTCTGGAGTTTTGTTTTAAAAGAGAGGAAAAACGGATGGCAAGAACTGGAAGAGAAGGTGTGTCAGGGCAGGTTTTGTTTTCTTAAGATGGGAGAGAGGATAGCAAGTTTGTTTGCTGACGGTAATGATCAACAGAGAGGGAAAAGATGGTCATGAAAACAAAGGAAAGACAACCACAGGAACAAAGTCCTAGGGAAAGAAAGGAGATGAACTCTAGTGCACAGGCAGAGAGGTTGGTCTTAGCAGAAGTGTGAACAGTTCTTATGAATTAATATATAAGTAGGAGAAGGCTGAGTCTGCAAGTTAAGATACAGATAGATTGGTGAATGTGGCAATTAGAATACATGATCTTCAGATCGTGACAAGATGAGAACCAAAGTCATCATCTGAGAGCTAAAGGAAGGCGGAAAGGGAGGAAGGTTGAGAAATTAGAAGACTTCATAATGGTTGTTTTGAATAATGAGAAAGTCAGTGCAGCAAGGTTGCCAGGCAAACTAGAAGGCCCACATGGGGTTTGTGGTCACAAAGGTGAGGTGAGACCAGTCCGTACAGTTGAGTGTTTTCCCCAGCCCACCGTCAGTGACCCTGCTGTAGAAACTAGGTAGGTAGGGTTGGCTTCAAGGGTTGAGGTTTGCTGTTGAGAATGATGGAAGGAGTGACAGGGCCAGGAAGGTGAGGATTTGCAAGAGGATCATTATAACTGCAGATTCTGGAATCTAAGCGGGATGCAGAGTGAAAGGAAGACATAAAGGAGATGGGGACGCTGAAAAGAAACGAGATCAATGCACTGGAGGTTCAGGTGTGGTGAGAAGATGTATGGAGTGGGGATTGGGAAAGGTTTGCCACCTCCTACTTTCACAAGTCAGGGCAAGTTTCTTATTTCTCACTCTCATTTTTTCCTCATTTGTGCAGCAGGGATAATAATATCTACCTCATAGGGTTGGTACCATGAAAATATGCTAATTGCCTAGAATAGTTAATATTTACAGAGAGATATAATACTGGTACACAGTATTTGCTCAAAAATCTTCTTTTTAAGGTTTTACACATTTTATAATCAAGGAATTGACATAACTTTAACTACACCCACACAATGCCACATATCTTTATAACTAGATTGTCCTTATACCCAGCTTGGAAAAGACCTGGATTATGCCAGTTCTTAAGAATTTACCTAAATATCTGGAATTGTGTGTACATATTTTAAGTCATTATGAATTACTACCTCTTTCTCCAAGATTCTGGAGGAGTGGGAGGGTTGGAAATGGGAGATGGAGTCATGCCCCTCAATTTTACATATACTTCCAAACTGTATTGAGAACAATCCCTTTTGTGTTTGAGCTACAAATCTCGAATCAGCAAGTTCACCTGCATTGGTCCGGTATGTCAATGAGTTCAATAACACTTCCTGATGTATGTTCTAAGCTTCATAGAGAAAACTTCTATACCATAATCACATTGCAAGGAGCAATCTATACCAATACCAGTACTAAAGTTATTATCTCCCTCTCCCCCAAGCTTATAGTCTCTCCTGTATTTCCTTTCTTTGTGAATCAATCCATCTCTCAGGGTAGAAAATCAACAGATATTGAAGCTTCATCTTTCCTCTCTTTCTCAGCTTCCATGTCTGACTGATTGCTAATATTCCTGGTATCATCCCCAGCTCCTAAGGAGTCTTCATACCTGCCAGCTCCATCTCCTGGCAGTATCTCAGCTCATCCTCCTCTCCTGACTATACGCTTTCCCAACCTTCATGTGTCTTCCTCTAACCTTTCTTCCTTTCGGGCCAGTTCCAGGGGTATTTGGCCTTAATCATTTTGTGTCACAGACACTTTGAGAATAAAGCTGTGGACAGTCTCCTCAGAAAACAAAGTTCATGTGCACATAGACACAACTTTTCACCTGCAAGTTTAGGGTGTTCTCCTCATCATATCTATGGAGCTCTTTGTGTTCATGGACACTGAGTGATGAACTTTAGCATCGTCTCTGGTCCAGGGTGAGTGTTAGGAGTTGCAGCTGTTGCAGCACACCCTTCCTACATAACTCCCATGTGGGGATGGCGCTGAAGCCAAACTCTTCAAGGCAGACTCAAAGCTCATCCAAATGCTGTCCCAGATTTTCCCTCTAGACCCAACTCCCTGCATCTGTAACTCAAACACATCAAGTTAAAATCTTGCCGTGTGTTTGGTGTCTCTGTACTCCCGGTGCCTCGCGTGGTACTCAGTGCTAAGACTCAGTAAGCGTGTTGGGAGGAAGGAGAGAAAGAAGGATGTTTTCAAACAATCTTGTTTTCTAGAGTGATATTCAAAAGGTAACATTCCCAAGAAGAACATGGGCAATGGCAAACATCATTGGCAAATACTAATAACAACCTTACAAATCCTACTAATCTCCTTCTCCTCGCCTCTGCTCACTGGATCGATATTGGAATCTATTATTTTAGTGCATTTCCACCTACGCTCTCCAACCTCTATTTCCCCAGACACTCTACAGTTCACTGATTTTTTTTTTTTTTGGCTTATTAAAGTCATACCACTGATTTCTCATTCTAAAATGCTCTTACGACAATGTGGCTGAGAGAACGGGCTCTGGAGTAAGGAAGTCCAAGATGTGCATCTTGGCTTTATCAATGATTAGCTAAGTGACATGAAGAACATTATTTAATACTTCTGATCCTCCCTTTTCTTATCTAAAAAATGAGTAAAATATTTGTATCTAAATAAATAAAATATTACTTTCAAATCACTTAGCACATTGCCTGGCATGTAGTTGGTGGTTAATAAACATTAGCTGTTTTATCATGATAGAATACTAAGGCCCCTTCTAACACTATGAGCCTATCATTAAAGCCAAATCATTAGTCCAGAACTTAGTGGAATTTCAGGAAAAAAAAACCAATTGTTTATCGAACACTTACTATGTGCTTGGTTATTTAAAATCCATTGTCTATTTAATTTTCATAGCACTCCAAAATTAGTTTATTGGTAAACCCTTTTAAATATGAGTCTACAGTGACCAAAATTTGTCAGGTGCCTAAGTTACAAAGAGAGTGACTTATAGAATTGGGACAAGCAGCCTTCCTGTGCTAGAATCTGAGCTCCACAGAAGACTTTGTCCTTACTCAGTCTCCACACTGTTTATGAGTAAACTCCAGCATTATGTTGAAGAATCACTTCTCTGTTGCTTTTCCTATTGCCAAGATGGGGTATCATATGGCCACTCAAACCAGGACTAGAGACTGAATGTCCACACAGAGATTACAAAAGCCTAAACAGAAGTATAGCTCGAAGGCCCCTCTCTCCTTGTTGATCTATTAATATAATTTTTCAGCATCTAATAATCAACAGAGACGTGTTCCTAGAACAACTGAAATGTTCCAGTGAGTTCTGGACTAATGATTTGACTTTAATTCTAGACTCATGGGTTAGAAGGGACCTTAGTATCCTCTTCAGAAGTCTGCTGAATTGATTAAAGGCCAACCATTTGGGAAGTCCTGGTTCTGTAGACAGTTTCTTCTCGTAGAGGACAGAGGACTAATATGCAACCTGGGGAGGTGACACTCTGGAATAATTGCCCACCAGGAAACAAGAATTAGTTGATAAAGTTAAATTAACCAGAACTCTCAAAGAACGATATCAACTATTTAATCATCAGGAACAACAAGACTTGTGGGAGGCAGACCCCAAACATCCAGGACACAGGTCTAAAGGGAAAGAGGGTACAGGAAGGCTAGGAGACCTTTCACATGTCATTGTGATTTTTGCAATGCTCAGAGGTCACGGGAACATGACGAGAGGGCGAAAGCTGAGAACAGCAGGAGTCCATCAAATGCTCTCTGATGTGCTCAGCTTCAAAAGTCATGAGGAAGCGATGGAGAAAGAAGGGCATGTCACCGTAGAATCGAGTGGCACAATGCTGTGGAGCTGCCTAGAGAATCAATAGAGCAAAGTTCTAGGGCGCTCACCCTTGCCTGGTTGATCCCTTCATCTGATTGCTTAGCAACATTGATTGATCATCTGGCCTTACCAGTAACTGAACAAAGACTCTTCCTCCCTCAAGTGTGAGCTTGACCGTTAGGTCCTTCAGTCCCTCCTGATTCCTTCTGTGCTAGCCCATGCTTATTGTCTTTATTTTTTGAGTCACGCTTCTATGGTCCCCCCTCCCCTCTGATAGCAAGTCGTACTTTCCTGAATGAAGTAAATGTCTGTGCCAGTCAATGCACAATTGTCGCTTGTGACCTTCCTGAGGTTTCCTGTTTCCTCCTAATGCATTAGAAGAACAAATCAATAAAGTCTGTGTCCCAGCACCTTGGGTAACTGCCATCTTCATGGTTACATCACTATCCAGGGTGACTGTGGAATGGTGGGGCGCTTCACCCCAGGAGCAGCGGGAGGACTGGGCTGGGCTCAGCAGTGCCTTACACAGAGACAGTGAAGCTGCTCCTGGCTCCTAGGGAGGCACAAAGCCACCCCTACCATGTGGTGATTTGTATTCAGTAGCAGCCCCCCTCCCTTGGCACCGGGCAGATGGGTCCCCAGGAGAGGACTAAGGAAGAAGGAAGGGGCTGTTGTCCTTGACAAGGAAACGATTGATGTCTCTGCTTTCTCACCCTCTTTAAATTGAGATGGGGACAAGATTAAAAGTTCAGGCAAGAAGCCAACTGGTGACTTACAACACTGAGCAACCGGCCTGGTGTGCGAGGAAACCTCTGGCCCATCTCTCAAGAACTGAGCTGTCTGAATATTTGAAAACTTCTCTATTCTTGCCAGAACCTAGGCATGAAGGCCCTATTATGGCAATAATATAATAATAATAAATAATAATATTTATAATATATAATATAATGAATAATAATAAACCCTACTTAATGCATATCATATGCAATGTCCTTCATTTTATATACATTATCTCTTTTAATCCCCACAATGACAGTATAAAGCAGGTATGGTTATCCTCATTTTGTAGATGGGAAACTGAGGCTCAGAGAAGTTAAGAAACTTGATTGTGGTGACACAGCAAGGAGTAGAACCAGGATTCAAACCCAAGTCTGCCTGACGCCAAAGCACTTACAATCCTGTTGCGTCCCGTTGGCTGATACACAGTGGCCTGGTTGGCTTTCCTCAGGACATAGATTCAGTCGAGGCACAGTCTGAAGTGGGAGAGTTGAGAGTTTTCAGTTGAGAGTTTTCAGTTGAGAGTTCTCTGGAGTGTGTGAAGCTCTGCCAGCCCTCTTGTTGCTTAGGTGCCAAGGGTGATGGAGCCCCCTCCCTCAGGTCTGTAACTCTGGAGACTTCACCGTGGAAGCCTTTGCAGTCCCTTGTCCTACCTTTGGCTTTTTGTCATGGAGTGAGGCTTCTTTGAGTTATCGATGTTTTCATAGGAATAGCAAAGCCAAAAATGGGGGTAGGGGTGGGCAATAGAGAACAGGCACTGACAAATGTGTCTGCCACTGACACCCACCTGTAGTACAAGTAGGGACAGTGGAGTCAGGGTAGGTCAAGGTCAGGTTTCAAATCAACAAGACCAGACATTATGTCCAGGATGAAAAAGTGAAAGTAATAAAAATAAATTGAAGGTAGATCTGAGATCAGAGTTGTCAGAAAGATGAGACAGGTGGCAATGAGACAGGTTAAGGGAACTAGAAAGTAGGTAGTTCTAGAAACATGATAACTTTCATGAATAGTTTATGACCATTCAGGGCTTCTCTGTAGAATACTCTACACCCAGCTTTAAAGTAAACCTCAAGTTGTCTTAAAGGTACAGTGTTTTAAAACTGGTATCTGAGAATCCCATCTTCCCTTTTATGGAGTGGCTCAGACTTATTTGGGGGAGACACACCCAGTTGACTCAAATGCTTTGAACACTGTCGTGAAAGGTCAAGGCAGGAGATCAATCCCCATGAGAGCCAGTTAGGTTAGTTCTGTCTCAATGCCACAGCTCTGCTTTCAGCCTCCGGCAACTCTCTGGGGGAATAAATGCCATTAATCAGAAGGGCACCAGGGAAGTTCATGTGGACTGAGCAACAAAAACCCATTCTTTGTCTTGGGAAGGATCTCAAAGCTCATGGTGAATCAGCGGCATGTCCCTTTCATGAGGATAGCATAGAATTTGGGGGTTTATAAAAGAGCGTCTCCATCTCGTTTCTCTCCAAAGAGATAACAGATTTGATGTCTAATATGATTATTTACTTCATAATATGATTATTTAGTGATGCTGCCTTGATCTCTGAGCTTCTTAAATTCAATAACTTTGAGTTTCTCCTCTTACACTCAAGTACAAATAACTGCATATAGATACTTCCTGGATGAAAAGATTATAGATTATTCTGCATTGCCCAATTAATCTGATTCTATTTTATTACATTTTCTAAAATGCTTTAACTCTTTTCTGTGCTATCATGAAACATGTTTCTGTTTTGTTTTGTTTTGTTTTGTTTTGATCTTTTAGGCAAAAACATAACCTTAAGGATCCCAAGTGAACTTGCCTTGATTTGACCTGGAGAGATTACACTTCGGGCATTTTCTGTGTCCCCACATCTTTCTTCTTCTCACTTTGCTCACCTCTAGTGGAGTGAGCTTCATCTGGTATTTTATGGCTTGAGCAGTTAACTCTTCTGATTCTGAACAAAGGACTATACTTCATTCTGACAATTTGTACCCTCCAGGCTTTCCTCATGAGTGGTTCCTTCCCAACCTCTTTGGAGAATGATGGCAAAAGTCTATTTATTCAGCACTCCTCATGGGTGAAGGCTCTTCCAACCTATAAATAAAACAAATTTAACTTTTACAGGGTTACTAATGCTATGGAGAGAGAAATAAGTGGGCTTGCTGCCTGCTGGCTGCAGGGATCTGGCCAAAGATTTTCACAAAAGAGCCCAGGACTTTTCGATGTACGGAGAGTTTTTTATTATGATAAGAACTTAGTAATAATAATAACAATAATTCCCTTCTTGTTGCAGACTTCCTTTCTAAAAAGAAAGGATGCTGAAATTGACCTTACTCTAACAAAATGGTGGTTGAAGGATTTATGGTCTCTTACAACATTTCAAATTGGGACAGAGTCTCCCAAGAATAAGGACTCTAGGGAAGGGTCCTATTGATGCTCTGACTGTCTTTTAATTGGACATTTGCCACATGCCTATTGGTAGGTTTAAGTTGTTACACTGGGACAGTCAAGGTGATACAAGAATAAATAAAAACACTATTCCTATCCTTTAATATAATTCATTAATGAAGTCAGTCCTGGTTTTAATTTTTTAAAAAAAGTTTATAAATGTCAAAATGGCATTTTATAACACTGTATGACAGAAGTATTACTACTATATTGTAGAGGATGGAAGGCAAGGTGGTATGAAATGGAGGGGACATTCGGAATCAGAAAGACCTGGGTTCAAATTTTGTGTTGGTCTTTCCTAGCTGAATTAGCTTGGGAAAGTTCTTCTAAGAAATGAAGATAATAATAACTACTTCATAAGGTTGCTGTGAAAAGTATAGAACAAGTGTATCAACACTCAACAGAATGTGCTCAAAAACGCACTTCCCTTTTCCTTCACCTAAAAATAAAGTTTTATCATACAGTTTAAATTTGGGGGATTCAAGAAGGGTTACGGAAAGAGATAGCATTTTATCAGGGGAATGGGGGGGGTGCCTAAGAAATCAGATCAATTTTCTGCAAAGAGAAATGGGAAGACAGATAATTCAGGGGAAAGAGTTTACATAATCTAAGTCGAAAATAGTGATGCATCTTAATAGTACGTTAGGAATTCGGTAGACACAATTGTAGGAAGAAGGATGGCTTCAGCAAAGGCCAGAGAGTTAGGTGACAATTGCACACATGTATGAAGATATATGGAATAAAATGTATAAAGTAGAGAGGGTAGGAGAAATCAGGATGAGGGGATGAATTAATATTTATTGGGTGCCTTATATGTGATAAGCATTGCACTACCTGCTTTATCCACCTTATTTCAATTAGTGCTTGTGACGATCCTGAGATGTGGATATTATCAGTTCCTCAATAGACCCAGAGAGTTTCAATTATATACTCAAGATCGTACAGTTAGTAAAGGGCAGAGACAGAATTCAAATGCAAGCCTATGTCACTACACATCCTATTCATTCATTAAGCCTTTCAGGAAAACCAATTTACTGATCCTTGTAATCATTTAAGAAGGCGATGATAGAGGACTGAAATAGGGGAGTAGCCAAAACAAAAATGGAGAGGAGGGGATGAGTGGATGGATGGATAGATAAATGGATAGATGAACGGATAAATAAATGCAGAAATAGACAAAAATATGAATATATGGATAGACAATGGATGAATGGATGGTTGCAGGAGGCGTTATGGAGGTGAGATCAATGCATGAAAGAACTAGAAGAAGGAGGAATTAAATATAACTTCTGGCACCAGAACATCTAGTAAAATCTGACAGTATTAATGAAGACAAGCACAGGAAGAAGGAACAAGTTACTAAAAAAGAGGGAAGAATTCAGGGCTGTGACTCAGAATAAAAATTTCGTGGGAACTATCTGCTAAAGCATTGCTCAGTGTGAATATGCTCATTGGATGATCTGCATAGACTGATAAGCCACCTTGTTCCAAGAAAAGGATGGACAGGAAGACTGGCCCTCCACTTGCATGGGGAAATTTGAGCCAAGACTATCACATAACTCACCATCCTGTTCATGTCTGAATTCTGATAGAAGTGGTCAATTAGTAAAAAATAAGAATATAAATTCTTCAAATGTTTGGCAAGCAAAAAACCAGCTTATTTCTGTCTCCTTTTAAACCCTGTGTTGGAGTCATTTGAAAAAAGATCACACAAAAAACATGCTTGGACTGTGGGGATGTTCTTCACTTGGAAAATGCTTATCCTTTCTGAAGAGCCAGTTCCAGTGTAACCTCCTCTCTGAAACCTTCCCCATTGGTGTGGACTTCATTGAGTCAGCCTAGTTCAACTGGAGTTATGTTTCCCAGAATTTCCTTCCCTACATTGTTCCACATTGGTGTGGGTCATAAGAGATGTTTTGCATGAGTTTTGGAAGCAGAAGCCATATTCGTTTCCTATGAACAAGGTCAATGCTGGAGCACTGGGCGCTGATGCAGACCATGTCCACTGTTGCTTACCTGCTGGCTTTCCATGTTGGTCGGGCACTAGAGCCAGACCAGCAGCAATTCCAGCACCCACTGGATCTTCCTTTGGTTTTTCCAACTCCTGGGTTGCTTGTGAATTTAGCTCCATGAAGAAAAACACCACTTCTTCTGCAGGATTCAAGCATCATCGAGGCTGGAGGCTCAAAGGCAATGAGAGACTGAGGCAGATTCCAGGCCATCCTCCATCCTCGTGGGCTCCGGTTTGTCCTTGCTCTCCCCCCACTTCACATCAATCTTCCTTACCTGTCTGACCAACTGACTTCAATCTCCAGAACCCGTTGCAAAGATGGACCTGGTTGGCAAACTATGGCCCACACGGTAAATCCAGTCCACTGCCTGTTTTTGTAAATAAAGTTTTATGGGAATACAGCCATACTCATTTGTTTATAAATTGTTTAGAGCTGCTTCTGTGCTACAGAGGTTGTATGTCTCCTAAAGCCTAATGTATTTATTATCTGGTCCTTTACAGATCAGGTTTGCCAAATTTAGGCAAAGTCTATAGCCATACATAGACTGTTAAACCAACACCCACCACTGTGTAAGGTCAAACTTCTCTCTCTCTCTCTCTGTCTCTCCCTCTCTGCCTCTGTATGTCTGTCTGTCTCTATACATACAGACACACACACATACACACATACATACACGTGTAACATATTGCATGTATGTATGCATGCATATGTATATATGCTTATGTATATATTAATACATATATTTATCAGTTGTTTCATTTCTCTGATCAAGCCCCAATTATTACACAATCTCTACTCCATCTATTACTTGCAAAGCAAGAAAATTGAATGCCTTCCTCTCTGTGTTGCCACAGTATTTTGCTATTATAGCTCTTGACATATTGAATTGTAATTGGTTTGTATCTCTATTCATGTAGTCTCTTTTACCAAATAATGAAATCTTAGAAGCCCCCTTTCTCCAAACACAGTTTTTGATAAAGATTAATCAAATGAATGAATAAGTAAATGAGTAAGAAAGTGAGTAAATGAATAAATGTAGAAAAGGACAAAGGGATGTTTCTTTTCTTTTCTTTTGGCATTTCTAGCTTTTGTAAATCCCCACGCCTGCATACCAGCACATGGATCCAGAGCCTGGCAAAGCGATGTTTAACTGTGGACAGGTCTGCCTGGGCCACACTCTCTGCCTTGGTGCCGGCACAGCCTACTCAGCATGAGGGGCCATGAAGCCCCTCCCCAGGGCTGTGTTGTCCTTCACCCCTGAATAGGAAGCAAATCCAATTCTGGGAAGGCAAGGCTCTGCTTTGACATTGTTGTGATTGAAGGCAGATGGCCTCAAGTCACTGCAGTGGTGGTGGCCCTCTGCCACAGCTGCTGCAGGAAAGCTGGCAGGTGACAGGGGAGGGGCTCTGGGATGTGGAAAGAACCTGGACTTTGTCAAGCATGTTCATTCTCATGGCCTCAGTTGGAACTTATGGTGGGTAAGGACATGGAGGAGAACTCAGTGAGAACTGGGGTTCCTCCATGACCTCGGTCAAGTCACATAACTTCTTTGTGTTTCAGTTTCTCTGCCTGCCAAGCTCTGAAGTACTATAATTTTGTGATTAAGACCTCGACGTCAAATTGATGGCTGTAACTCCTACTTATGTAGGTTTTCTCTGCCCCATTGCCTCTTAAAAAGAGGCCTCTTCAGAGAGAAGAAAGGGGAGGGGGTACATGGTAAACTGGAATTTACTATACTGAAAAATATTGTTGTAAATAAAAATGAATGTAACTCGCATTTATTGAGCACTTATGTGTCAGTATCTCCACTAGGCACTTTAAGTGTGTTATCTCAAGGAAATTAGTAGAAGGTTGCTACTGCCTTTAGAAACTGAATTGTGTGTGTGCATGTGTGTGTGTGTGCGTGCATATGCATGTGTCTTAGAAGAGTCTCCATATGGTGTAGGAACAGACAATTCAAATAGTGTGTTAAATTTTTTTCACTGCTCTAAATCATACATACTTTTTCTGCATGTATACATGCATATCTCCATTATTAATTTTTAATAACAATAATAAAAATCACACTATAGAAATCATAATATTTATTGAGTACTTACCGTGTACCAGGCACTATACTAAGCTCTCTACCTTCATACGATTTCATTTAATCTGCTATCAACTTCCCATAATGGGTATTATCCCTATAATACTGCAGAAGAAACAGAGCATTAGAGAGGCTGAGTGACTTGCCTGAGGTCACACAGCCAGGGAGTGACAGCCTAAATTCGAACTCAAGTCTGTCTGACTCTGAAGTCAATGTTATTTCTCCTATGCTGAGCTGTCCCTCACTGCAGTGTGTCTGAAAAGAATCACATTATCCTACTGATACATAGATGCCCATAATGCCTTGTTGCTAATCCTATGAACAAGGTCTTTGTTAGCATCTTAGTAGGTAGATCTGTGGCTACCACCCACAGCCAGACATTTCCAGAGTGACATTATTTGCCTATAACATCAGAGAAAGATTATTTACTGAGCCAATGTCACAGCTGCAAGGGACTCAGGATACAGCACCCGTGGTTTTCCAGGTGAGGACACTGAACCTAGAGAAGAGAGCTGCTTGTCCAAGTTCACCCCGCAGTGGAGCTTAAATCCAGGTCCCTCTATCTGTCAGCTCATCTTTCTACCCACTGCCACTGGCTCCCCTGCACTTCTTCTTTCTCCAGAAATTTTAATTGAGCACATGAATGTGTGTGTGTGTGCGTGTGTGTGTATGACAGAGAAAGAAAAAGATCACGGTAGAGTGTTGGCAGGGAGGAGACCAGGTTGGGGAAGAAAGGCAGAAAGACTAGTATCTTTTAAAGCCAGATACAGCATTTTTTTAATGGCAGGGCAAGAAAAGCAACATCTTCATGATGGCATCCCATGGTGGATTGAAGTGGAAACAGCCTTCCAGTGTTTTTCGGAGGCTTTCTGCCACCGCTTTGCAAACCCTAGAATTGAGAAAACCAATTAATGAACGTCCTGGTGCTTTGGAGGTAGCAAAGACAAAGCAATTGTGTCACAGGGAGCTGGAGCTGAGGCTGCCACTTCATTTCCTTTCCCATGGGAAATCGTAGCGTCACCAGCTTTGAGGAGCCTCTGTGATCCTCCGAGTCTGTCTCTCTGCCCCCCTCTCCTGAATGCATTTAGAATCTAATGATTCTTCTCCTGGAATGAATTGCAGTGATCCATTCCACACACCCCACTCCAATCAGCAAGGATTTGTCAGTGTGAACCCCCCAAAAGAGTAGGCAGTCAGAGCATATGACAAAGGAAGATACCAGGGCACCCCAGACTCTAACCTTCCGATATAATAACATTTGAGATGGGGCTGGGGGTGGGCAGGGAAAAGATGCATCATTCACTTTCATTGAGGTCACACTGCCCTTCTCTGCTCTTTTCAGAGAAAAGCTTTTTTTTTTTTATACATGCACGCCACACTCACTCACGCATGCACGCTCCCTGCAAGAAGCCAACAAAGCATTTTGGTCATCTACAGGCCACTCGGCTTCTTCAGAGTTGAGTAAGATTAAAAAAGCCCGACACCTCCAATATTCCTCAGCAACGGTTTACGTACCTGCACAGACAGATGAAAAAAGGGCTTGGGGCGATATTAAAAAACATGTATGTATATGATGGATGGGGAGAGAGTGTGCAAGGATATGATACAGCTAAATGTCTCTCTGCATTTTGGGCATCTTTTTGTTTCAGGCCCATGGTGGTGGTGCATTGGAAGGGTTCTGGAATTTCAGAACACAAAGTAACAGTTTTAAATAATGAGAGAAGATTCCACATGGAACGCTCATCTGGCTGTGGCAGCCTGTGACTGAATGAGAGAAAAGTGCCCTAGAAGCTATTCATTACGAATTCACTGGAAGCTCTCAAACGAGGCTGGCAGAAGCTGAAATTGAAGTGGTCTCTGACCTAATTTTCTTCTGCATGAAACATCTGCATCAAGGCTCTCTTTGATGTATTCCACTTGGCTCTGTCTACAGGATTGTACCACATGGACTCGGTGTTGCCTCCTTATTGAAAGGCATTTCCAGCCTATGCAAGGTAATGCAATGTTACTGTTACCCAAGCTAATCACTCAATGTGCTCCTAAAATAGAAACAATAGCAGTTCAGAGACAATGTTGTCTGCTAGCTGTTCCTGCAGCTTGGGCTCCTGGTTTTCCAACTTAGATCTGTGGTATTTGCCTCATGTAATTCTAAAACAAAGGAGAGGGAGAAAAACGACAAAGCTATGCAAGATAATATTGGAGGACCAGCAGCATTAAGTGTGAGAAACTCCATCTTTTTTGGTCCTTCAAACCATTGGCTAGGATTTTGGCACCATTTAAAACCACACAGTACCAAAAGAGGTCTGCCTTAAGAAAGGAAAAATATCTCTTGATTTGGGAGTCGCGTTTATTCTAAAATCTGATTGACACCCTTAGCTCAGAGAGAAAGAGAGAGAGAGAGAGAGGTGTGTACTGAATGTTGAGTGTTTTGTGATTCTTTAGTGATCTATGAACTACTTTTAAAAATTGTCTTTCCCTTCTTAAGCTCTCCCAACCTAGGTAGAATGCAGGAGTGAATTTTAAAAAGCAATAATGATAATAATCTTTTTTAAAGCAACTGTAATGAGGCATCTTCTTTATCCTGGCAGAATAGCTCTTGCCTTTCTCCATAAAGGTTTGCTGCACCGTCTTCGTTAATGGTGTGCTGCTGTTCCCCACCATCCCAGCATTATGTGAATAACGGTGATGTCTTTTGTGTCCCACCCCCTGAAGAAGAAACCTTTGAAATTCTAAATGACTGTGCTGCAGGTTTTAATGTCTGCTTCTGAGAATGAATTGAGAAAAGCACACTCACTGAGCAAGATGCAGCATGCCTTTGAAAAGCCTTTCCGCCTGACTCCTCTGTCCCACGAATTTAGATGAATATACATTCTTGTAGATGCCCTCTAGTTCTCTTTATGCCAGGAAAGAATTACAGATGTGATCAACAGCCTCCTTTTGCCAAAATATTTACGTCCCATGGACAAATATGTAGTCACTCCCTTCCTTTCTAGTGCTTTCTAATCAAACAAAGCAATCAGACATGAAGCAATTGGAGACCAGGAGAATCTCTGAGGTCAGTGATGATCTGGTTCTCTGACAAGGAAATGTGGGAGCATGCATTGTCCTGCCTGTTATGAATCTCCACAAAGAACCCAGGGAGGGCATTAGAGTTGGGACCACAAAGTAAGCATCTTTAGTCATCTTCAAGAATCAGAGAAGATAATCCCCCTCCTCCATGAAGTTCTCCCTCATCACCCTTACTGTACTGGGGCCTTGGAGGTATAGAACATGCCAGAGCAACTGTGTTCCCCTCAATCAAAGCACTTAGAATTTCGTATTGTCTGTCTTCTCTACCAGGCTGTGACCTCATGAAGGCAGGCAGCACATCTTATCTTTGCGGTCACAATATCCGCCACAAATAGGATGACCAAGGCATCCCAATTTGCCCAGAACTTTCCTGGGTTTAGCACAGAAAGTCCAGGGTGCAGGAAATCCCCTCATTCCTGGGCAAAGCACTGGGTACACAGTAAATGCTCAATAAATGTGTTAAATGAATTAATAAGAAAAATACTACATCGCCTTTATTCTGTGAAAAGTAAGCCCTAGAATTAGTTTTGAGGAACTTTCACTCCCCAGGTTATTTCTCCAGCCAGAAGGTGGAAACCTCAACAAAGCCCAACATCCCCAGTTGTTGCATCCACCAAACAAGCAAGAGACCTGCCAAGTCCTGCAGTCACAGAATCAGAGTCCCGGGCTAAGAAGAGAATGTGATGCTGCCTACTGCAAAATGTTGTTCTGTGCTCTGATTTCCTCAAGTGTATTATAAACAAAAAAGAACGATCTTGTCACAAAGGCATGAGTCATAAGGCATAGGCAAATGAAATGAGAAGAGGGAGAAAAAAGAGGGGAGAGAGAGAAAGAGAGAGGAAATGTTCAAGAAGGGAACTGGAGAGAGGAGAGAAAGGCAAAACTCCAAATCGCTGGTGCTCAGCTCTCCTGGGAACTCAAGGTTTAACACAGCCTGCAAAAGTCTCAGTTTGATCCATCCCAGCTTGTCTCTCTGATCTTATCTCCAGCTACTGCCCCCTCACTCAGTGATTCCCCACTCCAGCCAGAGAAGCCTCCCTGCCGCTCCTCCAACACGTACCCAGGCTACCTCTTGGCTCTTGTACTAAGAGACCCGCACTTGGAATGTTCTCCCCGCCCCACCCTCACCGCCCCCACAGCAGTGGAACTCGCCCCCTCTCTTCATTCAGGCCCTGGCTCCAAGGTCCTTACCTTGACACCCTGCGCAAATGAGCCCGGTCTGTCTCTGTCTATCCTCGGCTTTAGTTGTCTTCACCACCCTCACCACCGCCAGGCACATTATATATTTCTTCATAGTCCATCTAGATCAACACTAATAGAACTTTCTACGATAGTGGCAACATTCTATATCGGTCCCATTCTGTCCGGCAGCCACTAGACACGTGGCAACAGAAGTACCTGACGTTCAAGTATTTGAGTACTTGAGATTAACTAGGAAAATTAATGAGTCTTAATTTTTAAAACTTTTCTTAATTTAACTTCAGATGGTCACATGTGGCTAGTGGCTATCCTTCTGGACAGTGTAGTTATAGAGAAATCTTTGAAAGCAGGAGTTTTTTCTGTTTTGTTTCCTGCTATACTTCCCAATTTCCAGAGCAGTGCCTAATGCATAAGAGGCCTTCCAAAAATCTAGGCAAGTAACAGGCATCTGTGATTGGGGAATTACCCCATGAGTCAGACTAATTCTAAGTTCCAGTCATCCCAGGTAATGATTCAAAATGACAACATGTCTAGAGGACTCTTTAGATGTAAAATCATTAAAGAGGTGTTTTTCCCTGGCCAAATTATATCATCTCTCTAAACCTCAGTTTCCTTATCTGTTAAATGGGAATATTTACTTCATAGTACTTAAGGGGTCTGTCCCTGAGTAGGTGCTCAATACACTTGAGTTCTCCAGTGGCACAGTAACTTGTGTGTAAGCCTATGGCTATATATGTATGAAAGCACTTTCAAGAATGCTAATTTGTGATGTTCTTGCTAGTGATTACTATTTTGGAGCAGTGTGGCGGGCAGGGGGTGGGGGATGATTTATTTGCTTTACAAAATAATTCTTTGCTTAACAAAAGAAACTGCAACAGAATTCTCTCAAAATACCTAACTCCCTGATGCATTTTTAAATAAATCCAGGGTCTTTGCAACTTCTTGCACAAAGCAAGGCTCGCCTATATTTTCAAGAATGCATTATGGTAGTCCTTGGCCTTGGTTGCTTTATTATAACACCTCTTTTTCTACAATTTTGCTTTGACTTATTAATTTTAATCTTGGAAGGCTATAGTATTCATTCTTTCTATTGGTTCAACAAATATTTGACTAAATCCAAAGTAGTGCCAACTACTCTTTTGGACACTGGGAATACTTTCACAAAATGAAAAATTGAGTAAGATAATACATGTAAAACTTTTAAAATAGTACCTGACACACACTAAGCACTCCATAAATATTGGTGGTGGTGATGGTTGTTTTTGTTGCTGTTATTATATAGAACTTACAGTCTAGTGGAGAAAAGAGATAAAAAAATAAAACATATATATGATCAGAATTATCTCCAATACAAAGTGCCATGGCAGATACAAAACAGGATATAACCTTTAACCTTTGGGACAGCACTTAAGCTTTGATCCCAAAGTGGTCCTATATCCAGCCATTGGGTAGTAGGATTTCTGATCCCAATTACAAAGGTAATAAGATTCTATTTCTGGAATACTGTTGAGTCTGACACAAGTAGACTTTTATGAAATTGTCATCGGACCACTTCAAAGGACAAAAAGCTGTAATTCCATCTTGTTAGATGAACTGTTTTTTGCCTACTTGCTAATAAATGTTTAGTAAATGTCTATAGACATAGCCAAAAATAAAAATCAACCAAATGAAGTGATAGAGAGTTTCTGGAGCAGGGGCCACTTACGTCAATTGGTCAAGGAAGGCAGCTGTTAGGAGGAGGTCCTCTGTGAATGACAAGGAGGAGACAGATCCCATCATCTAAGGGGCACAGAGTCAATTCTATGCAGTGAACATTTACTGAGAACCGACTTGGTGCAAATACAACCCTGGAGGCCATGGAGAGAAAAGAAGGAGGGCAAGACAAATATCTGCCTTCAAGCACTTTGCAGTTGGTAGGGGAGTTGAAATGTGCCCCCTAAAGCTAAGGAAGGTAAAGGCCGTAGGAGAAAGCCTGAGAAACCTGAGCTGAAATGGAGAAAAGATCTCACTTTCCCATCTCACTTGCCTGCCTCCCTTTTTTCATCTTTCTGCTTCTTCTCCCTTCCCCCTCCAACAATGCCAGCATTCGCCCTAAGCCTCTCCAAGGACAATAGAGGAGCAGCCCTTGATGAGGCTGGAGGATCCTCCTGTCTGCCTCCCAGCACACACTTGCCTTGCTTTGACTTTGCTCTATGGAAAATAAATCACAGCCACTCGATTTCCAGTCCTCGTCCCCAGGGAGCTGAGAGACCTCACCTCCTCCGTGGAGCGTGCTTGTAACGGGGGATTGTCAGGTACAAAGGGAAAACCTTCAGAGACCCACACCCCATTTGGAGAGCGAGGAGGGTCAATGGAAATAATTGCTAGCAGTTGAATGTAAGCGACTGTAGAGGGATTGGAAGGAAAAGGTTTCAGGAAGGGAAGAAAGAAAGGGAAGAAAAAAAAAACCCTCCCCTCACCCCCTCTCCCCCAACCTCCATAGTCTGTGCACAGAGAACTGCATGGTGGTCTGGGTCCTCGTAGAACATTTGTGTGCCGGACAATAGCACAGCCTAGCTTCAGATCATCAGCTGCTGTTTTCTGGTTAGCTCTCCCTTTATGTGAGTGCACAATGCAAGCCTTCAGTCACAGTGACTCTTGAGAAATACATCTGGTTTTTTCTTTCAGACTCTCTGAAAAGGTCAGCCTGTCCGTTTCTTAGACGCAAGACACCACAGATTTTTTTTTCCTCCCTCTGAACTGGAAAGACAGACCTACACCTTTTCTTGCATCCTGGCACATAATTAGACATGGTGTGGTTCTAGAAGCCAGCCAGCCAGCCCATCCTCAGCACTCTTTCAAAGACGAAGCCCAGCGTCCTGGCTGCTGGGCTCCTGGTCTGATCACAAAGACTCCAAACAGTCCTTCCCCAGCTCTCCACACCCCGGGGTTCTCTGCTTGTTGTTTTGTTAACTACGACAATGGCTCCCTGCAGCCTGCTCCCCCAACGGGGTTCATGACCGATGGTGCTGTCTCTGGCAGAGGGAAGGCTTGAGAATTTCTGCAAAACAGCAACAACGACAACAACCAAACCCCACATTTTAATCATTTTCACTCCAGTGATGGTAAAGATTCTTCATGCGCACTGTAACATAATAATAAATGTGCCCATGAGGAAAGAATGATCAGCAGCTGGTGTCTGACAAATTATCTCATTCCAGACAGGCAAACAGTCCACAGTGGGGAGAGGCTGGAGCCTGAAGAGGCAATTTGGCACACGATTGGGGTTTCACCTCTCAGATGATGGAGGTCCAAATGGCCCACCGCGTCTGGGCCTGGGCCTCGGAGGTTTTCTCTGGCTCTCTTGTTCTCCCATCACCTCCCAGAGCGCCTGACAGCCATAGAAAGGGGGATTATTCTCTGAGCTTAGCCAGCTCACCTCTCCCCTCTCCCCCAGGGCACTCATACCCCAGCCACAAGGAGCAATTACCGCCCACCGCCCACCAGGAGCTGCACGCTTTCTTGCGTGGTGCATGCTGTTTCCTCTCCTTGCAGAGCCCTGGCCCCCACGGCACACGCCTATCCTGTGTTCAAAACCCATCTAGATCCCTTCTCTCATTTTGCTAAAGAGTGTTAGTCATTCTTCCAGAAGCTTCTAGCACCTTTTCCTAGTATTTGTATTACCCCGTTTTGTAGTCATTTGTTTTCTATGAACTTTTTGACAGCAGCTACCATGTGGTTTTAATGAACCTTGAATGTAAGGTACCATTCTAAGTGTTTTCCTTCTATTGGCTTGTTTAATCCTTACGACCCTAACAGGGAAGAATTCTCCTGATTTTACAATGGGGAAATGAAAGATTTATTTATTTCTCATCCTTGGCCCCTCCATGATCCCTGAAGCAGCACGATGGAGCTGGGAAAGCCCGGCCCCCCCTCTGCCCCTGCCTCCCACAGCCTTGAAGGGCTCACTGGCCACTCAGGGCTCATCCTTGTGTAACATGAAACACGCTGGATCTGCCTTGCTGGACTGGGTGGTGGTCGTTAGGAGGTTTTATGCTTTGTCTATGTTATTCTTTTCACAGACCTTGTCTGTGACTTTACTTTTAATATTGGTTTCCTTCCGGAGTGGGCACTCCATGAGGATAAGGGCACTGCCTGCCTTGTTCGCACCTATATTCCCAGTTGCTAGAACATTGCTTGTCACCCTGTAGGAGCTCCAAAAATTGTTTAATGAATATGTGATGAATGATCGAGCAATACCAAGATAGGATAACATGGTCTGTGTTTAAGTGTGGTTGCAACTATAGCCAATGTCTTGTGAAGTGAGACTCTGGGATAAGACAGCACCTGCTGAGAACTAGGAACATTTTAATAATTATTCCTCAGCTTGCTGTCAGATGGGTCAGCCCAAAGCCCTCCTCAGTGTTGTCCCCCCTGCTCAGAGCTCCCGTTGGTGTGGGAGGCAACATCACAACAGCATTCCCATCACTGTGGGGGGAGGGACTGAACTTGCTTGCATCTGTCTCTTAAAATCACCTTTAAGGACCAAGTTTAAGAAGCAGCTGTTCAGCAGCATCCCTACTGTGTGCGAAGCAGTTACAGACAATGAGAAAATTGTCCCCTGTGTGAGTACACAGACCATGTCTCATTCGAACTCCGTGTGAATACGGTATCATTATCCCCATTTTATAGGTGAGTAAAACTAAGTCTCTGAATGACTATATAACCTGCCCAAGATCTTATAGCTTTTAAGGAACAGATCAGGAACTTGATTGCCTTTAATACAGGCAGAAACTTGAATGCTAGGGTCAGAACATGATATTATTTTATGAAAAATTGTCAAGTAGAAAGTTTATAAACCTCAGTAACCTATGTTGGTGAACATAATTAAGAAACCATATATAGGTATCTGTACCCTTGATAAACAGAACAAAGAAAAAAACATTAAGTTGTAGGCACCTTCAGTGGTCATCTCAGAACAAGGTGCTGCCATAAACCCAAAGGAGAAAGCTATAAGGACATTTGCTTCCAGCAAGTATCTAGAAGTGGGCATGAGCTTCTACCTTGGGTATTTCTTTTGATAAAACTAGAAGGAAAAAAGAAGACATCTAGGTTGGGATATCTCTAAAGAAAATCTGAAAGAAATTAGTCTCTTATGTTATATCCCACAATTGAGAACAAAAACCTGGCTTTTGGGTTTCGTTCTGTAATAGCTTCCTTTTAGTTTGTGTTTATGTTAGACATATAAAAGACCTGCAGTCATCTATTCTCTCCCAGATTTAAAAATAGCCTCGTGTCCTATTCTTATATTGCAATTTGGAACTAGGGGAGACGAAAGACAAAGAAGAAAATCGTTTCTGGTATTAGATTTCTTGATTGGTTTAAAACAAATATTATTATATTTTTAACAGGAGACCCAAGGGGACCCAGCTTGGTCCATAGCCACAGTCGCTGTGAATAGTGGCTCGAAGACACAGAGGAATAGTTGAAATCTGCATTAAATCCCCTCTATGAGAAGAACCCGCATTTACATGTGCATTTCCTTTTGCAATGCTGGGTTTGCAAAGATCTTATTTAAATTCAAACTCTTTTTTCTTACACTGGTTTTTGAAAAACTGGGATTTCTCTTAAGTGAACAGGAATGTTAACAGGACATGAAGCGTCTCTTTCTAGGGTGGGCCTGGCTGAAGTCACATTCTGTAAGAGGGATAGCTTACTTTTTATACCAGGCATTCTGGTCTCTGGAATTTTATCTGCGGTAGTTCCAAGTTGAAATGGGGAGCCACAAGAATATCTAAGGGGTGCCTTAAAATGGTGCTCAGTGGAGCCCACAAAAGGATTCACCAAGTATTACAGAATATTTGTTCTGTGCAGAACTGACTGTCGTTTATTATTGAACTAACCAGTTGTATGTATGCAATGTATGTAATGTCTTATATATTATAACATACAGATAACAATAGATTTTTCCTGAGAACTTTCAATTCCTCCCCCAAAACCAAAAACATCCTTAGGCAAATATGGTAAAAAAATAAAATAAGATAAAAGTCTCTGGCTGGTCTGAATTCCCCATGCACAACTTCTTCACCAAGTGGTTTTTTCTGTTACCATGGGCTACTAACATTGGCTTGTTTTCTTTGGTTGCAACTACAATTGCTCAAAGTTCTTGAAGCACCTAGATTTTATCAACAATAATATTCAGACAGTTTTCTCTTTAATATATTTTCCAGAGTTGCCTAGACTGGGCATATTGATTATTATTCTGGAAAAGGTTTCTCTCTTTGTTTGCTCCTGTTTACAACTCTGAAACTCTAATCTCATTTAGTCCTATAAAAATATAATGAGAATTATGACTATGAATCACATATGTATTTCAGATATTTTGGAAGTCACATCAAAAAGAGGAAGAAAAGAGGAAAAATTAATTTAATATCTTATCTGACTATATTTTAGAACATCAAACATATTATTATATCAGCTTATAACCAATATACAAAAATCATTAATGAGATCTTTAACATTCATTTTTTTTTCATCATACTAAGTTTTTAAAATCAGGTGTATATTTTGTACGTTGCAGAAAATCTGAATCGGGACTAGTCACATTGTGCAGAAAATCTGAAACTAGAGTAGTCACATTGCCTGTGTTCAAAAGCCACATGTCACTAGTGGCTACCAAATTGAACAGCACAGCACAAATCTATTCCAGGAGCTTTGTGTTCTAACCAACTGCTTAGGGTAACAGAGATTTTCATCTTGCTTACATTTTGGTGGGATACATAACTTCCTGATTCAGATCAACCTAAAAATGGCTCCCGACTTCTCCACCAAGGAAATGCACCATGACAATCCCTGTATATTAAACTCCATAGCCTTGGCCACCCCAACCTCCTTATACTATTATTGTTTAATGGCTGCATTCATATTTCTCATGTTGAACACAATAATGCAAAAAGGCTTTCCATTTCATAGCTTTCACTGCATGATCTTTTGCTGTTGTTGTTGCCGTTGTTTGTTTTTACTTAGGTAGGATGAGAATGACAAAATAAGAAGATTCTTTTACTTTACTATTTCACTTGCTCATTTTCTTTTCCTCTGCCTTTTTTTTTCCCCATATGTGTTGAAGACATTATTAAATTCCTTCTTCTGTGGTTTATGGAGTTTCATGCCTTCTTCTCTTCCTGGCAGCTTCCATGTGCAGAATGTCTAATAGATCATCTCTGAGGTTCCTCTCAGCTCCTCTGATACCTGCCTCACATCCGCAGGGACAGGAGGAGGAGAAAGGACAGAGAGGGTCTCAGGACCGAATGCAGTTGACATGAGGAGTGACAGGAGGTAGAAAGCCGAGGGGAGGAAACATGGTAGGGGTAAGGGAAGAGAAAGCTCAGGCAGCCAGGAACGGGTTGAGTATGCGGAGAGCATAGGAAATGGCTGGTGATTACGGGGAGAATGGTATGGGACAATCAAAATATACGAATTGTAAAGGTTAAGTGAAATGTTTATTTTATTCCTCTCTCCTCTTCAGTCAGCCTGACTGAATACGATTAACGGGCACACTGCTCTGGCTGCATACTAAAATTAGATGTTAGTTCGACTTCTCACTCACAGCATTAATGCACGCAGGCCTCTTACACATAAATGCCTTTCTCCCCAGGCTTAGTCACCTCACATCCTTCTCCAAAGTCGTGTGTTAAAAAGGAAACAGGGAGCTTTTGTTCGGTTGGCCTGCCTGTGCAAGTCGGAGCCTTGTGGTGGGGGGGAAGCATACCGGATTAGAACCATCAGCCCTGAGGTCTAGTCCAGGGCAGCTTTGCAGCTTTGGGCCTGCCATTTGCCTCACCCAACCACAGTTTCCTCATCTACCAAACGGACATGCACATGCACATCTCGTCTTTACCCACCTTACAAGGATTTGGGAGAAAATAAGTACGATAATGCACAGGGAAGTACTTACAATGTCTTAAGTCTCACACAAAAGGACTAATGTAATTATATCTATGTTGGCCATTATGTCCAAATATTTATCAAGTTGCTCCCAGTTCACAGATAGGGAAAGTGAGGCTCAGACGAGGAACACAGACTCATCCAGTAGCTCCCAGTGACCAATGATAGGAGACGAAAACCTAGTCCAGCCTGTGTTCCCCAACCATGTTGCCTTTCTGGACAAAACATTCTTCACCCCCAACCCCATTCTGATATAACAGCTGCTCAGCCATCAAGAGGAACAAAACACAAAGGTATTTTTCAGAATCATAAATTTAAAACCCAGGCTGTCTTTAACTAGTAACTCTTTGGAAGATTCATGTTGAAATTATTTTCTTTCCAAAATTTATCTTCTCCATCATTTATGTATATTACTCTGTTACTACTTATAAAAACTGAGATACTTGGAATTTTTAGCCTAACAATGATTGAAACACTTGTCCTTGGGTTTTTCCCCATATTAAGTATACTCATATTAAGAATATATGGATTTTTCCCTTGCTAAATAGTCCCACAAGTAAATGCTTCCTGAATAAATTAGTCTTCAGAAATAGTTCATGTTCATTTCTCAGTTATAGCTTATATGTACAAAGTCAATGACCAAGTTTATATTCATATTCACTGTGTATAAAAGCAGCTAATGCTGCTTAAATACGTGCTCCTTGCACCTGACCCCATTTGACGACATGCAGCATGGACAACCCTGCTGAGCTCCAGAGCTGATTCAAGCCCCAGAAATGCTTTTGGCCGTGAGGACCTTGGGCATATCACATTCCCCCTTGAACCTCAGTGTCATCAGCAGTGGAGTGGAAGTAACATAATCTATGTCACAGAATTCTTGGGAGAAACAAAAGAAACAATTTTTATGGAACGGTTTTATGGAATTCAAAGTTTTATAGAAAATTTAGTTTTTTCTTACTATAATTCTTTCAAGCTTTAGCTACATGAGACAAGCATACTCAATCTGTGTTCTACTCTTTTCCCAGGGTCATCTTTCCTTGCCTTGATGGCTGGTAAGGAAGGATAAAAGCCTATGACATGAAAGAGGATGGGAATCAGAAAGGATGGAACAGCCCTCCTAAGAAATATAGCCTATAATTCTTAGAATTAAAAGACCTTAGAGATGATCTAGTCTATCTCCTCATTTCTCAGTCAAGCTTCTCTTAACTTTGTTTTAGGACCAGTGGTGTAAAAAGGAGGGCCTTATTTTCAGCAGCGTAAGAATAAAGACCAAAACTAGAGAAAAGACTCCATTTCATGCTGCCGGCTGTTTCCCTACATTGTTCTGCCTCATTTATGGGGATCAAATATCCCATTCTCTGGGTGATGGCAGGACATCTGTGGATGCTGCAGCCCCAGAGAGGATAGTCAGGGACTCTCTGAGATAGAAGGGGTGCAAGTGGCTCTGCGATCAAACCTGCCATGCTGGCTCCTCTACAAAATTCCTACCGAGCATCCACTATCTTCTTCATGCCTCTGGTAATGGTGCACTCAATGCCCATTTAGGCCATCCTACCCTCATTTTCAAACACATATTCTTTTTCTCAGTATGGATGTGTCTTGGCTATACTCCTCTGTCTACCCTCTCTCATGTGGCTGAGACCCAGGCTGTCAGCATAGGGCCATGCAGCCAGCACATTCACTAGATAGCTACCATGACATGCCAGCCTGGGGCTGGACCCGAGGACACCCTGGGGGACAAATTCATGTAAAGCCTGTGGAAAGGGACAAGTGTCAAAAGACTCATTGCAGGATTAGTCAGTGAATTGAAGTTGTAATAACAGTTCTAGAAGAAAAGTACCAGATGCTAGCTGTTGGTTTAACAAGGTGATGAAACATAGGCTAGGGGTCAGGACAGATTTGCCCAAGGATGTGGTGAGTGACTAAGGGCTGGAGGATGAGTAGACATTGGGCCCAGTGAAGTCAGATGAGTGTGAAGAGGAGGGTGCCAGGCTGAGGGAACAGCTGCTGTGAAGGCCTTATAGGAAAAGGGCCCAGAGAGTCCTGGGCAAGGAAGGAAGGCCAGAGTAGAGGGAGCAGGGTGTAGGAGAGAGTAAGCGGAGAGAGACAGATCAGGAAGGCTATCCTACATGATGCACACATTTTAGAAGGCCTTGCTCCTTTGTCTTCTGAGTTTGTCTCTAACCCCTTTGAAGTGGGTTGCCTGAAAAGAGCATGAGGGTTAAGAACTTCAACTCTATGCCAGACTGCATGAGTACAAATTCTGACTCTTCAAATTGCTAGCTGTGAGACCTTAGAGTAGTTCTGTGTTTTTTTTTGAATTCTCATCTGTAACTAGTATTAATATTAATAGTAGTATTCATTCCTAGTGTTTTGAGAATTAAATGAATTCACATACACAAAGCTTCTAGAACAGTGTCTGTCACATACTAAGTGCTATGTAATACCAGGTTATTATTATAATGGGTGTTGCCAATGTCCTGACTCCTACTTTTTCTCGGGCTTTTGAGTCTGCATCGGTTCAGGTCCTCTGTGAAATAGACAGATTGGGAAGAAAGAGCTTTCAGCTATACTGCCCATCTGACGAAATCTTAGAGAACCCACTGGGAATCTCTAGAACAGGTTGCCTGAGCAGAAGTTGCCCAGCCCTAGTAATGCTGTCATGGTGAGTCATTGGCCAGGAGCTACCTGGGAGGAGTGTAGCACCAATACAGCTCCAATACTGTACGCCTTGCAGCTGCCTGGCATGTTCTTTTCTGAAGGGAGTCTGTTAGGGTCTGAATGTTTGTGTACCCCCAAAATTCATCTGTGGACCCTTACCCCCAAGGTGACAGTATTAGGTACCGGGATATTTTGGGAGGTCATTAGAAATGGGATTAGTGCCCTTGGACTTGAGCGTCAAGGGAGCTTGTTTCCCCCTTCTGCTATGTGAAGACACAGCAAGAAGGTGCCATCTATGAACTGGAAAATGGGCCCTCACCGGTCACCAAATCTGCCTGCATAGTGATTGTGGACTTCCCAGTCTCTAGAACTCTGAGAAATAAATTTCTATTGTTTATACGGTACCCATTCTATGGTATTTTGTTATAGGTGCCCAAATGGACTAGGACAGAGTCCCAGGAGTGTGCTGTGGCTGTTGTAGCTTCTCACTCATTGATTGGGCCCTCCTACCCCACCCCCCTGGCCCTCCTTCGCATCTCCCAGATTCTCAGTTGTATCAGAATCTGCTGATCTCTGGACCTCCTGGCTTACTCGCCTGATCTGACCTCCCCCCTGGTGAGCCTCCAAACTCCACTCTCTCCATGGACACTGCTACGAATTAAACTGCTCCACCCTCAGGTGCACTTGCTTCTAGCAGCCTTCTTGTTATGGGCACCTGGGGCTTCGTATTAATATTTCCGACCCTTGGAAGCCTTTCAGAGATTTGGAAATGGTGATCTTGTGACAACAATGTAGTAGAAAAGCATCAGCATTGAATAGACAGAATAAGGTTTGAAAGCTGGTTCTACCATTTATTAATTGTGTAAGTTACTAAACCTCACTCAAGCTCAATTTCTCCATCTGTAGAATGGAACTAATGCCTACCTTTCAGGGTTGTGATAAGGATTAGCTGAGATAATGTATGTGACAGTTCCCAGCACAGTGACTAGCACATAGCATTTTGGTATTTTGTCCCTTCCAAATTAATCACCTCCATTTTCCTCCTGATTTCTAGATACTCTCCCATTTTACACTACTCTTCTAATAATGCTCCAATCTACAATCACATTCAAAGGTTATTTACAAAGCAGAGTGCAATGCCTACTCGCTATCATGGTGGTATGATTCCACGGAACAGATGGCGATTATCCACTAAAACCCACCTTCCATGGTCCCCATTAAACCTAATATTCAAGCTCCCTGACATGCGTTTTGTCAGGAAGTTCCTTTTGCCTGGATTTCTTTTCCTTTCAGACCTCACCTGGCCCTGCCCTTGGGTTCTCAGTCACTCCCCCCAGAGAGATCTACTCTTACCTCTTAATCTAAATTATCTCCATTATACTCTTTCTCTGCACACTGTTCTTTTCCCTTATAGAATTTATCCCACTTTATAATTTTATACTTATTTCTATGGTTACAATTGTTTAATGTCTATTTTCCCAAAGGACATTAAACTTCAAAAAGGAAAGTACCATTTCATAGCTAGAGCATCCAGCATAGAGTGGACAAACTGATAACTCTGTTGAATGGTTGCATGATTTACCTCCCTCCATTCAAACCAAGATTGCACTCACTTTTTTTGGAAAATTCTCATTGTTGATTCATATTCAACATCTTGTTCACCATAATTTGTAAGGCTTTTTCACACCTGCTGAAGCTAAGTTATCATGATTTATGTAGCTGTGTGTGTGTACATGTGCACAAGCCTGCATGTTTAACATAAGCCAAGATACATATTTGGGTAAATAATGGGTTTCCAGGTCAACTGAAAGGGATATTGTGTGGGTGTGCATGTATGTGCGTGTGTAAGAGTAAATAGGATGTTGATAACATTGCCTGGGTCAAATCATGGAATGCTTGGTTAACAATGTGAGGCACTGGCTTATAGTTCATATGCAATGATGGAAGGAAGGTGCGATGGTTTCATTCACAATCCAGGAAGTGAGGTCAAGAGCAGACAACCAGGACCAGAGTAGGCAGATTATGAGGAAAATCTGAAGCCATATCCACAGTGGGGCTTGGGCTCTAAGTACCAAGAAACTTGTCCCAAAGATCTAGAGCCAGAAATGGAGCCTTATGGTCAGGCTTGATCTATGAACAATGGGGAGTCATTGAAGGTATTGAAGAGTGATGGTCATACCCCTGATGGACAAGATCCCAGTGAGAATGTGCCTGGAGTCGATGGGGAAGGGAGAAACTGAGTCTGGGACACTAGCTCAGCATTTATAGCAACAATCTCTGCTGGAGGAGAATGATAACTTTTGAATAAACATGAGTTTGTTATTGGACAAGCTATACAAAACTCATACATAGTGTGAGTGAATTATGGGACATGCTAAAATCCTGACTTCCAAGGACTGATAGGTGGAAAGAGAGAAGGAGCAATCAGGGAGGGAGGTGAGAGGGAAGGGCTAAGAGAGGAGAGTGTCTAGAAGGCAGAGTTGGTTGATCCCCTCCATATTACAGAGAAGACGAGCAGCCTGCGCACTGAAGGAAGCATATGAGATTTGGAATGGTGTTGGTCCCTGGTGATCTTGGATAGAGCAGTTTTAGAAAAGGTAGCAGAGTTAAACTACACAGTGGGTGGATGATGCATGAGTGGGAGGTGAGGACATCAAAGAGATACATGATGTGGAACATCATGGACATCAGGGCTGGACTTTGATTCCCTCTGACCACGTTTGTTCCTCTTCTGGTCTACTTCCTACTTTCCAACAGCTTCAATACATCTTCAATTTTCTCTGCAATGCTTTTTTGCATTGTGCTTTGATACACGCTCTTTATTCTGCCTTTGCTACAGCACTTTTTACTCCTAGACTCCTTCCCACTTGGGTCCCTCTATAGGTTTACAGTCAGAACTGCCTGTTTGAGAGCCCTATCACCTTCTCTTGTCACTTTCCCTGCTCTGAGTGGCATTTTGTGGAAGCTTGGCTAGTCATTCTCTGAAATCCTTGAAATCAGCTTTTCCAAAGTCCAGGGACAAACATATGCACATCTCAAGTCTTGTCAGCCACACGTATAACATTCCCACTTCCGGAAGGCTTCCTTCCAGCATTCCTGGGAATGTCTGTCATGCAGAACACGTAGGGTCTTGCCTATGCTCACTTGCTAGTTAATCTTTATACAAGAGTGTAGAAAGATAATTAATAATTAACAAAAGTTATATATATTTTTGCAATCATCATGTTAAAATAAACATAAAATATCATTAAATATTTAGACCACATATCAATGGCAGAGCACTTTAGTCCATGAAGCCTATCTTGTTCAACCATGGATGCTGAAGAAGGGAGAAGTCCCCTCCTTTCCTGTGTCCTCCTGCAGTGTCTCTGAAATCAGTATTATTCACATAATCCCCCCAAATTCCTAGCACTCCTTCTTACCAGAAACATCAGTTCTGTATCCTACTTCAGATCTGACTAAGATTTTTGCTGCATGACAGCCTTTAGTCTGCAGTATACTTTCAGTATCAGAGAAAAGTGGAAAAATAAAAACAAAGCCTTGGCCCCACTTATACAGGACTGCCATATTTTCGTTTGTTTATTCCCTCTGACTTATTCTTTCTCCAATCTTATAACAATGTACAATACAATTAATGAAGGATTTCAATAGACATTTCTCTAACGAAGATATACAAATAGACAATAAGCACATATAAAAATGTTCTTCCTTAGCCATTAAGGAAATGCAAATCAAAACTACAAGGAGATACCACTTCACAACCACTAGGATGGCTTTAATTTAAAGGACACAAGAACAAGTGTTGGTGAGGATGAAGAGAAAGTGGAACTCTCTTCCACTACTGGTGGGAGTGCAAAACATGCAGGTGCTTTGGAAAAGTCGATCTTCCGAACAGTTTCAACATAGAGTTCCCACATATCCCAGAAGGTCACCACATGGGGTTATACCCAAGAGAAATAAAAACATATGTTCATACAAAAACTTGTATACAAATGTTTATAGTTTCATTATTCGCAATAACCAAAAAGTGGAAACAACCCTGATGTTCATCAACTGATGAATGGATAACCAAAATGTGGTATATTTTATGCAGTCATAAAAGGAAGAAAGTATTAATACCTGCTACATCATGGATGAACCTTGAAAACATTATGCTCGGTGAAGGAACCAGATAGAAAAGGCCACATATTATATGATACCATTTATACAAATATCCAGAGTAGGCATATCAATAGAGACAAAGTAGATTAATAGTTGTTATATACGGCTAGGAAGAGCCAAGGAGTTTGGAGAGTGACAGCTGAAAGGTATAGGCTTTTTTATTTTTTCCAGGGAGGAGGGTGCAGTGAGAAAAAATATTCTTGAATTAGAGTGGATAGTTGCACATCTTTATAAATATATTAAAACTACTGAATTGTAAACTTCAAAATGGTGACTTTCACATATCATTCATATTACATGTGAATTATACTGCAATTAAAAATATAAAGAAAAAAGAGGAGAAAGAGGAGGAGAGAGGAGGGGAGAAGAAAGGAAGAAGGTGGAGGAGGAGGAAGAAAAGAAGGGAGGGAAGAGAAGGAGGAAGGGAAGAAGAGAAAGGAGGAGGAGGAAAAAGTAAGTGGTAGTGGAGTGAGCAGGACAATGACTTTCAAGAATGCAGAAGAGTGCCAGGAGGTAAGTTAGCCACCTCCCCAACAAAGACCAGGCTCATTAAAACTCCAGATTTCACAGGTCCTTTCAATCCATCCCCAGATGGCAGGGGATGTCTTAAGGTGTCCTCATTGGCTGTAACATCATTACTAACTTTAAGTTTATCATATTTAACTTTGAGCTTTGAACCATAGATGCTATACATTTGGGTAGATACTTCTTGTGGCCAAGACCAGGGGATGTGTGCTGGACAGATTTTGTTTTTAATTATATTAAAATCTGGAAAGGATTGTGAAGATTGTCATCATCATCATGATAAAATAATAATAATAACTGGTTTTGATATAGTATGAAATAAATATTTATTTGGCTGGGGGACCTTTCTCTCTTCTAAACTTCTCTGATCTTGAATTTTATCTCTTTTTGTGATTTTTATTACACGCTATCTTGTAGGGTTTTATTTCCATGTCTGGGTTATCGTATTGATAGATTATAAATCCTTTCGTGCAGAATCGTCTCTGTATCCCTGGTGCCTAGCACAGGGCCAGCCAACAGTATCCTGGACTCAGCTGATGTTTGTTGGTGAGTGAATCAATGAACCTCCAATCCAATTTGGAAATGGACAGAGTACACATTAAGGAATTTAAAAAAAAATAATGTAAGAATGTTGCTTATATCAGGGGCAGATGGACTCTTCCCTATACCCACTCTGGCCTTCCCCGAAGTAGGTTCAGTTTCCTGAGTGACACAGCTTCCAACCGTCTCCTGTGGTGCAGCGGCTTCTGTTGATATTTTTGAGCACCCATAGCATGATGTATTTATACAACTGGAACACTGTTCCCTTTACAACCTAGGTAGATTTTGGAAATTGTAGAAAACTTTGGCTTGGCTTAACATTTAACTATCTGGAAGCAGTTGCCTTCCTTTATAGGTGTTCTTTGAAATACAGATGAATCCGGAATTCAGAATGCAAATCAGTAATATCCTTTCTGGATCTCCTGTGGCCACTTGCAGAACACAGCTCATGAGGCCGCTGCAAACCCCAATGCCAGAGCTCTTGGCTCTGACAGAGCAAGCACTTTCAAGGGAGTCCTGTGGGGAGTGAGCCATTCAAGGGGAAAAGCAAGGCATTGCACAGGATTTAGAGAGCCCCTGAGATCTCTGAAGACCTTCCGTTACTGATATCTTCATAGGCTTTGGTACTATTTGCTTTCCCATCCCATAGCAGATGGAAAATACTTTCAGAAATTTTGTTTGAATACAAAATTTTATTTAGATTTTGTTTTTGAAAGAAGGGAATTTAGAATTCTGTGGAAGAATGAAAGTATATATAATACATTTTTTGATATCCTTAGAAATCTAATGTCCATGAAGTCATGGAAATAATTGTGGCTTTAACAGAATTTGATTTGCTCATAACTTTTCTTCAATTCCAACAATATATGCAAACCACTTTCAGGTGTACAAAGTGCTTTTGCTGTCTGTTCTCATCTGTTGCTCACAAGATGACTACAAACCTCCTTTTATGGCTGAAGACGTTGAGGCTGAGAAAGGTGCAGTGACGAGCCAAGCTCAAGCAGATAATAACAAAACCAAGACTTTGAAGACATTTGTCAGGCTCTGGATTTTATAATCTTTATTCGCCATCTCATTTATATTTAGATATATGATGACTAGACCCCAGAGGAAGACAAACATAATTTGAGAGCATATTGTCCAAAATTAACATTGACAGGAAAGAATAAGCTTCAAGACATAGAAGAGATGCATCTTATGACTTTTATTCTCTCTCCTTTTGGTTCAGAATCACATCTCCCTTCTTGTTACCATGCAGATGCTACCTTTGCCCCAGACTGAATTTACAGATAATAGGAAACTCAGCTCTTGGGTTTAGGATTCAGACAAACATTCTCCCAAGACAAAGGTTCACTGCCTGACATGCTGGCATAAAATGGGAATGCTATAATATACCCGTATGCAAACAACTTGCCAAAACAGTGTAGTATTTCAAAAGCCATGTACTGAATGGAGACAAGATTTCAGTACAAGCCATGGGAGCAGGGTGAATTTATGAAGCAGAAAGTATGAGCTGAGGAAGAGATCAGCCCAGTGACAGTTTACTGGCCTTGTCGTTCTCTTAAGAGGCACTAATGGTAGTGGACTGGTGCAATGGAAGTAAACCCAGCTACATTTAAAGCAGTAGCATGAAATTGGTTGCAATAAAATTATGCATTAAGTGTGCATTATGTTTAATAAGACTGGATTGTGCTTCCCATGTTTACTCTGTGACTACTGAGGCTGATCCAATTTTCTAAAGTTCTCCAATTGGCTCACGATCAAGTTTCCGGCCAGAAGGTCAAATTTCCCTTGCTGTTATTATATGTCTCTATTACTTTACTATGGCATTTACACTTTATATTCATTACTTTTTTCTATCTCCTGAACCTTCCCCATTCCAAAATGTTCCCTGTAGATGGCCCGTTTGACACAAATTAGAACAACCTTGATAGCTGTCAACTGGAGACTATCTGAGAACAAAAGGACATTATTGCAAACCAGCACTGGAGGTAATTTCATGTGCTTTCTCTGAAGGCTTCTTAATGGCCTTTGAGAGATAATACAATTCAGATCTGCAACCGAGAGACAGAGTGGGTGTTGAACAGTATGGGAAACATGTGACTTGGTCTCTAGATTCTACTGTCCTGGGGTTAGGAATATTATCATTAGAAAATAGAGATACCTATTTTCCATTTCACCTATGCATATATTCATTAATTCATCTAATTACCAAACACTCATTGGGAACCTACTATGTGCCAATTACTGTGACTGTGATGGGGATGCATCAATGAATAAGATGTGGTCCTGCTATGATTTTATAGTATAATAGGAATGGGAAATAGGAATGTTGATACATAAAAACATAATTTCAATTCACTGAGATAAATGAAATTGCAGAGGAAGAACTGAGGAAATATAATTAGTATTTCTGGTGGTGAATAGACGACCTTTGCAGAAAACGTGAAACAACATTCTTGAAAAAAACCAAAAGGACTAAAAGGCATTCCAGGCAGAGAGAATGGCACATGTAAGACATGGAGGTGTGACCGCATATGGTATATTTAAGAAATCACAAGTGGATCACTGGGGGCCATAAATGGTATGAGGACTAGGGTAGAATATGAAATGGCAGGAAATTAGACCAGAGTATCAAGAGTATTCAACACAAATCTGTCAGGAGTTTAGACATTATCCCATAGTCATGAAGAAGTCATCAAAAAAACTCTGCCAAACTGAGAAGTTTAATCTTTTACTTCTATAGATCAATGCAAACTGGGTGAAGAATAAATACGGTCCCTTTAAAATATCTTTCTGAAAGAAAATGTTGAGGGGAATATAAAATAATGCATTGGCCTATATATGCGTTTGTGTGTGTATGTATGTGTGTGTATCATACATATATATGCATATCAAATACTATGTCACATATTATACATACATATTATATGCATATCACATATTATGTATATTTTTATATGTACATATTATATATTTTATATATGTATGTGCTAAGTATATATATTTTATATATATGTTTGTGTGTTTATATATATAATCACCTCATCTTCTCTTTACCTAGTAACACAGGATTGGCAATACTGTCCTGTAGCCTTTTACGGTAGTCATGGAGTTCAGCTGTGACAAATTAATGTGTATCATTCTTACCCTCCCATGGTAAGTAACTCTAAAAAAGGAAAAAATGCATATGAAGAAATTGTTTTAGCCATTGAACAACAAAGATTGCAGAGCTCTAATCTTGAGAGCAGGAAACACATAAGGTGAGCTCTGCGTCCATATTGTGTTCCTACACAGAAATAGTTTTAAATACTCCACAGAAGTAGAGCCCAAACGGAAAGCATCAGTCTCACTAGACAAAGGAAACATAGATCAGAGTTTAGAGCTGCTATGGCAGCTGGAATTTGCCAAGCAAGATACTAGAAATAAGGAAGCCGTGCCATAAAGACCTCCAGAAATTTGCACTGAATCTCCTTAAATCTAAGCTGTATGTGAATAGGGAAAGATTCAACAAGGACTGGCAGAGAACAGCTACATGCAAGCTGTGAGCTGATCAGAGATCACAGATGTCACTCATTGCTGACGCTGACAGATATTGGATTTCCAACCAAATTGAGTAGATTGTCCTCAGTGAATACCTCTGCCATGAACTTAAATCTTCAGAAAAGACACCTGTTGGGGTAGGGCTCCTACTTTAACCATAGAGTAAGAACTGCTGGAAAGCCTGTCCCATCTAAACTAAAACCAAACTTTGACAGGACCAAACTTACCTGCCAGTAAATTAACTGACTTTCAAAAACACACATGCACACACACACACACACACACACACACACACACACTCACACACAGAGGCTAATAGAAGATTTAAAGGAAGACAACAAAGCCCAAACTCTCACCAATGTAGCAAACACAATATCATCCAAACAATCAAAACTTGCTAGACATGCAGAGGATCAGGAAGATATAAACCATAAATGAGGGGAGAGGAAAAGTAAACAGAAAAAGAAAATAGATGACACATATACTGGATTGAGTAGATAAGGACTTTAAAATAGCTATTACAAATGTATTCAGAGCTAAAAAGATGGACATAATGAATAAACAGATGAGGAATCTCAGCCAAGGAAAGGATTATTTTTTTTAAAGAAGCAAAAGGAAAATAAAATTCTAGAACTGAATAATACAGTCTTTGCAATT
>NW_012137192.1:3184397-3221864 GCF_000956105.1 Propithecus coquereli
TAAACTGTATTTTATCAAAATTAAATCTGCTGCTGATCAAAAATCATTATTAAGAAAATTAGCATGCAAACCACACACTGGGGAAAAAAAAAAACGTATTTACAATACATATTCTGACAAAGCCAGAATATAAAAAGAACTCCTATGTGTCAATAACAAAAAAAGAACCAAACTGTGTCTTCAGGCACCAAAATAGGATTAGAAGTGCCAGGGATGTATTGGGTGACATGCCTATGAACATACAGGGCAGGGGAGAGGGAGGCCAGGAAAGACTTCAGACTACAAGGCAGTTCTGAAACCCATCCAAGATAAGAAGGAAGGAAAGATTGGTTGGCTAGGAAGAGCCTCAGACTGTAACACAGTCTGAGAATATCTCAGCCAGAATTTTTGAGTAAATGTTGCCCTTTAGAGGAAACCATGTCAGGTGGAAATAGGCTAGACTTACACCCCTCTGGGCTCAGACAGTGACTGGGAGCAGCAATTTGCAATGGTCAGTCAACTATATTTCCCAAAGTAGGTTTTCTCAAAGGGGATCTCTCTATATCATCAGTCATGCAGGAAATATAAGTCAAAACCACAATGAGAAACAAATGCACACCCACTAGAGTCTCTGTGAATAAAAATGTTAACACCACTAAATATTGGTGAGGATTTGGAGCAGCACTAACCCTCATATATTACTTGCGGAAGTGTTAAGTGGTACGACCAGTTTGGAAAATTGTTTGTCAGTTTCTTATAAAGTCAAATGTATACAGACTCTACGACCTAGCAATTTCTCTTGTAGGTATTTATCCAAGAGAAATGAAAACAAGTGTCTATAAAAACACATGTTCAAGAATGTTCTTAGCAACTTTATTCACAATAGTCTAAAATGGAAATGACTCAAACTTTCATTAATAAAAGAATGGATAAACCATGGTATGTTCACACAATGAAATACCACTCAGCAATAAAGGGAATGATCTACTGATATACACAATAACATGGATGGATCTCAAAAATATTCTGTTAAGCAAAAGAAGTCAGACACAAAAGAGTACAAATGGTGTGATTCACATTCATAAAATGAAAACCATCATCTTCTATAATGATAGAAAATAGATCGATGGTTGCCTCAGAGAGGAGGGTACAGTGGTTAACTGAGGAGGGGCATGAGGAAACTTTTTTAAGTTACGGAAATGTTTTGTGTCTTGATAGGACTTGGTGTATGTATTCTTTAGAAGTCATAAGATGCACATGAATGAGCTGTGAACATAAGTATGTATATATTATACACCAATTTTTAAAAAGTAGGCACGACTCTAACCATGAATTTGTAGTAGAGTCACAAACTTGTACATAACCCTAAAATATATAAAGAAAATGTAAATTCTTTGTTTCATGATCTGTTCTTCCCCAAGCGCTCCCCTCCCCCACCTTTCCAGGTAATGGGAAATCAGAACTGGAAATTTACAATAGCTCAATCTCTTTTCCAGTTCAACTAGTCTCTTCCCAAACTAAATATTGAATATATTAAAAATTCCCCTTCCTCTTAGGAGTGGCTCAAATTTTTCTTTATTTCTGACTACTTTTTTGTTTTAAGTAAATGCTTTATCTTACAGTGTCCTGCTCCCTCCCTCCCCGTTCTTTATCCTGAGATGACTTCTGGATCCTGTGACCAGACTTCTTTGCACATTCTTCAAACAGAATTAAAAAAGGCGAGTAAGTTCCCTTTGGTGTCCCCAGATCCTCTCTTATCTTTACTGGAAGATGTCTGGTCTGATCAGGTCCCTAGACTGCTCACAGCTGATGTGTAATTGGCCCCATCTACAGTAAGGTGTTGCATTAAAAACTGGAATCTGTGATTCTGGCCATATATTTCTGTTTGAAAAGCCCCTAAAAACAGTGGCCTCTTCATCCGAACTTAGAGTTCTATAAAAATCCTGTCTCTCAGCATCTCAGTATCCTCCCACTGAGGCTCATGGAAACTTCGGCATTGCTTACCTGACTTGGGTGCTGGGAGCTCTGCTTGTGTTTCACCTGTTAATTTCCTCCCAGCCATCACTGCTGTGTATCACCATGTATCGCAGGGGGCCCCTCCTGAACGCGTATGACCTTCCTCTAGAATCCCCAAGGTTGTTGGTGACTGTTTCCTCTCTACCTACTTCCACCATATTTTTAAATTATTTTATATCTATCTGGGTATCTTTGACTCATCTCCACCCACGTCTTCTGTTTTCTAACTGCTATAATGTCCTCTATGTCATATCCTGAGCTCTTTATACCCCTTTTTGTTCTAATTGTCCAGGACTGACATTAGTTGTGGAAGGCACCGGCCAACTTGGAACAAGGTCTCATAGTGAACAACAACAACAAAAAAATTACTGCATGTTGGTCTAGTATCATCAAGATATTGTCCCATTGTACACGAAATATTTAGTCCTGAGTCTATCTTTTTAAGTCTGACAGTGAAACTAGTTCCACCAGGTTTTATTCCTCTTCTGTCCTTCTGTCCTCCGGGCTTGCTGGCTCTTTAACCAGCAGCAGATCAGGTGGCAAACAGAGAAGTCACAGCACAAATCCCAGCAGCACAGCACCTTTTAGACAACGTGATGCCCATACTAGTCTGATCTTAAGGCTGGCAGAGTAAAGATTAAAGGTCTTTAAAAAAAAAAAAAATGTGGGAAGGAGAAGAGCATTAGGCATGATTTTACCATCTTAAGGTAGGAAATCAAAATCACCAACGTCGATAACCAAAGACCCTAATATGCTTAAAGGTTAATAATAGAGGCATATTTATTAAAATACTTAACTCTCTGGGAGTACTGTCCTTATGGAGAGAGAGGAATATGGGCAGAACCTACTAATCTTCATCCTCCTCACCCCATCAGCATAATATTACACCCATGCCAAGTTACCATCATATTAATACTATTCTAATATCTTCAAGAAAAATTATAACAATCAAAACTAAGATAACCCATCAAAAGTAAAAAATTTCAACTACTTGATCAGTGAAATTTTGACCAGGGCTGTATTTATTCTGTAACAGTTTAAAGATCACATATTTTTCATCATGATACAACATGAATATCAAAAAAGGCCATATCTCCTTGTTTCAGCAGACAGTCGTCGTCATTTTATTGCAGTGTATTTTACTGCCCTGAAACAATCTCAACCAGAAACCACTTGTGACTTAAATTACTCTGGTATTGCCTAGAATGTCTGTAAGGAAGCAGATTTATCCACCTTTGAATGTTATTGTTGCAATCCAGGAACGACTCGTGTTTTCATCTAGTGGGACCCAGTGTGACCTTTCTGCTAAAATTCTAGCAAAAGGACACAACAATCTATCTAACCTGCACATATGTGTTCATGTTCAATGCAAATGCCTTGACAAGGAAACCTAGGTCAGAGGCTCCAATCAATCACTGGGATTTGAGGCTTTGGCTGGACTCTGTAATGTGAACTCCTTTGTGGCCGGAACTCTCCTTCCCAGATGTGCCCGCATAATACCACACAATGGCCCATTTGATCAGTTAACGCAACCGACCAGGTCAGGTGGTTGTTGTTGTTTATTTTTCTTCTATTTATTTAAATGAAAGAACCAGAGAACTGCAGATGAAGTTGAAGTTCCTTTTGTTACCCTTCCCAAGACCATCCTCTTCCTCCCTCCCTAAGCTTCCATACTCTTGAATTTGATGTATATCCTGTTTCATAGATTTGTGATTTTATTACATCTATGTGTGTATGTGCCCCTCCATACATTTTTAAATGCTGTCATGCTGTCCATACCATTCTGCAACTTTTGTTTCCATTCAACGTAATGTTTATGAGATATACCCACGTAGACACATACGGCTTTAGTTCATTTTAACAGCTACATTTGAATTCCATCACAGGCATAAAGCACAATTTATATATCCATTCTCTTATTAATGGACATTTAAGTTGTTTCCAGTTCTTCTCTATTACAAACAATGCTGCAGTGTCCTCGTTCAGGTCTCCTGGTGAACACGTGCAGGAATTTCTGTAGGGAATTCCTGAAAGCAAAGAGCATATGCATTTTCTACTTGCGTAGTGGATATTGACAAATCAATTCAAATTCATGTTATAAATAGGGTAGTTACTTTTCTGTAACTTACACAGCCCACTCCCTCTTTGACTTGTTCATCTGGGTGTGTAATTTGCATCCCAAATAACATGGGCAGAACAGAACTCCTGTTTCCATATCCTACCCCGCAGCCAAACTGTTCCTCCTCCCCGTGCCTTTCCATTGCCACTGACACCACCACCCTCCATCAATTGTGCTGCTCAAGCCTAGAACCAGGTGACACGTTATTCCCAACTTCCTTTCACCTCCACATCCATCTCAGCTCCCCCAGTCCCCACCATCACTCCCGTCTCAGTCACCATCATCTCTGTGGACCTCTCTGAGAGCCCCTGATATCCTTCCAAATCTCCACCTGCCTCTTGCCACAAGGCGGCCAGAGTGGGTTTTGTCAAAACATGAATCTGAGGCTATCTGCTTCCTTGCTTAAATCATCCCTTGTTCTTGGAATAAAATCGGCACTTAGCCCGCGAGGCCCTATCTGATCTGAGCTTGCTCCCTTCTCCTGATCCACGCAGGCACACCCTCCCTCTCCGCGACTCTCAGCCCATGCTGCTCTTCTATCCTCACACCTGCCAAGCCAAGTCCTGCTTATGGACCGTCAGACGGTGTCCTTTCCCAGAATGTTCTGAATTTTTGCTAGGCTGGCTTCTTCTTGCCCCATAGGTTTCAACATAAATATCATGTCATTGGAGAGGTTGTTTTTAACCACTTAACTTAAAGTTATCGCAATACCTTGTTTCAGTTTCATCAGAGTGCTGATATTTTCTTGTTTCTACTTGTTTATTTGATAATTGTCTTATTCACCCTTTTAGAAAGTCAACTTCATTAGAGAGGAAACTTGTCTGCCCAAGGCTGTATCGCCTACAATAGCATGAAGTTTATAGTAGGTACTCTGTGACTATTTGCTAAGTGAGTGGCTGAGTGAATAAATAATAGTGCAAGAGAATTTTTCATTTTCTCCTTCTTATCTTAATGCTATCTATACATGGACAAATATTTAGTAGACATTATTAGGATGTCTTCATATGATAAATTTGGAGGCATATAATGTTCCTTGCTTTTTCCTATTAACTGATTTTTAAATTCAACTTTCTCAAACTTCTTTAGCCAGAGTAGCATACTACCTTCTTTAATATCCTAAATCATTTTTAACGGCCTTCCCTAATAGCCTCTATGGTCCTGCATTGTGGCAATTTATTCACATGTCAGTTTCCCACACTAACCTGTGAGCTCCTTGAGGCAGGCACAGTACTGGGTCCATCTTTGTATCTCCGGAGCTTGGTGTCTAGAGTGAATGAATGATGGATAAATGGATGGATGGGTGAAAAATGTCTACCTACTCTTGCTATAATGGTCAGAACCAAAATGACAAAAAAATAAAAGGGAGACAGACCTGCATTCCTCTCCAAAAGAGGGAGCAATAGAGTTATTATCACCTGGGTAGTTCTGAATATCAGCAAATTGAGCAAAGCCAGGAAAATCAAATTATCACCAGATGAATCCTTGGCTTGCCAAACATATTTTTATTTAAATCATTTATGAATTTGCTTATAATGTATGATAAACATTTTGTTTTATGTATCTTTTATTTTTAGCATTCTATACTCATATAAACATTCACAAACACTTTCTTTCTATGCCGTGGATATTGTGTTGAGACTCTACTGCTAAATTTGCTACTTTTTAATTAAATCAATTTGGTTGTCATCATCTTACTAAGTGACTTCTTTCTATTTTTCTCCCAAACGCTTATTATTAAATATTCAAGCTTACAGGAAAGTTGAAAGAAATGTGTAATGAGCACTCACATACCATCTAGATTTAATAATTATAATCTTGCCATATTTATTTTATATCTCTATCTATATACATATATACGTGTATTTACATTTTTGCTAAAAATAAATTATACACATTATGATACTTCACTGCTAAATATTTCAACCTGCATTTCCTAAAAACAAAAGCATTAATCCACATAATCTCAGTAGCATTATTTCCTTCAGAGAATTAATAGTAATTCTATATATCATTTAATAAGGAGCTCATATTCAAATTTTTTTCAACTGACTCCAAATTATATTTTATAGATTTTTTTTGAACTAGGATTCACGAGGGCTCACACATTTTGCTTGGTTGTTATGTCTCTTGTCTCTTTCACTCTACAAAAGTCCCCGCCACACACAAATTTTTTCATAACACTGACTTTTTGCAGAGACTGGGTCAGTTGCCTTCTAATGTGTCCACTTTCTGGATTTGCCTCAGGGTTTCTTTGTGATGTCATTTAGCTGTTTCCTCAACTCCCTGTGTTTCCTCTAATCTAGAAGTTATAACTAGGAGCTTGATTTGATTCCGGTTAAAAATGGTTTTTTGCAAGAATACTTTGATGGCTATTCTGAGTATTCCATATTCTTTCAGAAAGTACATAAAGTCAGGCTGCTCAATTACTAGTGATGCTAAGTTTGATCACCACGTTATAAAGCTAAGATTTTCCCTTTGCAGGGAGCAATTAATCTCAATATAAGAACTTAACAGAGTTAACATCAGTGAAATGCCTACTATGTGTCAGGCACAGTGCTAACTTTCTAATCTTCCTAACAATCCTAGAAGGTATGGATGACTCTTTCCACTTAAAGATGAAAAAATCGAGGGTCCAATAGGTGGTGGCACTTTGCCTAAACAGAGAATCTTCTCCCTAAGCTACATTCCTTGCAACACTGATGGGTGTACAGGGATGAGGCAGCGGGCAGTGTTTTCTGGTTCCTAATCTGTTTCCTTGGTTTAGCCAAGAAAACCACGGTCAGATAAAAATAATAATAATTCTTTTTTCAAAATAAGTAGTTGAGGCTTTATGACTAAAAACTCTTTTAAAATAGTTTTATCTATTTTAACTCTTATTTCAGCACTTCCTACATGCAGTTGTTTACCTCGAAACACAAGTAAGTGATTGTTGATAGAAGTAGAACTTCACATTTTACTTTATATAGTTATTACCATTAAATTATAACTTTGGAAACCTATTTTCTCATTTGAATTTTCTGGACAGGGAATTAGGAACATAGGTAGTACTATCTTCTCCTCACAGCTGTGAGAATTGTAGATATGACAGGTAAATCTATCTCCAGTTTTAATGATAACAGAAATATTCATTACTGCTATTATATAAGCATGTTCCACTCTCTTCCATCTTAGGGGGGAAAAGACACGCTCAACATTTTAGATACAACCTTTTCTTTTACTTTTCCATCACATGGGTTCTTCCTCAAAACAGCAGTCAAGTGAATTGTCACCTCTGAGCTGGGAATATCTGGGGTTCTGGCAGAACACACAGGGTAGAAGACAGAGAAGTTGCAAGGAGCAACTGTTGGCTGAAAAAAAAATCAAGGGATAATTACTATTACATGGGAATTTACACACTTCCTTTAAGTTTGATAAAGGCCCTTGTGCTCAGATTGGTTGGAAAATACCAGAATGGTCTATGCTCACTGTCTGCACCTCTTAATTCTCTGCGGTCTGGCTTCTACTCGCCTCAACTTCACTTAGAATTGTTTACTCCTTCTCTTATTTGCCTTCTCTGTAATATTTAATTGTGTTGCATGCTCCTTACTTGGCAATCTTTGCCTTCCGCTGGCCTTCCATGACACTCCACTCCCCTGGCCTTTATCCTATTTCTCTGACCATTCTTTCTATACCTCCTTTGCCAGAATTCTCTTTCTCTGCCCATCTCACACACACTGGTATTCCCCAGGGTCATGTCCCAGGCCAACTTCTCAGTTTGCACGTTCTTCCCGAATGATCTCACCACTGTTGTGGCTTCGACCATGGCTTGTGCTTGGATGAGTCCCAACTCCACCTTGGGGATACATATCCCCCCAGTTCTCTCCTGGGGTGCGTCTCTACTCTATGTTCCCTGGGAAGCTTAGCATGCCCCAAACTCAACTTATCAAATTCCCTCTCTCAACCCCCGTTAACCTGCTCCTCTTCCTTTCTCCCTCATAGGTTGGAATGTTCTGCCTCTCTCATACTACCCCAAGCCAGAGATACTGGATTCATCTTGGACTCCTCTACTCCCTCCTGAACCCCCATCCTGTGAATCACCAAGTCCTGTGAGACTATTACTTCAATTCTTTTTTTTTTTTTTTGTCCTTCTCTTTCTCTTTCTACCCATAGCCCATTGCCTTGTTCCATTTTTGGTCTGAATTACTGCAAATTTCCTAACTGGTCTTCCTGTCCCAGTCTGTGTCCCCTCACATCCCCTACCAACAGTCTTCTATGGCAAGAATGTCTATGTAAACCACAAACCTGATTAAGTTATGCCTCTGTTTGGAACATTGACTTGATCTCCTGCTGCCCTGGGTTAGAGTTTGAGTTTCTTTGCACAGCATAAAAGGTTCTTCATGATCCTCCTCCTGCCTCCTTTTTGGTGTCATGTCTCAGCACAACCTCCTTTTATCATACTAAACTACATATTCTTGGGATGAGGAGTGTCCTTTCTTTGTTTCTGTGCTTCTGCTCATACTCTTCACTTTTGCTAATGTGTCCTTCCCAACCTTTCATGGCTAATTCACACGTGTCCTTCAAGATTAAGCTCAGACATCACCATATCCAAGAAGCTTAGCATCACCATATCCAAGAAGCTTAGCAAACAATCTGTTTTGGCCATTGTTCCATCTACAGATTTGTGATTCCAAGTAATTAAGCATGCTCATCTTTAACAATGATTGATCTACTTTAAAATGTTAGATCCTTGTATCACATGTGTTTGCTTAGTGCATAGGAAGAAATTTTATCTCTCTTTCATAATTACCACTTTACTCTCATTAGTAGTGGAGTCCAGCTTTCAACCCAAGAGACCTGGGTAACCCCTGATATCATGCTTGCTCTAATCTGCACCCATCTATTGAAAACCAAATTTTGCCCAGATTTCTCAACCATTTGTCCAGGCAAAATTACCACATACAGTTGTGCAGGTTGTACACTGCATACATTCAAAATGGAACCTATGTGGAGATCCTATTCTAAGACTCTCCTCTGTGGCAAATGATCAGATAAATCCAGAATGCCACAATATACTACTCCTGCTCCAGCTACATCCAATAGATTGGGCCACCTTGCATGATGAGATTATTCAGGTTTAGCCCTTGTTGGTATTTCTCTAGAAAATTATGTTTTGATTAGATAGTTGGCTATCCCTCTCAGGGATGAGCTCAGGAAGTGGCAACAATGTGTGTTAAAACAAACAAACAGAGGACAACTTGCATTTTCGAGTCAGTCAGGCCTGGGTTTGAATTATAGTTCTGCTAATTGCATAGTCTTAAGCAAGCTCCTTAATCTCTTTGATCTTTATTTCCCTTCTTTACTGGCTAGTAACACTTAACTTACAGAGATAACGTAGTATTAAATAAGTTAAACATCTGTAGATGACCCAGCACTAATCCTTACTAATTTATGTTTGCTCTTCCAACAAGTTTTGCAGCACAAGGTGCCATAGATCAAGGTGTAACAAAGACACACATCATCTATTTACTTGACAGTTCTAAGTACCTACCTCATCTAGACATCTATGACATCCAGGTCACAAAAAAGTAAAAAGGATATCAGTCAGAAATCCTCTAGTTGTATGTCCTGAGTTCAGAGGAAGATAACTTCAGCTAAAATTATTGCTACTTACATTTTTTGGTTTTGTTATGATTTACTCCTACTGCTGTTTCCCTGCTTATTTAATGTTTTTATCGTGTGAGTTCTCAACAAACATCTGATTTCTCTCTTTCAGCTGCCACTGTTTCTCTCACTGTTGCTGCTGCTGCTGCTGCTGCTAAGAACATTGGAATTAATTGATTAGAGAAATGAGGGACTTCAGGATTCTCTTGTCTGCAATAATTCAAGTCATTTGAACAAACCCAAAGCAAAGCAGCCCAGGCCAGAGATTCTTGAAGATATAGTGTTCACAGATCAAAAATGGCATTAGGGAACAGTAAGGGACAATGTTTCAGTATTTTGTGAGCAGGCTGGTGGTGGAGCTGGAAGGATGTTTCAGTGGCAGATGGAATGTGTTTCCTCTGTGGAGAGAATAGCTATCATTCCTTTGAACTTGTGTTCCAGGTAAATCTTTGAACAATTCATCGGGGAAAACATAACAAGGTTTATAATAGTTAAACCTTCTCGGAGGAGCCCAGTCCAATGTCCCCTTGCCAGACCACACTGTCACATGGAAGGGGAAACAAACTTATGTTAATGTCCAAAAGGCTGTGCTCTGGGAAAATACAAAAAACCCAAAAGACAAAAGACAAGTATCAAAAAACTAATGAAGGATTTTTCCAGCTGGTTGGATTGCTTATGCTAATGTCAGTCCTGATTCCACATGTAGCAGGAAAAGGTAATGAACTCTGTGGAAAGGACATGGATTTGCTGAGACAGAGAAAATGAGTTGGAATCCCGTACCTAGCACTGGGACAGTCTCCAAGGCTGTACACAGATAGTCTAGTTCTCTCTCCTGGGCACATGGTAGGATTGAATTTTCCACCCTCTCAAAGTTAGCTGTGGCCTAAGTTCAGCCAATGAAATGTGAGTACAGGTCAGGTGAGTCATTTCTGCATGGCAGATTTAAGAGGAGATGCATTCTCTTTGCCTTTTGCCACTGTGTTGGTCAATACTCCAATTATAGCTGCCCTGTTAGTCTGGGCCCTGGAGAGATGCTATACAGCAGGCCTCCATTGGACCCCCAATACCATGCTCAAGCAGCATAAGAGGGAATCAAACTTTTATTATTTTCTGTCCCTAAGATTTTAGGATTTGTTTGTTCCAGCCATGTAATCCAGTCTATCCTGGTGGATACAAGCCCTTTCTGTGGATTATTGAACAAAATTCTTGCTTCTTTGAACATCAGATTTCTCATTTCTAAAATGGAGATACCTCTAAAAATAGCTAGGCTCATCCAAGGATCTAAAATTAGCACATAAACAGTAAATCCTTTTAACAATGACAATTCTTATCCTTGCCAGATCTCCATTACTAAGAATGGAGGAATTCGTCTTCCCAAAGTGACTTCAGAACATATTTCCTTCACAAGGTCTGGCTTTGGATTAAGAACAGCCCCAAAGATAATAAAAATCTCCAGTGAACTTTATCATCAAGCTTCCATTAAGGAACAGAATCTACTGCTTAAACATTAGCTAATAGAATCAGAAGCTTAAAACTAAAGAATTTTATAGCTATAAAGTGTCAGATGCAAAAGTTTTGCTGATAGAAGAGCAGAGCACCCTGCCAGAGTATTTTCCTATTCCCTATCTGGTCCTGTCCCCAACTGGAGAAGATGTCTTGTTACCTGTCGGGGCTCTGTGATGTGGAGGACAGCCAGGAGGCTTGAGTCTTGCATCTTGCACAACTGGCCATCCACCCTCACCATTTCCCATTCTTGGATTTACTTCTTTGCATTGTGCATGTGTGTGTGTGTGTGTGTGTGTGTGTGTGTGTGTGTGTGTGTCTGTCTGTCTGTGTCCCTTAGTAGACTGTATATTTCCAACCCATCTTCCTTCTCTACAGGCAGTTCCTACTGCAGTATCTATAATATAATGGATAATCACCAATTCAAACTTTAATCATTTCCTGTGAAAGGGGACCTTACCGCATCCCAAGACTCTCCTACCCATGAAAATAGTCTTCTTATTTTTTGTATCTGAACAGACCTTTTTAGAACACTCATCCCCTGCTTCAAACCCACCTCCTGAAATAAAACAGAATACTCCTGCACTCTCTTCTCTGGAGATTAGAAAAATAATCATCATGTTGACCTTTAATCTTCAACTCTCTTCATGGGCTCTGATGTCTAGATGCCTTATCACTTTTGTGATAGATTCTTGTTTTCATTGTTCCTCTTAAAATATGGTGCATAGATCTGTTCTGTCAAGTAATATGGGATTTCTTTGATGGCAGCAATAGCATCTGTTATGACAATGCTTAATTCTTCAAAGGATAACAAGGTTTCTGGCTCGTTACAGGGGCTCAATAAATATTACTGAACAAATGTGTGAATATAAACAGTATGCTCTGGAGTGGTCTATATCAGTTCATCTGAGACCACATCTTTTTTTTTTTCCATGACCTCTGTCTCACCAGTTGTCACTGCCACTTCCTTTCCTGTGTGTGACCACACAGGAAAACATCTGACTGCTCTGTGTCTTATCAGAGCAGTAAAGTCTGTATGTGAGGCTACGCTCAAGCTTGTCTTCCTGAGCACCCTAAGTAGCTGCTTTGCTGGGCTCCTTCATGCTGCAGGACTCCAGGAACTGTCTCAGAACATGCCGCCTCCTGGGCAACTGAGTGACAAGTAAGGTCTACCCCAGCCTAAAAACTTCTTCGCGGTCTGTTCCCTGCCTCCTCCAGACTCACCTCATTTCCCTCACTCACCTCCACTCCACGCCTGTGCTCCAGTCACACTGCTTTCTCCTGATTCCTTGAAGACGCCATGTTTCTTTCTACCTCAAGGCTTTTTCACATGCTATTCCCTTTGCATGAAAGGTTCTCTTCCTTTCCACTCCCCTTCATTTAATAAACCCTGTAAGGTTTGCAGATGAGTGCTCATCTGCACTCAATCATCATTTCCTCAGAAGAGTCATTCCTACCGCCCCCCCAGACTAGGACTGGCTGTTATTTGGTTTTTCTACCATTGTCTACCTTTCCATCATAGAATTAATCATAGTTTATAATTATGCCATCATGTATGTTTATTTCTAAGTTCCATGAGTGCAGGAACTTTACTTACATTGATTGTTGCGGGGTCCTCAGTGTCTAGAACAGCACCAGACACACAGCAGGCACTCAAGAACTATGTGTGTTGAGGGAATGCATTAACATCTTTCTTTTTCACTAAATTTGCAGCCTCCATGAGGAAGGATAGTGTTATTGTTTTTCAGATCGCTGTGTGCCTAAGGAAGGACCTGCACACTAGCTGGCACCAAGTAGGTACTCACCAACAATGTGAATAAAGAAAGAAGGAAAACAACATGAGGAGGAGGAGGAACAGGAAGAAGAGACATGACCAGTCATAGCACCTCCTTCACTCTCAGAAGTGCCTCAGTTTGGACAATAAATCATATGGTCACCGTGGTTATGTCTCATTACTATTTCAAAGATATTTTTTAGGTCAAAGAGCAAGTAATGTGGGAGAGATTAGGACTGGAAATTTGCCTTATGTGTATAGAGAAGTCACAGGTAGAAAGCCAGATAGTATAATTCCATTTCTGACATCCCCTTAGGAGTTTCAAGGAGTCTCAGGGGTGCCCTGAGTCTCAAAATGGGCTGTATCTATCCAACTGCTTGTGAAATCTTAGATCTGACTCAATTCTTTGTTATATTAGTGGAAAATCAAAATACCTGGAAAACATTCCACTACCCCATCTCTCCTCCCACCCACCCACCCACACACATACACACACACACACACACACACGAATACACACACATGCATAAAATAACTTCCGGGAGATGTCTTAGTCCATTCAGGCTGCTATAATAAAATGCCATAGCTGGGGGGACATATAAATAACAGAAATTGATTTTTCACAGTTCTGGAGTCTGGGAAGTCCAAGATCAAGGCACCAGCAGATTTGGTGTCTGGTGAGGACCTGCTCTCTGGTTCTCAGATGGCACCTTCTTGATATGTCTTCACATGGTGGAAGGGGTGAGGGATCTCTCTGAGGTTTCTTTTATAGGGGTACTACTACTCCTGTTCATGAGGATGGAGCCCTGATGACCTAATTACCTCCCAAAGACCCCATCCACAAATACTACTGCATTGGGGTTTAGGTTTCAACACATGAATTTCGGGAAGACACATTCAATCAATAACAGGGGAAAGTAGAGAAGAGAAGTATGTGACTTTAAATGTTTTCTACAATCTCCAAAAGTCATGGCTTCTGTCTTCAGACTTTCCAAATCTAGTTTTTATTTCCCAGAATGAGCCTGATGGAAATCTTGAAAAGAGAGAGGCACGTTTGAGCCCAAATCTAAAGGAGTAAAAACTATTCTGCCTTCTCCCGGTCACTCACTTGACTGCAAAGTTTTCAAAGTTGAAATTCTGTATTGTTTTGGTTTTTTTTTAAATCAAGTTTAATGGAGAACAGAGCTCATTCCTGACATGTGGATTCTGGGAACCAATGTAGTCTCAGAGCCCCAGATTTATCTCCCAGTGTTCAAAGTAGTTTCTTTTCCAAAACTTCTTGTTACCTTGGGCTTATCTCTCTATGTACTGTCATGATAGTTTACCATAGCTCAGTGCCCAGGGAGTCACTTAGGCCCTTTCCTTCCACATCCTAGCATGAGCTGCTGAGCACATTCAACAGGAGCAAATACTTTTGGCATGCACGTGCACACACACACACACACACACACACCTATCCCTTTACCAATGAGACTCAGTTCCTTTCAATATGCTCACATATATGTTCAGATTATGCCAAGGTGTTAGTTTATAGGAATGGATGTTGCCATTCCTGATATATGAATGTGGTCTAGCCACCATATGTAGATGGATGGATAGGTAGGTAGTTAGATAGATAGATAGATATAGAAATATGTATACATTTATATATGAGTATATCCATTCATTCATTCTACAAATATATACCAAGTGTCTTCGATGAGTCAAGCTCTGCTCTAGTTGCTTTGGATACATCAGTGAACAAACCAGACAAATATCTCTGCTCCTTCTAGAGCTTATATTTCAGCCGGGATGAGGGGGAGAGGAGCAATGTTAAAAAGTAAACATAATAAATAAGTAAATTATGTGATATCTTAGAAGGTGATAAGAGCCAGAATGGAGTAAGACAGATCAAGTACCTGGGCTGGAATGGGTGGGTTGCAATTTTAAATAGAGTGATAGAGTGATTATGTAGATTCCATGGAGAAGCTGACACTTAAACAGAAACTTAAAGTAAGTGAGGAAATAATCTATGTGATGTCTGCTGGGAAGGGTCTTCCAGTTACAGAGAACAGCCAGGGCAAAGACACCAAGGTGGGAATATACCTGCGTTTGTGGAGTAACAGGGAATAATTCATATTATAATGATGGGGGAGAGAATATTAAAGCAATAGAGAATGTAGTCTGAGGGATAATGGGAACGAGATCACATAATGCACATAGATATTATACATAGATGCTGTGCATGTATGTATAGTACATACACTTGGACATCTTTGTATTTTTAGTTTTAAATGTATTTTTAGTCTTACATATATTTTATTATCTAAATATCTGTTATAAACATATATAAAAATATAAATAGTATGTATTATTTGTGGGACACAGTTTATTTGATCATGTCTATATATGCTGTACCTATAGTAATAGATGTTCATTCATGTATTTATTGTGCAGTTAAATGAACATGTGACTTCATGGAATATGTGTGGCATCCTATGTGCAAATGTGCAAGTGTACTTATATACTACACTAATGTCCACATCTACGAATAGCCTGCAATACTTCAAATGACAGGAAAGTCTCACAGGTGTGTAATTATGTGAAATAGCCATGTATTCATGGGCTCTCTCTGCAGGCCCCTGGCAGGAGGCAGGGACCAATGTCATTCCTCCCGAACACTCCTCCCATGACAGAAAGCATCAGTGCTGAAGAAACCAGCAAATGCAGACAGGTCTCAAAGATTATGGGTCTGAATCATGAGACTGGAGAAGATACCAAAGCCATGATCATTTGATCCTGGAGCACATGCAAGGGTTCTACGACATTGATAACTCATTGGCTGATTCTGGCACTGCGTCACTGACCCCAGCACTTAGAAGTGCCTACCTGTTCTTTGTCATATCCGACAAAAGAGTTTCTTTTTGTCTCTTTCTTTCTTATTCTTTTTCTTTAACTTGTTGCAGGTAAATAAATTGCTGATACATTTGTGTTTTAATTTGAGATTTTATTCTTAAAAAGTTTGGTGGATGGGATGAGATGTGAGGTTGTTGTCTTTTTTTTTTTTTTTTTCATTTTCCATACTTGCCAGGGTTGTAAACCTAAGGCCAAGTTAATTAAAGTCAATGGAGAATGTATTCTTTTTATTAAACTTTCTCTTTCTATTGATTTTTCCCTCTCATACAAATAGTACAGACTTAGTTCTCAAAATCAAAAACACTGTAGAGCAAAGAAAAGGAATAATCAGGCTCCTAAGATTATTTACAAACTCTGACACAGGATTTCAGAGATGGCTAGGATTTCAGAGGTGGCTAAACTGGCAAGATGGTAAGAATCCAGGTCAGCTAAGGACGGGCAGACCCAGCTGTGAGCCAGCTAAAGTCTGGGAGGCCAAACTCCAGGTAAATTCAGCTTATAAAAGCTGTGTTGGTTTCTTCACAGTGCAAACATGTGGATCATTGCAACAGCCTCCTAGTTTTCCTTCCCATTTTTATTCTATTCCCTCTAATCTATTCTCCATCCAGTAGTTGGATGCATCTTCCCAGGGAATAATTCTGACAATCCCACTTGTAGGCTCAAATTCTTCACTGGCCTCTGCTAACCAAGGGTCAGCAAACTACAGCCCACAGGCCAAATCCAGCCCACCACCTATTTTTGTAAATAAAGTTTTATTGAAACATAGCCATGCTCATTTGTTTATGTATTGTCTGTGGCTGCTTTTGCACTACAACAGTAGAATTGAGTCGCTGTGACAGAGACCATATGGCCTGGGCAGCCTAAAATATTTACTATTTGGACTTTTATGGAAAGAATTTGCCAATCCCTGCTCTACCCATCACTGTCTCAGTCTAACATTAAAGGCCTTCCAAACGGTGACCTCAGATTGGCTTCCCATTCTAATTCCTATAAACTTCCTTACATTGCACATGTTAGAGTCCATTTGGATTACCTGGTATTCCCGCAGACACTCATTGGCAGGATTACATGGTCCCATGTCCATTTCCTCTTCTTCTGGTAACAGCGCTTGAGTTTTCTTTGGGAAACTGCTCGTCTTCAATGGTTTTAAGGGAGCTGATCCCACCCCAGCTGCAGGAGGAAAACCACGGCAAGACCTGGCAATCTAAGCATTTCGTTTTCTTTATAATGACTGATTCTGAAGTCATCACATGGCCAAAGCCAGACCAGTGAGGTGTAATTCTGGACTTTCGTTGGAACTGTAGGGAATGAGAAACTCTTTGTGCCACCAGGTTCTTAAGCCTGTCACCTGTAACGAGCACTGGGGAGAGATGACTGGAGAATGAAGCCAATACAGGGAGATGCAGAGCCAAGAGATAGAAAGGAAAGGGCTCCATTCCAGTGGCTTATTGTAGGACCTGGTGCTAGCTACACCTGAAGCTACACTACTTCCATACTTTTCATTTACATGAATTAGTAAGGTCTTTTTTTTTTTTGCTTTTTGAGACAATATGAATGGGTTTCTGCCACTTGCAATTGAAATATTATAGAACTGATGCAACATGCCTCCTCCACGCCATTGCGCCATCTCCTCCCTTTACCCTGAATGCCCTCTTCCCACTTCTCCCTGACCACATTTTATCCAGCTTTAAAGACCCATCTCAAACCTCATCTTATCTATGAAGCCTTTCTTGACCACTCAATGAAATATAATATCTCTCACTTTTGAGCTTCGTATCTTATTTCTACCTTTCTTATCACCAAGTGCCATGCTTTGTACCTTATACTAAGTGCATGAAAATGTTTATTGAATAAACAAACAACCTGGTGTGAAGACAATGATTCTTTTAATCAATGCATTTAGGATGAGGGTGCTGGAGGAATGGGAAGATTGGGGTATGTTTTTATCTGACCTCATAAAATTAATTCTGATTTTTTAATAGTATTAAACTTTCAGAAATGTTACAAGAGATTGCTCAAAGAGCTCTTATATATTCTTTACCCAGATTTCTCAATTGTCAACCTTTGGCCATATTTGTGTCCTCCCCGAACACACACACACACACACATACACAACACACACACACACACACACACACACACATTGTTCTTGTTCTTTTCTGAGTCTCTCTAGAGTAGTGTGTATATCCCCAAAACAGACACAAATCCTCTCCAACATGAATCCAGTGCACCCATCCAACTTAGGTAATCAATATCAGTACAGGACCACTCTCCAATCCACAAGCCCCGTTCAATTGTTGCTTTCTCAATAATGTCTGTTTTATCTTTCTGGTCTAGGATCCAATTCAGCATCATACATTGTACTTACTTGTGATGTCACTTGAGTTCCTCAGTCCTTTCCAATTTTTCTTGAACATGACAGTTGTGGATGACAGGACTTTCATTCTTTAGGATGTCCTTCAACCTAGGTCCATCCAACATCTCCTCATGACCAGATCCAATGCATAGCTTCTTTGCGGAAATATCACAGAAGCAAATGCTCCGTTCCTCTCAGCACGTTCCATGGGGAGGCACCTAACATCGCCCTGTCTGAACCCCAGTGATGCCACACCTTGATCACTTGATCAAATGGCTTCTTGCCAGGTTTCTCCACTCTAAAGTCACTACTTGTGTCTTTGTAACTGATAAATATTTTATGGCAAGATATTCCAAACTAATATACTAAAAACTTCAACAAACCTCTAAACCACCTGCATTAGCATCTGTTAATAATTCCTGCCTGAAACAGTCACTATCATAATTCTCCTTCTCCCCTCATCAGTATGAACACAAAGATTCCTATTTTATGCAAAAGGTGGTAATCTGTTACAATCACTACTTACTTATTTTGATTGCATTTATTTCATTTTGACAATTATTTATTTAAATTGTCCTAGATTTGGCCAGTAGGAGCCCCTTCAACTTGACTCCTGTTTTCGTTTGACTTGTCCCCATATTCTTTGAGCATTTCCCTACTTTCTATTGCCAAAAATGTTTTGAGCACATCTTACGGTATTCCTGCCCCAGCCTTGGAATCAACCGTTTTCCTATGGGGCCTTGGTTCCTTTTAGTGAAAAATTGTATTTGGAAAGCAAGATATGGGAGCTGGGTGTACACATTGCTACTTAAATGACATTGTTTTTAGGCCCTTTCAGCAGACAGTGATAAGAAGAATATGCATGTATATACATACATTAACACACATGCATACACACACATACATATATATATGCATCTATGTCTATTTCTACATCTATGTTTATATATTTTAACACAAAGCTATGGATTCACTCCAATATGTCCAATTCCGACCTAACACTTAGGTTTCTTTCTAGACTTCTCATTTCCATATTTATAAATCTCTTCTCTGATTATGCTCAATATTGACTCTGATATTTTAACAAGCTTGAGAGCAAGGATCTTTTCTTGCCTTTGCACTCACCAGAGAGCTGCCAATGTGTTCAAAATGCAGGGACTCAATAAATCAGCCCTTTGGTGCCTGGGCTAGGAGCAACCTTGGTTTTAATAACCCAACTAACAGGCTGGAGAATTTTCAGGAAATCAGGAGGCCAGTCATGTGCCTCACTTTCTGACTCCATACGAGGCAGGAGATCTTCGGCCTTACAGTCATCTTAAAATGAGATATGAAAAAATATTCTCAAAGTCTCTCTGAGGCTCTCCAGAGACAGGTGCTATATATATTCAAAGTGTAATCATTGTTGCTGCATGGAAAAATTTCTCTCCATCCATCTTGTGCTACAATAGATGGAGAATGTTTTCCAGGATCACTGCTCTTCTCAGGCTTCTAAACAGGTAAAGCAGCTGAATATTGTATTAGATGCAATGGCATCAGTCAAGAATGAATTATAAACAATATTCAACTCCCATATTTTAAAAATTTCTTTTACTCAAAAAAAAAAAAAATGCAGCACCACACAGGGAATACACATGAAGCTATCTTGTTACTTAAAGTAGGGAATGATTTCAACTCTGAAGGCAGAGGGGACATGCTGTCCACGGTAAAACAATAGACAATGAGCCAGAGTGTCCAAGTGGCCTCCACCGAAGATAGCTCTGTCTTTTCTTCAGTTTGCAACATCACAGAAAATGATGTTGTCTCCTGCTAAGTCCCTTCTTTTGGAAGAAGGAAATTGATTAGGTCCTGAGGGTTTTCATAAATGCATCAGGTGGCTTTCACAGCATCATCTAAAACAGTAAGTGAAGAGTCAGGACTCAAGCAAAGAATGCTACCCTCTCCATTTATCTAACAGCTTCTTTCTGGCCTCCAGATGTAGGTTTCTTTGGCCATGATTATTTATTGCTGGCTATATTTCAGTCCATTAAACTTAGAGACACATACAGACATGATCTCTCTTTTAAGCCCTGCCTAGGATCATACAGAATAGCCACGATAGAAGAAACTTTAGAAACTTCTTGTCTAATTGCATCATTTTATAGGTGAGAACATTTTATCGATGAGTCTTGTCCAAAACGAGTTCCACTCTACCATGCTTTACTTCTTCTCCCTTGTGATTTGTCCCCCTGCATTTAACAGCTATGTCTTGGTTAGAGGTCGGCTCTGGGTTTAGCTACTTTTCAAGATATCACATTTTGTCCAAACAATGTTTGACTCAGGGAAAATGATATACTATGCCTTTGCTCTCAGTCAGTCTCACACTGCATGCCTGGCATAGTAGAAATTGCATTCAAATGACTCCAGCCCTGGCACTGCCACCGACCAGCTGGGTGACCTTAACCTCTCTCAACTTCAACTTTTTCATCTTTGAAATGAAGGTGCTGGATTAAAATATCCATTCATTTCACAAACAAATGTTGAACAAAATAGAAATGCTCCCCCCCACACACACTTAGTTTTTTTGGCGTGTGCCCTTGGGCAAGTTACCAAACCTATCTGTAACTCAGTTTTCTCATCTGTGTAATGGAGAATAATACAAGTGCCTATTTCATTGCTTCATTTGTGAGGACTAAATGAAATGACCACGTAAAGGGCTTGCAACAGTAACTGGCGTTTATGGCAAGTGCTCAAAAAATTGCTTGCTGCTGTTACTATTGTTATCATTCTTATTATTGTTGTTATCATTTCCCTGCTCCTGGCCATGGCTCATATTTGTTTCTTCTGCCTGAGTTGATCTTCCTCTCACTTCAAGTCCACGTCCCACCTGACATTCGGGGCCCAGTTCGAGGACGAGAAATTCCCTCTGATTCTTGTCAGCTTCTTCCCTGGAGCACCCCCTGCCACGGTACTCTGACATGGTAACCTCATTTAAATATCATGTACACTCATGTTTAGTTTCCCCGTCAAGGCTCTTCGATAGCAGGATTTCCATCTGACTCACCTTTGAATCCAAGTGCCTGGCACAGAACCCAGCAACTTGTAGGGAATTAGTAAATATTTGTTGAATGAATTAAGTATGGCATTGCTGAAATAGGAGGTCTACATTGGCTGTATAAATGGTTATATTGATTTTCCATCAATACAATCAAGAGGCTTTTTTTTCCCCCCTAAATGTTGTTAATAAAAAGCTAAGGATTTAGACCAAAAAGAAAAAATCTACATTACTTATCCCAAATGCTGGTCCTTAGACCAGTTTAATCCAAATCGTCTTTGGAGTTCTTTAAATATGTGAAAACCTGGCACCCATCTCCCAAACATTCTGACTCGGTAGGTTTTGTTGGGAATGGAGGAGACCCCCCCAAAATCTTTACTTTTAAAAGGCTTTGCAAGTGATTGCAATGTGCAGCCAGAATGGGGAAGCTAACAACTTTCTCAAGGTTTCCTCCCCTAAATGACTGATTAACTTCAAACCATACAATCTGAGAAGTTTTTTTGTTCTTTTCATGTTCGGTCACAATGTTTTCTCTCTACACTGAAGATCCTCAGTAAATCATCCTAGCTGTTAAGGGGCAGCATATTGGAATAAGCAATGCTGTAAATGACAAGAGTCATTGGTTCTAGAATAAACTTGACCAAATATGTATGAACTTGAATAACTTCCTTTGTCTCCCTAGGTTTTAACTTCCCACCTTTGAAATGGGAGCAGCATGAAGCTAGTTTGGAGATTTTGAAGTGGGTGTGGCTATTCAGCCTTGTCCTATCACAGTGCTGCTTGATCTAGATACAAATCTGTCCTAAGTGAAAATATCTTAAGGGTATCTTGGAAACAGACTGGGAAAGTACTGTTTTTAGCTGTGCCTTTAAAAGGGCAAGAACTTTTCTGCATTGTTCGGAGAGAGAGTCAACAGCTTTGTGTAAACCGTGCCCTAGGCCATGGAATTCCAAAAGCCCACTGGGAAAATGCCAAAGGTAATTCCACTTAGACAATCTCTGTTAGCCACAACTCTTGGTTGCAAGTGACAGAAACAGAACTGAAATTATTTTAGGCTAAAGGGATCGAGTAGCCTGGCAGCTGAGTTTTGAGAACAGCTGGAATTAGGGACTTGAATGTGGCAAGTGTCTCTGCCGCTCTTTGCATGTCACCTTCTTGTGCTCAGCCTGGCTTCCTCCACACGGCAATGGATGTGGTTATTGCTTGTATTTTCATCTTTATCTACCTTGTCTCTTGTTCCAATTCAGAAACTCTTGGGGAGAGACTCTGTCTGGCTTGAGTCACATATCCACATATTAGCCATCTGAGACCATGGAGAAGTACTCTGACTGGAAGATCTTTTAATGTTACAAAGTTTGAGTAAGAAAGGGAACAATTTCCTCCAAAAAAAGGAGTGGTACTCCTCGAAAAATGATGGGTACCGAGAAGGCCAAACAATCATTGCCTACTTTCCGTCCCATAGACATTTAGGTAGGTATGTGTAACAAAAGAGTCGTGAGCTAGCCAGCTACATGAGATGCGATGTAATGAAACACAACTTGGCTCTGCCACCAACTTGCTATGTGACCTGGGGCCACATCATTCATCTGTCTATATTTTACTTACATAAGCAACTGTCTCCTATGCTTGACAAGAGCTCTTTGAGTTGGGACAGCAGGTCTGGCTCAGATTTACATCTGCAAGCCCTAGTGCAAGGTCCAGCCCTTATTAGTACTCGATGTTTTGTGTTTTTTTTTAATTAATATCCAAGCAAAATTTCTGATGTTGCTTACTGAGATACTCATAACACTTAGATTTTTTTTTTAATGAAGAAAAGAAAGTAAAGCAAATATAAAAAAACAAGAAAGAAGGAAGAGTAGTAGAGACGGGGATAAAAAGGGGATGGTTAATGGGTAGAAAAATACAGTTAGATAGAAGGAATAAGATGTAGTGTTCAGTAGCACAATAGTATGACTATAGTTAACACTAATTTGTTGTATATTTCAATATAACTAAAAGAGTGGAATTGCAATATTCCTAACACAAAGAAATGATAAATGCTTGAGGTGACAGATAATCCAATTACCCTGATGTCATCATTATACATTGTATGCTTGCATCAAAATATCACATTGCCCATAAATATGTGTAATTATTCTGTATCTATACTTAGAAATAAAAAATAATTTAACAAAAGAAAAAAAAGAACAATAAAGCCAAGTGCACACCATAAAGTCCTATTTGAAAGCAATATGATACAAGGCTGGATGCAGTGGCTCACACCTGCATCCCAGCACTTTCAGAGGCCAAGGTGGGAGGATGGCTTGAGGCCAAGAGTTCAAGAAAGCAGTGGTGATACATTTGCCTTTAAGCTTCCTAACAGTCAGAACAAAGATGGGAGATGGAAAGACAGTCTATAATTAGGGTTGCTAGATATAGAAAAAATAATAACAGGAAGCCAAGTTAAATTTGAATTTCTCATTAAAATGAGTAATTTTAGTATTTTATATTTATGCTATAGTTATTCTATATTGGGGATATATTTATACTAGAAAAATTATTTAATGCTTGTTGAAAAGTCAACCTTATCTGGAAGTCCTGCATGTTATCTGGCAATACTATGTATAGTTAAGTTTTCTATGCCCAAAAGATAAGGATCAAACCAGTTGCTTGGGTGAAGTTGAGTTTTTCCTAATACCAGATTTCTCCAGGAATTTTAATAAAGGGGTAATGAGGTATTTAATAACGCTTGGTTAACTTAGCTCCCCTAGACTCTCCAGGTCTTGGTTTTCCCCTCTGTACAATGAAGGAGTTTGAGTCAACAATCTACAATGTTCCTCCTTGCACCAATGCTCTAAAATTGTTCATCTGTGATTTTTCATGTTCTGGTATTATACATTTTAACAACTCTGCTGCAGCCAAAGGCTACCAACTGGAGTGCTTACATTTAGCTGAATTCTTTACTTCACCCAAAATGCTGGATGTAGCCATGCTCTGATTCCCCAAATCTTTCAGTCCAGCTTTGGCTGATGGCTCTGGTGCCCACCCCAAAAGGGACTCTATTTCATTGTTCATGTGCATTTTACTGCTAAACTTCTGGGTCCAGCAGGAGAAGAGGTGGTTGCAGCTTTCCTGAAGGAAGTTGAACTGAGGGCTGGGCTATGAGTACATTCCAGGAAGCAGAAGGAGGCTCAGGGAAACAAAGCTACTTATCTCAGTAGCTTGACTAGTGATCCACTGAGTACTAAGCTATATCCAAATTCTACAGCCTTTCCACCACGTAATGATGCTATCTCACAAAGAAGCTAAAGCTCAGATTCTTGAAGAAGTTTGCTCAGTTTTCCAGTCATTAGATTTGTTGCCTTAGTGAAGCTCTCTGAGTTTGGATTCATTTTTTTAACTACAATCTTACTGGAATTTTTTTTTTTTTTGAAATCTACATATTTGAGAGAAGAGAGTCTGGAAAATTCTTTGTCCTCTGTGGAGTCAAAAATTTTCTGGTGTCATGGATCAAACTAATGATTTCAATGGCAAGATGTCACGCTTGCAAGATCAGGCCTCTGAGCTACCCTTTCAACCTCCTCACCTGCCTTCCGTCTGCTCTGAGATGGCCTAACTCAGCAGTCAGACAACTGTTTGCATTTCCCTGAAGATAACACACCCTCCCATACTCTAGGCCCTACCTCTTTCAAGACACAGCTCAAGGATCACTTGTTGGGTTCCTTCAAACTTTTGGCTTGAAGAACCTGGTATAGTGGTCACACTCACCATTGAGTATGATGAGTAGCAATGCTATGAACATGGTTGTGTAAATATCTTTGAGACTCTGCTTTCAATTCTTTTGGCTATGTACCCAAAAGTGGGTTTGCTACATCATATGGTAGTTTTATTTTTAATTGTTTTTAGGAACCACTATACTGTCTTCCAAAGCAGTTGCACCATTTTACAGCCCCACTAATAATGCACAAGGGTTCCAACTTCTCCACATTCCTTTCAACACTTATTTTCTGTTTTTTTTTTTTTAATAGTAGCCATCCTAATGAGTGCAAGGTAATATCTCATTGTGTTTTAATTTGCATTTCTCTGACAATTATTGATGTTGAGTATTTTTTCATATGCCTGTTGGCCATTTGTATATCACCTTTGGAGAAATGCCTATTCCTAAATCCCTCAAGCAGAACAAGTCATTGCCAATCAGCTCTGAGTGCCTACAACTCTTACTACAGGAGATTATCATTTTTGGTTTACACATCGTTAACCCAACAAATTATAAGGTCCTTATAGGAATTTTTTTTTATCTGTTTGTTTTCTATCTATGTACTTCCAGCATTTAATTTACTTGCTAAAGGGAGGAAAGAGGAAAAGGAGGAATGAAGAGAGAAATGTAGGGAAGAAGGAAGAATATTGATATTAGAGTTCTCCAGAGAAGCACAACCAGTAGTATATATGTATGTGTGTGTGTGTGTCTATACGTATATATATATATATGCCCATATATATTATATATGTGTATATTTTTATATATGTGTATATTTTATATATATATATAGAGAGAGAGAGAGAGAGAGAGATTTATTTTAAGGCATTGGCTAACACTGATTATGAGCAGTCCCATGATCTGCTCTCTGTAAACTGGAGGACCAGGGAAGTTGGTGGGATGGTTTGAAGGCCTAAGAGCTGGAGAGATGATGGTGGAGATTACAGTCTGAGTTTGAAGGCCTGAGAACCAGGATCACTGAGAGCAGAAAACTGCTGATGTTCCAGCTCAAGCAGACAGGCAGAGAGGGTGAGTCCTCCCTCCCTTTGCATTTTTGTTCTGTTCAGACCCTCAGTGGATGGAATGATGCACACTCCCACCAGAGAGAGCAATCCACTTCACTCAGTCCACCAGTCCAAGGCTGAACTCTTCCAGAAACACCCTCACAGACACATCCAGAAATAACGCTTAACCAGACGTGCTTGCATCCCGTGGTCCAGTCAAGTCAACACATGACATTAATCATCGCAGTATTCTTTGCTGTCTCCAGAAGGAAGGAAGTTTATTGACATTTTGTTCATTTGTTTTTTCAATTATTATTCTCCTGGTGACTTCTTTTAACAATCTATTTTTTATTTGTTTGTGAGCTTTATACATAACCAATTTTAATAAGTTCTAATTGTTCGTTAATACTGAAGCGTTAGGATTACTTCTTATATTAGTCCAGACTGTGCCATAAAGTCTGAATCAAGGCTAGAGACACTTTGGAAGGAAACGCATCATTGCCTATCTCAGCTTCTTTGGTTTTTCTCTTCTCTCTTTGCACTTGCAGGTATAGGCCCTATTACTCGCATATAATAGAAGGATTAATGCAATTAAAACAATTTGGCACTACTATTCACTGGCACATCAAGTCTAGTCACCAAGTGCTGCCAATTTTTTCCGTAAATATTTTTCCTATCTGTTTCATCTCCCCTAACCACCCTGTCACTGCACTGGACCAAGCTCTCAGCCTCTCCGATCTAAACAATTGCCACAGTCTCTTGGTGGTCAACCAGCCTCCAGGCTTCTCTACCTGTGTTCTATCCTCTCCCCAGCTGCTAGAATGAGCTTCCTAAAACTCAGTTCTAAATTGCTAAATTGTCTTTACTGGTCCCTTTTTGTCTTCGACAGAAAGAGCTGGTCTCTCTAAGAACAACAGTCACGTTGGATGTGACAACCTGATGACTTCATTTTAATTTGATTGCCCCTGTTAAGACCCTATCTCCAAATCAGGTCACATTCTGAGGTACCAAAGGTTAGGAATTCCACATGTGAATTTTGGAAGGACACAATTCAATCCTTAACATCACTCTTTCAGTCCCTTTATACTTCCATGCTTTTGCACACATTGGTCCATTTGCTTGGCATTCTTGTCCCCCAAATCCTGACCTCCATTGGTAGAGTTGATTAATTAAAATCTTCTATTTTCCCTTCTTCCTGTTCACCATTTTCTTACATTCATCTTCTATTATAATCCTTCTTTCAATTAATGACATCTATTCGTTTCCATGTCTATCTCCCTACCTATTCTTTAGGGCAGAGATAGTCTACTTTGCCATTTTATTACCAGTGTTTAGCACAGTTTTCAGAAAATAGTAGGATAACTAAATGTGTGAGAAAAAATAAATTAAAAGTGATGAGCCAGAGGAAATGAAATGTAAGCTGAGTCCCCCCCAAAAGCTTAAAAGTTATCCAAATGAAGAAAATAAGGAGGAACTCTCCAGGTCTGTCCAGAGAAGTAAGGCAATATGGTGTCTTTGTGGGACTATTACTATATAAAGTAGTGAGTTGGAAATTATAGGAAGTATGACTAGACATGTAGACAGAGGTGCATCATGAAGGGTCTTGTGAGCTAAGGATCAGGATCTTACACTCGTTCACTAATTTTATACTCACAGGCATACACATTCACTGACTTCCTACCACATCATGTTAAATCATTGAAAAGTTTTAAGAAAGGAAATGACATGGTCACGTTTGTTTATTAGAATATTAATTTTGGCAGCAAAGTAAAGGTAGATTGAAAAGAGTCAAGACTAGAAACAAGGAGGCTGTCGAAGAAGCTGTTGTTCTGGCCCAGGCCAGGGGTGATAAGGGAAGAAACCAGGACAGACATTACCGAGATTGCAAGGAGAGGGCAAATCACAGTAGTACTTAGAAGATAAAAGTGAATAAATTTGATGACTGATTAAACAAGGGACATATAAAGAGTGAAGGAGAAAAGGATAAATCCCATGTCTGGTTGGGTGAGTGGTTGGATGATAAAGCCATTCATAGAAACCTCAAAGAAAAAAGAGAGGTAAATTGGAATGCATTTAGGGGTAGGACAGAAGAGGGGATAAGGTATGGGGGAAGACAAAGTTTAGTTTAATTGCAGGTGCTCAAGGAATATCTGGTTGGAGACAGTCATCTACCAGCTTGGAATCTGAGCAAAGTCTTGGCTGGAGATACGGATACTGTAGTCATCTATACAGAGAGTATAACTAAAGTCATGAGAATAGATCCATAATCCAGAGAAAGTGAATAGACTGAAAAGAGACAGGGACTGATGATGGAACTCTGGGCTTAGCAGCAGAAACCCATCATTGTGATTCTGCCATATTTCTTGGTAACCATATATTTGGAAGACTGCAGATTTTCCAGTTTCATATTGAATACTGACATCTGGGAACACTTTAGTTTATAAGGATAAATGCAATCAAATCCATGGCTTTGAGAAGTGATGGCAGAAAAAGAAAACTAGCCTTTGGTTATACCATTTTATTTTGTTCATTTATTCTGCTAATTTTATTCTGTTTATTATTTGGAGTGACCCACTGTATTAAAAATATAGCCATTATTCATAAACCAAATCTCCTCTAGGAGCTCATTCAAAATTATAATTGCAATAATTAAGTTAAATTAAATAGAGTGGGTGAAGGTTAAAATCTACTCTATCTTCTCACCTCCATGAAATAAAACATGGAAGTAAAGATCTTTACCTGGCAGGGATCCTACCCAACCATCACACAAAAAGGGAGCACTGGAATCTTCCACCTTTGGAGATGAGAACCTAGGGATCACTAATGGGCTTGTCACAATCAATCTTCAGTAAGAGTCAGCCATTTATAGATTCTGTCCTGTCAAGCTACATACCCGTGTTCCCTCCCCTCAACATCTGGGTCCTTCTTCCACTAAGACAGTGCAGCCATCCAGCCCAGAAAACACCAGGACTACAATTGATAAGCCTACCTTTCCTTAACAAACATCTATGGGAATTCCCGTGAAGGCTTTCTTGATTGTTTTATTTGTCTGTACTTAAATAGCCTTTCCAAATTCTCATTTTTTTCACCATCTGTAAAATGGAAACTATACTGATCTTACTACATACTACTCTCACATTACAAACTACCTTTGGCTTTCACTATTATCCCTCTAGTGAAATCATTGGTGAGGCTTCCCTTCCAGGTTAAGCCTTTCTACTTCCATTGGCTGTGGTATCACAATACCTTTGATAAAAAAAAAAAACCATTTCTCTACATTACATTGAAAAAATAATCCAAAAGAAGGAATAATTTGTGTGCCAGAGATGTTCATGGAAATATTATCTAACACAGAAAGATGATATCTCACAATAAGAGATTAATTAAGTAAATATTCATTCAACAGAATTTTATGCAGCTCTTAAAATGGCATATTTATAAAGAAAGAACTAGGAGGAAAAAAGATAAAGGAGATACAAATTATATTTCTGTAATAATCATAATTGTGTAAAAATGATATAACCATATAGACAAGGACATTCAAATAACAATCATAAATAAGTTTTGAATTCAAATTCTAATTATATTTTGAGTTTCATATATATATAAAAGTTCTTCATAAAAGCCCCAAAGCCCCATGTGGTACATATTGTCATCACTGCCATTTCTGTTTAACAGAAGAGGAAACTGGGCTCAGGAATTGCTCAAGACCAGTTTTACGTATCTGAGTAGCAACATTGTGAGTGGATTGTCTTCTTTTTATTGTATTTTCTATTAATGGTGTCGGATGATTTTATGCAATTTTTATTTTAACGTTTGCTAGAAAGAATAGAATAATGAGCTTTATCTTGCAATAAATAACAGAACCAGTGCATTGGAAATCTGTGGTTAGAAATGTAAACTTTAGAATTGGCCAATGTCCTTATTCCACTGCTATTATGGAAAATGCCTCCCAATTCATTTTGGCAGTGAGTTCCTCCACTCTCTGTGTGCTGGGTTCTCAGATGCAGTGGTCTATTCACCTCTTTCGTGTGTCTTTTCCTGTAATCACTCATGACAGTGGCTGAGAATCTCTGTTGATCATTAATTGGATAAAAGAAATAGAGTTGAGCCATCTCTTCAACAGAAATTGTACCACTATTGGGTTGTAAAATGCAGAAGGAAGGAGCCTGGTGGCTTTCTCTATCTTGGTTGGCTCCAGCCCCTTTAAGACTGAGAGTGCAAGCTGGCTCAGCACATCACGGAGAGAAGACTCGAAGACTCACTTAAATGATTGACCTATTTCTGGTCTCTCTGTTGTTGCAAATTACAAGAATATACTGTGTGCATTTTCAGGTAATTTGATACTATTACCTTAAAACTCACTGGTTCCACCTCCCCCTTCCCTCCCCTGTTTAGATGGAATATCTGACCTTTTCCCTTGACAACCTGCTTCTCTTTTCCAGGTAACTGATGATGATTTTATACCCTGGATGATAATCAATATGTAGAAGCTGTCTTTATTGATTTGGATAAAACCACCAATTATGGCTATTTTGAGTAGAGCTCAATGGGATTAGATGTGATTACACAGCAATGGGGTGTGAGCCCCTCGGCAACTCAGGGGCAGTTATAAGGCTATGTAAGTGTTACAGATGAAATGACAATAGGCTCATACCCAGTGCCCCTCAGTGGGCACTACTGCACCCCTCATGGGGCAGAACCTCCAGACAGGACCACTTGACCATGCACATTCCAGACGACAAGGACTCTGTGAGTTTGTCTCGCAGACAGCAAAGATAAAACAGCCCGAGGAGAAGCAATGGCCCACATGAACACTGTTTACTCCAGTCTCCCCTGTGTCATTTACCCAGAAATCAGAGGCAGCAACATTTCCAAGAATATATGGATTTCAGGCAGATCAGTAAGAATGCCAGGAGGCAGGCAGAGAGAACACAGCAGGCTTTAGCCCAGGAGTATCCTTGACTTGGAAGAGCCTTCCCAGCATCTGCACACATGCCGGTGGTCGCTGGTTCTCTGCTGCCTCCCTGGAGGACTTTCTTCATCATCTTTCCTGGAAGATGGCTCCACATCCCAGTGATTAGGAGAATGGACTTTTGGAGTTAGCCAGCTACTTTTTAGCTAAGCAACTTTGTGAAAATTACCAAAGCTTGCTGTGTCCAATTTGTAAAATAAGGACAATAATGTAGTATGTAGAACTATGCTTGGCCTTCACCCCCAGCCGTCCATCTGCACCGAACAGGTGTTGGAGTCAGGCACCCAAGTGCACACCACTGCTCTCTACACTCCCCAGCTATGTAGCTGATGCCTACCTTTCTTCACCTGCAGCAGTGACCTGATTTAACACACACAATGACCTGGGCCTACAAAAGGTGCTCTCTCTGACTATTCTTTTCTTCCTCTCGGTCAGTTTCTAAGTAGATCGTCTAGACCTCAGACAACTGGAACACATATTTCCTTCAATCATTGAGGGCTTGGCAACACAATAAGGTCATAATAATGGTGACAACACAGCCATGTTCCATTCATTATTGATTGATTCATTCAAGAAGTATTTATTGAGCATTTACTAAAGGAGGCACTGTTCGGAGCACTGAGGTACAGCACTGAGCAGAACAAATGAAGTCTCTGAAACAATGGAGCCTGCACTCCAACGGAAGAGGAGAGATACTAAACATATGTGAACAAATAAACAGAACAAGATAATTTCAGTGCCATTGGAATGTAAAGCAGGGTCGTGTGGCCAAAAGTCCCTGGGCATTGGGGAAAGGCTGTTATCAATAATTTGATTGGGCAGTGCCTCCCTAAAGAGATAACATCAAAACCAAGACCTGGAGGCCGAGAAGCATCCCTCCAAGTGAAGTTCCGGGCACAACTGCAACAAGGTCATGAAGTGGGAACAGACTGGTTTTGAGGAATCAAAGGCAATCTGGACCATCTGCATGAAGGAAGAGTCTCCTTCAGCCCCAGTGCTCCAGTCCCCACTGAAGTCATTAGCTCCTGTTGCGGGATTTCTGCACTGACTCAGGAACAGTCAAGACTCCTGGCTCACTGTGGTGACTCTGTCCAGAGTCACACAAAATGTGGGCCCAGCTTAACTGTTCCTGTAGCTCCTGTTATGCTATTCAACATTAAGGGTATTGACAGAGTTTGGCCACTGCCCTATTCTTCATAATCGCCACACTAAGGCAAGGACAGGGGGGTGTGTGTTTGGGGAACAGAATATGTCCCCCTATGTGTGTTGCACTCAAGTCTCAGCCTACAGAGCAGCTTGGTGGTGGTCAGTTCCCTTGCCAGCCCTAGTGGAGTAGAATCTATTTATATGATGGCATCTTCAGTTCATTCAGGCTTCTCCAAGAGTGGCACCTTAGAAGCCACTCACCAGTTCTGGAGTCCAGGCCATTTTGAAAGTGTGGAATCATGACCCATTCCATGTACACAGTGGGCAGGAACACAGGCTTGGAGTCAGATGGACCTAGGTTCAGGCCTCTTATTTCCCACTGATGGGTAAATTTGAACAAGGGACATAGCCTTTCTGGGCCTCAATTTCCTCATCTATAAAATAGAATAATAATAATTGCATGGTAGGTCATAAAATGCCAGCACAGGATCTATCGTATACACAGACACTCAATCATTTTTCTTTCTTCATGGTTGTTACGTCTACACCAAGATGCGCACCTTGACTTTTTTCTTTTAACAACAGTTCCTTCCCCACTTCCTGCAATGTTAAGAAGCGATTTCCATGCTCCATGCTTTAGACAAAATGAGACACAGCCTGAGAGCCAGCCATCAGCTGGTTTGTTGAGCTACTGATTGCTTAATTATTGAGTTACTGATTACTCCAAAGAGCATCCCCAGACCCTCATACAAATAGAACTCCTCCCAGCAGTGCCTGGATTTATAGGAGATACACAGCCTAGTTCCTTTGTCTAACTCCCTTAAACAGCAGAAAACTAGAGCTCAGACTGTACTAGCTACTCTGACTTCTGCACACACCTGGATGTGCATTAAATTCATGGTTTCAGAAAACAAGCATGGAAAACCCACTGAAGGCTCCTTATTTTTTGTTCCCTCTTGCTTTTCATGTGCTTTTGAGTTACCAAAGAGCATTCTTGTTAAGTCAAAGAAAAAAAATACTAGTATAGTATGCTTTTGGAGAGAGTGCCTTATAAAAGTGGCAGGCTTTCTCGAGGCTGAAAGACAGAACAATTGGAAACTCCAAGTGTGACTTTTGGCCCCATCATTTAAGGCTGACTTCTCATTTCTGAGACACAGTGATGGTCTCCATTACATAATTTAGACTCCCAGCATGCACTTAAGTCCTATTCATGAGAAGGGTAGCTTGGTTTGCAGCAAAAGTAGAATATGCAATAGGTTCTGTGGTGTTGTTCGAACAGAGCTGATGAGAGAGAATTTTCCTGCTAATCCTCTATCCAAGCTGACACCTCCCTGGCATTTGGGAAATGAAGGCAAGATAAAGATTAGGACTACACAGAGTGAGCAGAGATATATAGCCAATATATGCAAGCATCGCTTCTCAGATAACCAAACTGAGAAATGAATCACATTCTACACTGAAATTGTGCACTGCATCTGAGTATCTTATCAGAAGCTATTAAGAAGCTGAAAATATTTTAGGATTAAGGGTCTCCAAATCTGAGAAGAGTGGGCCCAGCCATGGAGTCACCCAGGGAGAAGGAAGAGGGAACAGGGAAGAGGGTACAGGGCTTGGGTTGGGGTTTGCTCTTTCTCAGTAGCCATCAACATCACCTTGTGAGAACTAATCTGTCTGGTTGTGTCATGCTGAAGATGGGAAAACACTTTGGGAAGCCACAGACATTATACAATTCAACTCTCTAGAGATTGGCAGATTTTAAAAAATGCTATGTTTTGCTATCTTCACAGCCAAGTTGAATTGTAGCATGTTGAGTCTCAGTGATTGTATAATCTGATGGTCGAACAACCCAAACTGGTAAAACAAACAAAACAAAACAAAACAGAACAGGCGGGTTTCCTGCCTTGGTGATGACATGGATACAAATATGGACATAGCAAGTGATGTCTATTTGGCTCAAAAAGCTTTCCATAGCCTGACCCTTTCTTGCCTACGTGGCCCCATCTTCCACTTCCATCTGCCTACTTCTACCCTCCAACCCTCTCCCCTTTCTCTCTCCCACCTCCATCCATAGGTGCATGGTTCTTTTGCTTCTGAAACAGCCCTCCTCTTCTTCTCTGCCTATTTCTTACTTCCCCCCCACTCCCCCGGATGGGGCTGCTGGAACATCCTCCAGAAAGAATTTTCTCATCACCCTCCTCCCTAACTATACTGTGGCCTCCTTAAAGGCAGGGCCCATGTCTTCCTCACTTCTGAATCCACAGTTCCTAGCATGGGGCCTCCCCCATGTTGCTCCATAGAGCTCACAGGTTGAATGAGAATTTTAATCTCAGTGTACTACAGTCTAAATGGCAGCCCCCCAGGCAGCTCACCATCTTACCCAGAAGTCCTCAGAGGCCTCAGAAAAAGTAACCCCCTGTGTCCTGGGTTTTCCCAGCAACCTGAAAGGAGGACACAATTATTATTAGATACCCATCACTTACAGCTATGAGCCAAGCTAATCTGCACCCTTCTGGAAACTCTCAATAAATAGCTCTGTTTTCACTGTGCAGGTAGCAAAATTGAGGCAAAGGAGTAGGTGGGAAAAAATGCTCTCAGAGCCTTGAGCAAGTCCATCTTGATGTTCTCAACTGAAACTTAACAGGAACACAGGACCCAGGCAACCTAATTTATTTTGGAAGAGAAAACGTCAGTGTATTTGATCAGAATTTGGAGAGAAAAGATACAACAAAGTGCAGAATGTTAACTCTAATCCCAAACAACAATAAAATAAAGAATCATAATAAAGTTACCATGAATAAAAATATGTCACATTTATTTTATTTAATCCTTGCAACAATCCTATCTGATAAGTACTACTTTTATCCCCATTTGTCGTAGGAGGAAATTGAAGCTCGGAGAAGTTCAATACCCTATCCAGAGTCACACACATACCGGTGAAGAGCATGGCCAACATTTGAACGCCAGTCTGCCCGATTTCAAAGTCTGTATTCTTCATCATCAAGCTACGTTGCCTCTCTAAAAGGAAAACTGAAAACTTCAGGAAGACTGTTTCTTTACATGTAGCCAGTGCCATATATAGTAGGCACTCGTTAACTATCTGTTGCATGAAAATGAGTGAGTGAAAAATCCATCTAGAATTCTCTGCTGGTTTATTTTCTGGTTTCTCTGTTTCTAGAATTGGCTCCCCAGGGATCCTCAGGCCAAACTGAACAGCACCAATCTTGAGATTTTTTTTAAGAAAAATCTAACCATTGACCATATTGGGCGTGAAAAAGATGCAAACATATCTGGAGTAGCACCTTCCACTAGAGCCTTCTGTGATTAAGGAAATGTTCTATCACTGCACTGTCCAATCCAGAAGCAGCCACATGTGGCTAACCAGTACATGAAATGTGGTTCATGTGATTGAGAAATTAAATTTTTAATTTAATTGTAATTAATTTTAGTGTCCTTGTTTTTTATTGTTGTTGTTGTTGTTGCTGTTGTTGAGATAGTCTCACTCTGTCACCCCGAGTAGAATGGCATCATCGTAGCTCACAGCAACCTTAAACTCCTGGGCTCAAGTGATCCTCCCGCCTCAACCTCCTGAGTAGCTGGGACTAAAGGCATGCACCACCACACCTGGCTAATTTTTTTTGTATTTTTAATAGAGACGGAGTCTCGCTTTTGCTCAGGCTGGTCTCCAACTCCTGATCTCAAGCAATCCTCCTGCCTTGGCCTCCCAGAGTGCTAGGATTATAGGTGTGAGCCACCGCGCCTGGTCAATTAATTTTAATTTAAATAGTCACATGTAGCCATTAGATAGCAAAGAGGTTTCATTCAACAGTTGTCTATTGAGTGCCTAGTACGTGTCAAGCACTGAGATGAAAAAGTGAGGTGAAAAACATAACCATTGCTTGTCCTCATGGAGCTTATAGTCTAATGAAGCTAGATACCCATCCAATAATTATGCCAATAAGAGTAAAATTACAGTAATGGTGATTGTCATGAAGGAAAGTTACAGGTTTTATTGATGTCTAGACATCTTAGTGGTTCATGGAAGTTTTCCGAAGGAGGCATGTTTGGGTTGAGAGCTGCAGGATGTGAGAACCAGGTGAGAACCTCCCGTAGAGAGGGGATTTGTGTTAATAGAAGTCCTGAGACAGCTGGCATGGTGGGCTGTCTGGGAGCTGCAGGGGGGCAGAGGGGCCGGATTGCTGAGATCACAGCACGGTGGTGCAGGGGTCGTGTAGGGACGGGCCTGGCTCCCACTGCACCAGGTCTTATCAAGCCGCATCAAAGCCTTCCGTCTCCGTACCAGGCACAGTGTGAACGTACTGAACTGGTTCGGGCTGGGAGGGGACTGAGGTGACGCAGTGGGATAAAGTGGCACTGGCTGAGCTGGGCAGAAGGTGCTGCTGAGGCGTAAATGGGTGCGGGAAGACCAGTGAGGAATCTACATCAGTGATAGACTCCGTGGCTGTGAGTGCTCAACTCCCAACTCCAGGGAGTCGTCCCCTCATATTCACTCCTTCCTGCCTTCTGTATATTACAGCCGAAGGGTGTAATGGGGCTGACCGACAGCAGAGTAAGCTCCTGGGCCCGCCTCCACCCTCACTTACTAGCTGTGTGCCCTTTCCAAGCTGCTAACCCTCTCTGAGCATGTAGTTCTCTCGCCTGTAAACTACAGTCATGGGCCACATAATGACATTTCTGTCAAGGACGGACTATGTAAACAATGGTGGTCCCATAAGATTGTAATGCCATATTTTTACTGTGTCTTTTCTATGCTTAGATATGTTTAGATACACAACTACTTACCATTGTGTTACAATTGCCTACAGTATTCAGCACCATAACTAACATGCTGTACCAGTTTGTAGCCTGGGAGCAATAGGCCGTACCACACAGCCTTGGTGTGTAGCCGGTTACACCGTCTGGGTTTGCGGGACTCTGTGATGTTCCCACGACCATGGAATCACCTACCAATGCATCTCTCAGAATACGTCCTCGTCGTTAAGCAGCGCATGACTATATATCCTGGTAAAGTTGCTAAGAGTTAAAAGCATACAATGTATAAAAAGTAAAATACTATACAAATTCTCACCATTGTGACACCCTATCAGTGTGAGTTTTACATGACTCATCCGAGGATAAGTTCAGGGGATGTTACGGATGATGAGCTGTCCTTTCCTAGAAAGCATAGAAGTATCCGAAATGCAAGATAAGCTCTCTCTCATAACTAAATTATCATAAGAAATTTAATTTGCTGAAGATACAATGGAATATAAATCAAACATTGAGCATGTTCTAC